>NC_092019.1:24060077-24418827 GCF_042242105.1 Pempheris klunzingeri | reverse complement strand
GCCCTGAAGCTTCAACGCTTTATACCTTTTTACACTGGATGAGTAGATTTAGATGTACTGACGTCAAACTAACATGCCAGAATCAGTTGATTTCCAATGAGATTTTTCAGCTCCTTCTACAGGACAGATGGTCACCAGCCACGAGCAATCAAATAGCTTGTGTTACATTACGAAGGAGACACAAGCAGCATTAACATTTTCGCAGTTTGGTTAGCTTTAGACGCCAAAACGACTTTGTTAGGTTTACGTTGACTTTTTGGTTTCACACGACACAAACAACAGTGTCCTGGGTCAAAGTCCTGTTTGACCCACCCACCCAGCCATCCACCCCCACCTTCTCTTTACGTGGACTTTGTCACTTTTTATACAATCATCAGTCATCTAACTTCTTGCTTTGCTCCCATCACAATCACCATGGCCACCAGAGGTTGCCCACGTAAACACTGGTCATTTTAACCACCTGGAAAATGGATGGAAAGAAGAGTGTAAGGTAATCCTTCTAGAAAAGGCCCACTAAAGAAGAAGCTTACGGTAATATTCAGAATGTCATGTACAGTGGTCCCTCGTTTATTGCGGGGGTTACGTTCTAAAAATAACCCACAATAGGCGAAATCCGCGTAGTAGTCAGCTTTATTTTTTACAATTACTAAATATATTTTAAGGCTGTAAAACCCCTCACCATACAGTTTATACACTTTTCTCAGACAGGCATTAACATTTTCTCACATTTATCTCTTGTTTGACTTGTTTGTTTGTCTTGCAAACAGGCAGCACTTAAAAGTCACACTGCTAGCGATTGAACATTTATGTAAATTTGGCAAGCCGAACGCATTCTGTACTGTACAGAGACACGGCACAGAGGAGATTGATTGACATTGGTCTACAGTCCCTTAGCCAATCAGGACGCAGAACACAATGCGCGTTCATACACTGTAAAAAAAAGCATGCAAAATTGCACTAAAAAAATGAACCTTGTTATAGCGAGGGACTACTGTACACCAATTCTGTTCTTTAATATATGTGAGGAGAGGCTTATTATAAAAGATCAGATCATATCTCATTGAGCAGCAATTGACAAAGACAAATAAAAGAGGGAAAACCAAGTGGTAATAGAGACAAAACACATCTAACAGAGGAGGATCATTGACTTTTTGACTCTCTCTCAGTTTACATCCATGTGTTTCAGTGTCCTTATTTGAACTTCTGCTCATTCACACTGAAGTAGAATACAATGAACATGCATAATACATTTTCCTCTTTTTGACAAAGCAGCAGAGAAGCAGAACACTAATGGGTGTTGTTGCTTCACTTCACAGCCCGTAATTTGGGGTTTTGAGTTACACTTTTTGTCCCCAAAGAATGAACTCACAGCACCTGCTAGGAAGAGCATCAACAAAGTGCGGTGCAGGAAGCGCTTTATTATTAGCCCGCTGGCTTTTGTTACTGTGTTTGCTCAGTGACATCATGGTAGGTTAAGGTTATCAACTGAGTCATGGAGGTTTGTTTGCTCAGAGGGTGAACTGAGCACGTCAGCAGAAAGAAACAGGGTTTGGCATTTCATGTTTTGTAGCTTTCTATCCCTCACTTGTGTTTTCAGCCGTGGCAGCAGCACAGATCCATGGAAGGCAACGCAGTCTGCCCTCTTTGGTCTGGGCTGAAATATCACAACAGTTACTACATATATTAACATGACATTTTGTATAGGTGCTCATGGCCCACGTAGGGTCACGAGACTTTAGATAACTTTTCTCGACCATCATCAGGCCAAAATTATAATTTGTCTCATACTTTGTTTTATGACCAAGTACTTGCTTCAGCTTATAGTTTGTGTTTAGTGGTAAACAGCAAATGTTAGCGTTGGCTGAAGTACTCAGATCTACTTAAAAGTAGCGGTACAACATGTAAAAATACTATGTTACACATAAAAGTCCCACATTTAAAATGCTACTTGAGTGAAAGCATCAAAATGTAAAAGAAGGCTACTCAGTATGCAGAAGGGTCCATTTCATAATACAGTATAGGCCTATATCGTCAGATTATGATTATTAAAGTATAATGCATCATCATATATTTGTGGATTACATTTGGTATAATCCACCAAGACACCAAGACAAATGTATTCAGTACAATATTTTCCCCTAAATCTAGTGGGGTAGAAAATATAAAATGGAAATGCTCAAGTGAAGTAAGCCTACAAGTACCTGAAAACTGTGCAGTATTTCACTGCACGTAGTTACAGTCCTCTAAATGTTAGCATTCTAAGATTACAAGCTAAAATGACGACCACGGTTAACATGATGCCTGCTGGACACAGTATGTTAGCGTTAGCATTCAGCTTTCAGCACTGAATGAGTGGAGCCTCACAGGGCCACTAGTTTGGCTGTAGACTCTTTAAATTCAGGAACAAAAACTTGAAATATATAAAAGGGGGAAATATTGGCAGTTTAATGCTCTTCGCTTTTCTTAACGATAGCTGTCTATTTTTAGTGGGATACTTCTCACAGATAGTTTCCCATTACTCTTTGCTCATGTATTCAGCGGTTCCTAAATACCCATCAAGCTGTCTGATTGAACAGGAAATGAATACAGTCCGACCTGCCATATTGTGCTTGAATAATTCAGGCTTTCATTTGGGGAGACCACTCGCAATCAATCAGTAGCTGGAGGGAAGGGACATCCCTATTATGAAATGCAAATTCTTGGAAAGTTCATTTTATTCGACTGGTGTGTGTGTGTGTGTGTGTGCTGTGAACACATGTTTGCTAACAGGGTTACTGAGAGCACCAACCAACAAAAACAGTGTAGCCCTGATTAAAATGTCTTTCCATCTTTATCACAACTGGGATCCCATTATATAACTGTGTAACCCATTGTGTTTCCTGGTCAGCGGGCATACTAACTAAGAGAGAGAGAGAGTGGATTTCCCTCCACCCTCGCCTAATTAGGATGCAAGTGGGGCTGAGGTCTGTGATGGATGTGAAGGCCTTTGTTTGTGTCTGAGATGAAGTAGGACCCATTTGTCCCGCTGTCTCAACAGGGACACAGGAGTTTAATAGCTGGAGGTTGACCTAGTTGCCTCGTCTAGTCTGTGCTTGTCTCTGAGAGCGACCGCGAGTGAAAGAGAAAATTGGGGGTAGAGGAGAGGGAGAAAAAAAAAGGGAGGAACTGGAGTATGCCCCCCCCCCCTCCCATGCTGAGAGATGGGACAGCTGAGGGCAACTGCGTGGCAGCAAAACAAACCCAACTATTCTCACTGCTCTCACTGCAGAAATAGAACAGCAGCATCCACAAAGGCATGTGCAGGCAGCGAGTGAAGCTAACGGACAGCATGCTGCAATTCTGCTCACATTGCAGGCAATGACGAAATCTAAAGAGCCCCACGAGAAACCTTCACGTGAAAACAACTTTTATCATCATACTGTATGTTGGCATGAATAATGATGGAGATGTGGCTGACATCCAGCACCAACACCACTGACCTCTGATATTGACGGTGAATCAAATCATAGCTATCTCCAAACTCTGCAGTGATTCTGTGCTTTTTTTTTTGGTGTCATTGCACATTATTTTGATCCAGTCTCATCTCATCTCTCACATCAACCTCGTTTTCAGCTGCAGCAGGCGGCTCTTTTCTCCAAAAGAATATTAGTTATCTAAAAACCTATTCTACTGATTAAAGGCATTCATTGAGAAGAACGGCTCCTTTAAGTCCCTTTGGAGAAGTTTCTGCTTTCAGATCTGCAGGCTGAGAGAAAAAAATAACCTCTCTTTTTAAGCTGCTTTGTCATGATGGCAACACAAGGCCACCTGAACAGGTACAACTTGGGTTTTCATATTTTTTGCCATTTTATTTCGAAATGCTTTTTCAAAGCCTTCTCCACATTAGCAGGAGTACATTTTGATATACTGAATGGCTTATCCTTTTACTCATATTTATTGGCATCAACGCATTACATGTATTAAACCCTGTGTATCAAAAAAAAAACAAACTGGAATGAGCCCATAAAACCAAGTGAACATATTTTATAACAAAATATAAACTCCACCAAGGTTGTTACAAAAATAAGAATTCCCACAAAAAAACAAAAAGGAAATGACCTCGCTGTCAGAGCTACATCATCCGCACAAGGCTGCTCTCTTACAACAACTGCAACTTTACTCAATTTAAATGTAAAAAGTGGTGTAGTGTATGAAAAAGTGGAAAGCCTCCCAGAATACTGACTTTAAAACTGTGTGTGGAGCTGTAAACAAACGAGAGGCCTAGTGCTGTAGCCATCAGGAAGTAATATTTTTACATCCTCAGGACATTTACAGCCTTTATTACCTTTTAACTCTGTGCTTTACAAGCGTTTCCTCTCATCTGCGCCGCTAGAGATGACTGAATTTCCTCCTGGGGTTCCATAAAGTTCATCTTATCACATTTCATATTCCAGGTTATCACGTTAAGTCCACAAGTGTGTCCTCTGGGTGTTTTAGCTACTTCTGTCTGTCGGCTCTCAAAATGTGGCCGTAAAATAAAGCTTTGCTGTGAATATAAGAAAAGCCTCATCAGCCCCTACCACTTGTAGGAACGCCAACATGCTACGAGACAAAAGGAATTAAAATAGAGATGTTTTGTCAGCATTCCCAGATTGGGGTTTTAAGTGTTCTAACAGACTGGGGATACAGAGAAAGCCCTAAAAATGTCACATTCTGTGTCATGCCACAGCATGTTGCATGAAATCCTCTGGGCAGCATCATTGAGTTAAGCTTAGGGGGCGAGCAGGGGGGGGGATTCGCTGAAATGCAGATGTTGACAATAGCTGATGAGGGATTGTTCACTTTCATGTTTTCCTTCCCAGAACCGCTTGTGCCCACGTGTTGTCCGTCGGAGAGTGTGCAGCGCCTGCAGCAAACACTTCCTCCAGGACGAGGATACACCTGCTGTAGCTAAGCAGGTCGTCACCGTGCCAAACACGTCACGGCCAATCCCTGTGTGTGTGTGTGTGTGTGTGTGTGGGGCCTATTGTGCTGAAAGCTGCTGAACTTGTAGAACACTATCCACTTGTCACGTTATTCTTCTCTCTTTGTGTGCAAGTCATGAGGTGCAGATCACTGCTACGGTACAGAGGGTTCTCAGCTCATAACATGAACTGTTTCCCTCTCATAGGATGTCTTCTATTCTGAAACAACAACTTTATTTATGCTTTTATTCTGAATGTCTGAGTAATCATGACATGGGTCCACCCCTCACCCTCCTACTCCGTAGGTGACCATCATCAGGATTGTTAACTAATCAACACAACAACTAATTAAACACAAATATGTACATATTATATTGTATTTCAATATGAATATAATTATGTTATAAATAAGGAAATCCCATTAATTTAATTGTCAGTTTAAGGGAATAGAAACACCAATAGCTAGTACTGTCATAGTCATTGTCAGCAGTCATGAGAACACCAAAATGTCGTAAGAGAGGCCAGGTTTCATTAACTTTCTGTCAACGTCATGTTTTCTACTGCTGTAGCTAAAGTAGGAAGGTGATGTCCTCATTCTTCATCCTGCCTACAACGCTCTCATTGGTTGTTTCTTCAGATGTGGGAAACTGGACGCGACCACCCGACCCATCTGAAGCCCTGGACATGTTTATAGAATATTATGTATATTATGGGGGCATATATTGATGCTTAAGGGATAAAAATAACAGAACTTTGCACGTTTCGTAGCACTATTCTTTCCCCTTGTTCAACTTCCTGTTTCTGTGTCATTCACTTTTCCTTCCATTCAACTTTTTCCAATGTCAATATGCAAGACATATGCTGCAAGGAAAGAAAAACTTCCCCTGAAATCCCCAGGCTGTTGTTCCTGCAGCGCGTTTGACGAGCAAATAAAAAGCTTTTCGGAATTTGGACTCACGCCAGTCGTTACATAAAAATACGATTTTCAAAATAATGTGTCAGGTGGCTTGATATGCTCAGAGTAATCAGCACAGTGATTCTGGGGGGACGCCACTGAAGCACCGAACAAGGCATCATCTGTCTGCTGCTCTGTGGCTTCAGAGGCAGGTGAAGGTGGACACTGGCTACTTTTGAAGTCTCTGCTTTCAGTCCTCGCTGTGTGTCTGGGCTCAGGGGCCCCGCTGCAGCATATCAAACGCTGCCCAAACACAAAGCTACTCTGTGTTTCTTTGTGGCCACAAAGATAGATTGCTAATGAGGCTCCCATCTCTAAGCTCAGATCTGGCTTTGGGACTCTTGTCTTGGGTTTCAGCTCACGTTGCAAAAAAAAAAAAAGAGGGAGAGAGAGACTTTATCAGTCTGCTCTCATTTCTGCAACTCAAGTACAGCTCAGAGGGGTTCTTAAACCTCTTTTGGTGGTTTATGGTTTTTCAGCATATATTTAAAGAGACAAACTGCATCAGAGTAGAATTTAATCTTTCTCTAATTTTGTGTTGCACATCACACCAGAGATATCCATACAGACAAGATTATTATCTTTAACCCTTTGACGTCCTCACCAAGAAAAAAGCAATGAAAAAATGTATTCTTCATATATTTTATTTCCTTGGGGCACTAATTACAAAAATCAATGTTTTTTTATGAACAGACCACACATTTTTTGAAATATTGGCCTCTACCAAACGGTTGAGATGTCGTAAGTAAAACACGTTTTCAATAAGATATAGTGAGTCAAAATGTGCTCTACCATATGGTTGAGCAGAAGGTTAAAGGGTTAAAAGAAAATAGTCTTTTACGAACTTTAATTCAATCATTCAATTCGTTTGAGAGGGAATGTTCATTTCTTTGTTGGGATGCTGAATATTGATGGTTATGGTGTTAATCCAGGGGTGTCCAAACTCCGGCCCGCGGGCCAACTGCGGCCCGTGGTCCGATTTTCATTGGCCCGCACGAGTTCTAAAAATGTATTGGAACACGGCCCACTCATGGAACCTGCGCTGGACTGTGTTGTACTTCTTAGTCTCACCACTAGGTGGAGTAACGGTCTTGAACGAGGCAACTTCCCTATAAAATGAGTAATAGAAGAAGAAATGTGCTACAGGTGACCCAAAATGGCAGAATTAAGGAAAGTAAGAGAGCAAGTTAGTGTAGAAAGTTTCAGCACAGCTAATAACTAATGACGATCACTTTTGCATTACGGAGGAGCTGCTTGATGTTAGCAGGCTAAAGAGCACCACGATGGGTGAGGATGTTTCTGAAGCTGTGCCAGATGCAGTTGGCCTGATGGGACTTAAATGGGACGAGCTGTGTGGAGGTACAATGGATGGAGCTCCAGCTGGGACAGGGGAGCGCAAAGGAATCTACGGTGTCCGCCGAGGAGCAAGAAAGTGGAGGTAAGGCTGTTGATTCGAGCACCAGGGCCCTAGCACAGACTATTTCAAGCTTCCCTCAACATAGCTCACTTCTAGTGAGTGGCCCAGCCCTTTGTATGTTTTTCTGTATATGGCCCTCAGTGAAAAAAGTTTGGACACCCCTGTGTTAATCTTTCATTTATCAAAGATGGCTGCTGGTGTTTCACACAATATATATAGCTTTACTGTGAAATGGCATCACCGTAAATCATCACAATGATTGATCTAAAAATAGATTAACAAATGTGAATCTCAGTACGTTCACTGGACAGAAACACATAGAGTAACCTGTTCACCTAGAAACGGGGAAACAGTTTGGAAGAGGAACAAAGGCTTTAATCTTCGCGGGAATGTGTGTGTTAATGTGGACGGAGGTTTGACAAACAGGTTTTGTAGAGCTGCTTGAATGTGATCTGACTTTCTGTGAGAGACCAGACAGAGAGTGCATTGTAAGAGCCGAACATAATAATGTCGGTACCTGACCAATAAAACACAATCGGCAGTGAAAACTAGCTTTGGGCAAGTTCCACGTTGATTGAGCTCTGTGGAAACAATCAACTGGACCCAACACAATATGTGCCTAAAAGGTACACTGAATTGTAGAGCTGATAGCATCTCATTTTGTCCACCCCGATTAGTAAAGACATTATCAACACTTAATCTGTTTGTCTGTGTTTTCAGCGAACCAGGTTTGCTCGTACACTCACTAGAGTTATGTGGAAAAGCGCGTGTAGCCTTCATATGCCCAGTCCATGCCTGTTGAGGGAAAAACAAGCAAATTATCATTTGATAGAGATAGATGAGATAGATTTACAGCAGATCTGCAGGAAGTGAGCAGGTTCGCTCCTACACGGTGAACCAAAGAATTCAAGTGAGTTCAAAGATTCTTGTCAGCTTTTCACAAAAGTGAAAAACAAAGTGGGAAACACGAGGTAAATGTGGCATTTGACCGACGTGACTTACTCCACTGTATGACTAGATTTAGAATAATAACGCTGATGATGATATTTCAGTATCTGTCCACCGGTTGTTGTGCTCTGCTCTGCTCTGCTCTGTCCTTCATCCCACACCACTGAATCCTGCTCAGCTGCTCTGAGGCACTTCTGTTAGTCTGGATTTGACGTTGCCGTTGCGTGGTGCGTTGCATGTGACGCACAAGACACGCTGAAATCCCATTTGCCAGGCCAGAGTGTCCAAACAGAGATGCATCTGTAGGGATCCCAACGTAATCACATTTCAAATATAAATATGCTCTGATCCAGTTTGCACAAATTGCATTTCTTGTTGTTTTTTTTGCCGCCCAGTCTCGCTAAAATCAACCTGGATCTGCCGAAAACCAGATTTAGGACTGGCAGTCTGAACGAATCCAAAGTGTTTCATGAGCGAGAGAAATAGAGTAATAACAGTCTTTGAAAATGAACTCATTATGGCAGTAGGTGACAGATCCATGTGGGTCACTCCGCCGTATGAAGGACAGCCCTAATTACATGTGAAGGATAGAAGATTACTCTGCTTTAACTGGCTTGTCGGCCTTTTCTAAGGAGATCGGATGAATTCACGAGGATGACCCCTCTGCTAAGCCACAGGCTCAGTGAGCGCTCACAGTTTCACGGAGAGGAAAGTTCGGAAAGCTAAATCAGGAATTCGAATTCTTTGCTGCAGCAGAAAACTCCAGCAGTCCGACAGATGAATTTATAATATTGAATAAGTCGAACGTGGGAGAAAAAAAAGAACATGTGTGACAGTATTTATCATGCTTCGCTGGCTGCGTTCCCAGATGCTGATGGGCCTTCTACATGTTAACATTGTATTCTCTTCAAGCCGGGAAATTATTCCAAAAATCAGACATCCAAGGTTTAACAGAGAGTGAAAGAAACACAAAGAAAAGGGCTCTGTGGGAGGGAAAGTGATAAGAGGCTTAGTGTTGGCTCAGTGACAGTGCAGGGTATGTACGGCGAATTTACTGCCATATGGGACAGAGTAGAAAAAGAAAAGGGAGGCGGTGTAGGTGTTCTCACTGTACTTTAACCTGATAACCACAGGAGTAAACTGTTCCAGAGCGAGATATCTAAGTGTACCACTACTGCGGGGACTTAGTTTTGCTTTCTTTTCTTTTTGAACCGGACATAAATGCATCCTAATTTTATTTTTTCAGAGCCAGATTAATGTAAAATGGTGCATGCAGTGTACACTGTCCAACAATGAGTATAGTAGTGTTAGCATTAGCCCCTTAGTTTATCTCTGTTGTGTTTTTTTATACATAGTTGCTCCAGTTGAGTAAGAGAGTTAATTGCTGATTGCATTTTAGGTTTAGAATGAGACCAAATATCCAATAACTGACCTCTGACTAATAACTTTGGCACAAAATTTGTGCACAAGGAAGTTCTTCATCAGTTCAAACCTTGCAAAACTATAACTTGTGTGTATACTTGTGTATAACTTGGTGTGAGGCGATGCCGGCCTTTTTCAAATTGCAATGAGGTGCATCGTACAAGCTAGTTTTTATGCAGAGATTAGTTGTGTAGTCCGATAGTTCCCTCTCACTCTCAGCTGCATTAGTACTACTGACTCTGAGGCAAACATATATGCACTCTTAAATAAAGATGAAGTCATAAATGATTCACAAATGATTAGAGGTGAAATTGAATGTAACGTTTGGCCCCTTAAAAAAAAACCTACCCATGTTTCTTGGCAGCAGATTCACAGATTAGGAAAGTCTTTCCTTAAAGTTTACTCGCTGAGACACTCCTCAAGTTTTAATGGTGCAACCTGATTTAGTAGCTCACTGGTTAGAAAGTAACTAATGGTACTAAGAACTTAGGAGAAAGTTTACACACACACACTCAGCGATGGATTTAGAAATAGTTGGAGTAACCCTGTCTTGGCTCAGAGAGGTCCTGTGACTGAGGGCACCATATGTGCGAGGAGAGCCTGACTTTAATTTATTTTGATTTATGGCTCTGACGGCCAGGGAACGTAACCCTGGCCACCCCTGCACCCCTCCCTCCCCTCCCCTGGAGGTTTTGCACCGTGTAGGAGTTGAGCCTCTGATACAGCAGCTGGGGGGGGGCAGTTGATAAGATTTCTGATGGGCTTGAATGTTGACTTTTTGGTTCTGTTAAAGATAATGGCCTAATCTGGGGGCGAACATAGTGACACCCTAGCCTCTCCATCTTCAGAGGGGGGACGGGTATCCCGAGGCATCCCAGAAACTGTCATGCAGATAACTACTACTCTGTAAAACTGAATCAATCCTGTCTTATCTGCGGCCTCTGCTCAGCTGTGGGGCAGACGGTCCCCAAACGCACCACCCCTCAAAAATATCTCTAATCGGTGTAACCAGGCAGAAAACTTCAGCTTCATAAAGCTACAGGCTCCTGCAGTGAAGCCAGCTCTGATTGCCATGGAAATTGAGCCAGACTGAGAGGCCCGATCCAGCGTCAGGAGTGTTAATCATTGAGGAACATCAATATAACAACCGCCCTTCCCTGCCCCTTCCTCATCTCCACTAAAAAAGGCCCAGTTCATTATTCAGCCTTGCCTTTCTTTGCAGTTAATGAACTCCTAGCCGGGACTCCTCATGTTGTGGCTATTCAAATGCCTTTGTCGGCCTTATTGCAAATATCAGGGGAGTCACGCTGTTGATACTAAGAGGAGGTCACCGGCGTCTGGCTCCATTACACCAGGAGAGAGGAAAACAGGCCTGCAGTTGAGACATCAGCGCCTCTCGTTAAGACGAGGAATGAAATCTGTTGTTTCGGTTTCACTGCAGATTAGATTACGGTGCAGTGTGATTCCAATAAAAACAATTGGATTTGGAGGTAATGTGAAATGGGTCATTGAGAGCAGCTAAATGCGTTGTCCTAAGAGGCCCAAGAAGAGAGGAGAAGAAATCTTATCAACACATAATGTTTAGATGATACTGCGTTGGATACGAGGTAACCCCCCTTCAAAAACAAGTCATACGACACAAAACGAACAGCAGTAGAGCAGCGACTCCGCAGTGTTCTCTGAATGTTTTAGTCAATGCAGTCTGGTGGCTTTGAATGTAGTGATACCACAGCTGTTTCTCACTAAACCAGAAGGATCTTCCAGGTCTGTCTCTGCAGGGATCCTTTGTGATGCAATAATGTTATCAGACACTTCAAATAACAATCTGAGCCTGTCGGTGGCAAAAACGAGGACTCGTACTTTGATCGGGCACCTTGCCCTAAAGCATTACGTTGCAGACGTTACAGCCCATTTTGCAGCTGCAGGCTGAAGCAATCTACTCAACGGATTGCAAAACTTTTTTGTACTTATTTGTCATTTCAAACCTAAAATCAGTAAAAAATAAAAAAAAATGGGGCCCAGGTTTAGCTTCTGTTACCCTTTAAGTCCTGGAGCTGAAAAACATGTAAAAAATGAGTAGTGAGTAATTATTTACACCCCAACACTGTTTGCTATAGAACCATTAAAATGCCATTAGCTTGCTAATACTTGTGGACTGATGTAGTCTGACCAAATCACTAATGTCTCATTAGTGATATGAGATGGAAAGATTTTAAATTACGTTTTACAAAATAATGTAACATACCTCAAATTATAAAACTTAATGCCAGTAACGATTAGGTTAGCATAATCAGATATCAGCATAATTAGACAGATTCCCACACATCATGCACTGCACGAATACTACTAACTCATCGTGTCTGAATGCCACGTCTGACCTCCTGAATGTAATCCTCATCTCACAAAGCGGACATGCTGCTGAAATATCTTAAGAGAGAAGACATGCATGACCTCTGCGTGAACCCACGCGGCGGCTTCTTTCTTTGGTTTGGGAATTCATTTCAGAGCTGACACCGCTAAGAGGCGTTTAGGTGAATCACACACAGACAGTGTCTGATTTGAATTTCAATTATCACGCAGAGGGCAGAGCGTCTAGACAAAACAACTGTCCCCCGTCTTTTTTTCACAGAAAGGCTTCTGACAAGTGTATCAGCGAGTGGCAGATGCATTAAATAAATCTCCCTAAATACGTTTTCAGTTGCGCTGTGGTTTATTTTAAAATGTGTTGATACGGACGGTCATCTCTCCTTTCAGTACAGTGATGATGCTTCCATGTTAGGTCTGATTATTACTGTCTGTGGCTGCTATCAAAGATCAAAAGTAACTTTTTCATTTAGTTTAAGTACGCATTTTTGCTACAGGTACATTTCATGATTATTTCTAGGAATGAACAATTATGGTATTTACTAAAACATCTGAGTATTTTATTCCTGTGTTTAGTAAAACCACATAACATTTTCTGGCTGCAATCTTGGATCCTAAACCTTTATAAAGTATTTTGGGCCTCTCATCTGTCGAGCGATGAAACTCCACTGAGTCCACTGCTCGCCATGAATTTCCCATCCAGTCCAGTGTGTGAACATAAAGCTTCGGAGGCCGCAGCGTAAACCCAGCGTAATCCCTCACGCCCAAACAAGACCAAAGACAGATTTCACAGGCTTGTGCCTCACAATACCCAGACTGGAGGGGACACGGCTCTTTGTGGGCCCGATTTGTGTCTGGACATGGGAGCGTTGTGGACGTGGAGAGGGTGGAACCGTGTAGCCCGAGGTTCAAGGTCAAAATGGGAGACAGAATGAAAGAGGAAATTTGCCCATCATCTTGTGCACGTACCCATGCACGTACAGATTTCCCCTCCCCGTTCCCGCTCCAGCTGCCAACAGCCAACAGCCATGCTCTCTCAGACGGAAAGTGAGAGGTGAAGGAGCAATCATCACCTTGACAATGAGGCTTTCACAAAGGCTGCCAAGGAATGCCACTGCATGAACACTGTCAACCATCCGAAGCGAAAACACTCTTGCAGCGCAAAAGGGATGCTTAATAGTTTTCTATTGTTTAATAAAACATTTAGCTGTGCGTGCAGTCCAAGTGACTGCTAATCTTACACTGGAAAACTGAAAGTGCCAGTGCAGCACTATCTTGGCTATCTCGAGTACTTAATATTTTAGTGCTGGCTTTTGCTACTCCGCTGGTTTGACTGTTATCAGCCCATTAAATGGCCCGTTATCAGCTTTTATCATTATCATTAGACCACTTCACATGGGGTCTGCTGCAGCTGGCCAGAAGGTGCACATGATCTAGTATCACCATCACTCCTAAAGCAACATATATAACTGTAAAATAGTATCGGCAAGCAATAAACACGTGGTTAATGCAGTGAAACAGCTCTTTCTATGTAGTTAGGGTTAGGGTTTGGGTTAAAATAGTATGTTTGTTACGGTTAAAGGTATGTATGTGATGTAACATCACGTAACTAGTGTACTTATTTCAACCCAAACCATCATCTAATCCAAAACCTGACCCTGTAGTTTATGAAACGCAGGACATGAACCGTGGTCCTCTGGGTGAATAGCCTGTGTTTCACCCATCCAATTACCCCGGCCTCCTCCTTCTGCGGACTATATTGCTCTTTGTGCCACATCATCAGACCTCGGCTTTGGGTGATAACAGCCTCCCAGTAGGGTTAGTATGCTCCAACTAGCCCTTATTTTAGGGACAGTGATGTGTGTGATGGGTAGCTACTCATATCTAAAACCTTGTGAACAGGAACATAACATTAAGCATGACTGCACAACTGGTGGCCCAAAGCAACTAAAAGTCACGGATAGCTAAAGAAACAGAGAAAGTTTTATTTGATTGATTTTATTGTATTTAATGCAGTTTTCTTTGCATGGTTTCGTTTCCCTACACACCTGTGCTTTAATCATCCCTTAGTTTGATGGCACACTGCAGCGCTGTCACGAGTTGGATAGTTTAAGTAAAGTAGTTTTAGTAAAATGTGTTGTTGTCAATAGCAGCACGCAGGACGTGTCAGAGGTCTGAGCTTAGTGCACCCAGCCACCCGCTCCATCCTCCTCCCCGTGACATCTGTGCAGTATAAGGGTATCACATTTCCTACCATGAATACCTTGGAGGAAAGACTGACAAATTGCGGGCCGTTAACCCCTTTCGAAGGATTACTGCGCCCCGCTCCACCATGAGACAACTGGCTTTGCACCCCACCCCCGGGCGTGGCCGATCGGGACCGCTGTAAACACTTTCGGCTTCAGATGTGGTCATACGGAATTCATTTCAAGCATGCTAACACCTTAGCACGCATTCAGGCAGCCTCCCCTCAAAGGCATCCACTGCATTGTGGTCACTTGTACACATCAATAAGTAACGGAAGTGGTTTCAAGGTATTAAAAAAAATGTAAGCTGCCCATTTTGGCACTTTGACTCCTGCTGCTTAAAGTGGGCATGACTGTTGGACTGTCAGTTTTGGAAAGTTGCAAAAATTGTCAAAAGGAAATGAAAAAGTGGGAGAGTTCCCCAATCTGACACTCACTTCATTTGAAGCACAGTGACACATCCAACCTGAAAATATATTTCCTGCACGTGTTTGGCAAAGCAGAGTTAGTAGTATAAAGCATATTTTGCAGGAGGTAAGGTTCTTCTCTATTGTGCTCCTTTTTTTTTTTTCAGGCCCGAATATGAATGTCTGTCTGTCTGTCTGTCTGTTTTGCCTGTGTTCATGTTGCCACAGCTCACTCTGTCTCCATGGATCCTAAGGATTAATGAAACCAGCTTCTCTTCTCTGCACCGAAGAAAACAGGAGTGCACTTCTCTAGCTCCTCAAACCGTCTCCCTCCTCCTCCTCCTCCTCCTCCTCCTCCTCCTCCTCCTCCCCTTGCAGGTGGCCCTGTTCGCTACTTTGAGCGAGGCTGCAGGCCTACGGGAGGAATTCACATGTAAATAGGCCACTCGCTCTCAATAGACTGGGGGAAGAAAAATGGATCCCGTCATGATAACCTTGCATAATAAGCAGCTAGGAGTATGCAAATATTTCCATGTCCCCCTTTTTTAATACACGATGGGATAAATCTTAAAACTCAGCAGAATAAAAGAACCCTCTGGAGGTGGATTTATGGGAAAGTGAAGTAGTGCAGTTTGACACAAACATTAGTGTGTCACGGCCATGCAGAAAAAGAGCTTTATGGTATACATTCTTAAATGCACCTTCCACTAGCAGCAGCATTACACTCAAATGTGCCTATATCCTTACTTTCAGTTCCAAAAGAAGACTTGAGGCTTCACACTATTCTCTGTTCGTGTCTGAGCATGCATGTGCCGTGAGAGTTAACAATGACACGCAGTGAGGGTTCATGGTCAGAATAGTAATAGTTTTCTATTGTTTAATAAAACATTTACACATTGTTTCACACATACAAGCCCATGTGTGTGTCTTATTTCCCAGTAAGGATCATTTAAAAATTTAATTTCCTCTTTGATTTTGATATTAAATACTACTAAAAGTCAGATATTAAGAGAGAAACGTCCAATTAAAAATCTTTAAGTCTTTTTGCATCGTTATCAGCGAGTGGAAGCTTAAGATTACAGATTCTGGACTGATGGTTCATGAATCTAGCAACTACAACAAAGTGTCCTGAATTTTCTACAGCTTACAGCTAGCTTGTATAGCGACTGTGGCTGAGGCTTATGGGTATTGTAGTGTTTACAGCCGTCTGCCATTTCAAACTGCAAAAAAATTAAAAAAAAAACAGAAAAAATGATTGTGTGGAATAATTCAGACAGATGAATATAACACTAATCTATAGTATTGTTAAATCCTCCATGAGACTCCTTGGAAACTTGCGTTCCCATGTCGGGTGTTTCAAGGGTGTGTCTATGTTGAGGAGCGTCGAGGATATCATTACAAGACAAATTTGACGTGGGAATTTACAGTGTGGACAAATCCTTCTGAAACCAGCGGCTCCTCCTAATTTGCGGCTCTATCTTGAGTTGGTGAAAAATCTCACCATGCCGCAGAACATTTTGTACAGTGCTCAGCTGCACGCCGCCGAACCTGAAGAAATAACTGCCAAGCACGATCGTGCCTCAGGCGTCTCTCTGCGCGAGCAGCTGACATGGCTCATATAGAGTAGAAAAGCAGTAGTGGGTGGGAATTCTTGTACGGATGAGCTACTCCAAACAAGACATTCTCATGAAGCAGTGCGCTTTTATTTCACGTTGGTTGGAGCATTTCCGTGCCAAGCACAGCGTCCGAGGTTAATGGGTTAATGGAAGGCCCCCGGACAAGAGATTTATTCACCCTGATCCTTCCACTGAAGACCTTACAAGAGCAAGAACGTATAAAGGCTGACATATGGGAGGACGGGGGGGGGGTCCTTTCTACGTCCAGGAAAAGTGATTATATACTGTATCTCATCACGTAAAGCGATTATGGTGCTTTTAGTGTCTCCATATGGTTTTTAGACGTCTCAAACTGAGTCGGCAAAAATCAGGCACAAGGCTAGGTAATAAGCTCTTTGGTTTGACCAGCAGTCCCCTGGAGGTTACTTCAGCACATCAAAAGACATGACCTGAAGTATATGAAGACGCAAAGTAGGACAGGACACGTGAATTGATTCTCTCACTCACACACACACACAAAGCTGACATGGCTTGCAGAGAAAAGGAAGTACAATCAGGAAAAGTGTGAATATACCTTTGCCCTTTTGAGTTTCCTTCCTTGGCAAACAAGTAGTGAAAAGGCAACTGGGCTTCCCATCATAAAAACACAGTCCATCAATATCTGACAAAAATGGGGCATGCTGGGAAGCTGACAAACAGCACTCTGGGTTCAAATCCAGCCGGGAGCCTCGTGCGTCAATGCTCCTCTCTCTCTCTCTCTTGACATAATAACTATCTGATCAAAGCCACGAAAAGATTGAAATCAATCAGAAAGTATTCCACTGATTTCAGCTACATTCAGCTGGAGCCCTGAAGTCGTACAAATGTGTGAAAACTGGAGCCAAGGACAGGTTTTTAAACGCAGCGGACCCCCCGAGATAGACCAAAACTGAACATCAAGGTCACAATGAACTGGAGCAGATATTTATATGGTGAGATTGTTTCGTGATTCAGCCTGTGAGCAAACTACCAATCTGCATCGCACAGTTATTTTAGAGAGCCAGCTGCAGCACTGGTCCGTTGGGCTTACAGTCATTAATTGTTTCAGCGGAATTGGAAAGCAAATGGTGTGAACACACTGGGCTACATATCCGCCCAGCTCAGTCCAAATATACTGGCTAATGCCCCTGGCTTCACAGTCTCCTGCCCCAACCTGTTGTGCTGGATCTGGCCTCCAGACTGCCCTGAAAACAATTCCTGTCAGTGCTGCAAGGCAATCAACACTTTATATGGCAGCAGCCAATGGTGGAGAGACATTTCAGCTTTTCTGGTTACGAGAGCTGGTTATTGTTGTTGTTTTTTTTTGTAATTGTTTGGATGTTCGTATCAGGATTCACCGACTTTGTTTTGATGTGCGTGCTACTGTAACATTAGACTGACTGCGTCTGTACATAATCATCTCATTACATGACATGCAAATACTGCAACTCAGCATACACATTTGAAATAAAAGCTACGATTAGAGCATGCCAGCGTTTTCAGGACAGACAATGCAGCACTCTGCACCTCAACACAATCATTTAAATGGGCTTTTCGAGTTCTGGGTGTGTTCCTGTGTCAACACATTCGTTATGCAAGGTGCTTAAAAATGACACCGAGGAAGTTTATTAAGTGATAATTAGAGGGAAGAAAATTCTTCAGAAATCTCTTGCATCACATTCAGTTGTGACTGAACAACAAGTTGTGTACTGTGGGCTACTCAGCTATTCCCACTGGGGGAACTGGAGTGTCTTGTTAAAGGACAAACGGACTGTTTCAAACGGGCAACCACCCAAATCAACGGAGGGTCACAATCCTGAACGTCTTTGAGCAATACAAGCGTGTGACTAACAAAGTGGACATAATGATACCCTTTATACCACCATCAACATTTCTCTAAATGTTTTATTAAGCAAGACATAATGCATAACTTGTCTAATGACAATGTGGCATCTGTTGTTTTTTTTTTCCCCAAACATTTCTGTAAAATCCAACACAATATGCTATAAGTTTTAAAACTGTAAACTTCATATGGAGAGATAATCTAAAGTGCTTTTAAAGACATGAGAGATATAGGCCAGCAAACAAATAGATAATGCATGATAATACTTTTCCAGTGTAAAAAATTAACAAATTATAATACATGTAAAACAGTCAAATAAAACTGATGTGTAGGTCATTACCCCTCAGGTGTTAACAATGTTCTATCGTTGCCCAATAACTGTTCAACAAGTCAAAGCCTTTTCTTAAATTATTTTTGGTAATATTGTTTGGAACAGCCATTAACCATTCATGAAACATACAGCATCCTTAACTTCAATCACCCTTCCAGACCCCAAACCCTCAGCGCTTTTTAATCCATATAAACTCTTGTTAACATATCCGCACATGTCTGAATCTTTCTCATCTTCATACTGTATTCCTTAATGTGTCACTTCCTGATCAACGGCATCATCGCAAGACCAAGACCGGGAATCCTAAATCTTACTTTTCGACTGATAAAACTCAGTGTGTTGAAGCTGGGCCTGCGGTGGCAGGAGAATATCCTTTGTTTCCTTCACATACAACAGCAGACAAAAGTCTTTCTCGTGGCACGTCTATCTCTTTTTCCTCTGCTGCCGGAGCACCTTTCTCCTTTTAAGGATCATGTCATGGAGTCTCTCCAGGCCCTCCCTGAGTCCGTCGCCTATGATGGCGCAGGCTGGCTGCAGGTGCCAGGGAGTGGCGGGGCCCAGTTCTTTTAGCGCCAGCAATTTCTCGATTTCAGCAAGTCCCAAAGAGTGCCTCAAGTCCTGTTTGTTGGCCACCACCAGCAGGGGCACCCCCTGGTTTTCAGAGGTCTTGGCGATTTTATGGAGCTCCGTCTTGGCCTCCTCCATGCGCTCCGCATCCACAGAGTCCACCACGAATATGATGCCGTCCGTGCATCGCGTGTACGACTTCCACAAGGGGCGAAGCTTCTCCTGGCCACCTACGTCCCAGAAGTGGAACGTCCCGGTCCTGTGGCCGCCCAGAGACAGTTTGACCTTCTCCGCATTGAAACCTTTGGTGGGCACCGTGTTCACAAACTCATTGAACTGCAGTCTGTACAGAACGGTGGTCTTCCCTGCGGAGTCCAGCCCGAGGATGGCGATGTGGAACGACTGGAAGAACGGGATGCTTGAGAGGAAGCTGGGTTGCTCTGACAATCCGTTCCCCATCTTTCCTCATGAGGAAGGATTGGCGATTTGGAAGATTTGATCCAATTGTCCAGCAATAATCCTCCGAACTGCTGATATTCCAAAACGTGTGCAGCAATTACCTGAAAGCATACCGCACATTATTGTGGGCAAAACATACATTTAAAGCAAAACTAAGTGACTTTGAACAGCCACCGTGGTCACATGTGGAAATCCCAGGAGAAAGACTAATTCAATTTCCCTTCATTTTCCACTTGATCTGCCGCTTAAAGGACATTATCATGAGGTGATCTGCGTGAGCTGAAAGTTAGCAAAGCAGTGGCAGTAGAGAGAACAAATGTAAGTTACATAACAACATTTATCTAAGGTGTGCTAACATAAGCTACTGGTCTATCCGGACTGTGTGAAGCTGTAGCGTTTAAACCTGAAGGGTGTGGACTTCAGCGTTTTATTGCTTATGAATTTTCCAAGGAAAAGGAAGGAAAAGACTGTGTTAAGGTTCTTTTTTTTTTATAAGTTACATAATCTATAGTTTTAAATGTGCACTTATCACGATTTTTATAACAAAAGATATGATCACTGGGTAATGTGATTAATCATTTATTATCTGCACTGCCAAGTGAGCATGACACAACAACACCAGCGTGCAAAAAAATTAAATATAGTATTATTTTTGATAGAATGTGTTAAGATGGCAACATTTCAGGGTTGTTTTCTCATGCAACAGTTTTCTGAGGAGCGGATACTGACGTGGATAATGACCAAACATTTCACAGTAGTGGATCACCTACTATAAAACCTCCTTTACGAGCAGGAAAAGACTGTGGAGCAATAAACAATATCTAGCCTGATCTCACAATGTCATCACATCGATATAGCCACCATATTGTACTATAGTTTAACTTAATCGTCACAAAAGGTGTCACTGTGACACTCCTACAGGGGCCTGTTTTTGTGATTGTATTTAAAATAGAGCTTAGTTTCCAGTCCCGCTATGATTTCTATGAGGTATGACTTTGCTAAATGCCCGGAGCGCTGACAGGTATGTTACCGAGAGGTGAATACATGTATTTTCATGTCCAGTCCACGTAGGTTACCTACCAGTCGGAGCCACCTGCACAGAAAACAGTCAATTTAATCCTGTCTGAACTGTAACACGGTCCTTCCGAGCGTCTACGCGGCCTGAAATTCAGCTCACGGTGCATTTCCACCTCGTTTGTCGGTAACAACGACGGAAAAAATCCTTCCCCAGAGCGGAGCCACCCTCCCTGCGTGTCCTCGGTGTCCCAGTGTGGATCCACCGCTGATGACACTGCTGTCAGTCTGGATCGACGCCCACACGGACACTGCGGGCGCATGCGATTGGTGCGCGCGCTCCCTTCGCTGCCATCTGATTGGCCGACGAGACTGTCAATCAGGCGTCTGCCCGGGAACCAGGATCACCTGTTGCTCGGTCTGTCTGTCACACCATCTTTACTTTTCACATCAACATATCACCGCCACCACACTGGTGGGTTTTAGGGCTGTTTCTTTCCAAAAAAAAAAAAAAAAAAAAACGACTGGAGAAGCAACAAAGGCTCATTTCATATAAAAGCTGCGTTCTGTCTTTTAAAGTCTATGTAGAAAACTTTTAGGTATTAGTGAAGTAATAAAGAAGGCACCGTGTAGATCATTTAAAAAGGAGCTTTGACCCAAAAAAGGAGCCCAAAATACGCTTTTACGTGTTTTTTTCCAAATACAATTCAAGGCAGCAAGTGTAAAGCCGATGTTTTATTATCACTGGGAGTATTTTGTAGCCCGCATGAAACCATAAGCGTACATTATAGAAACACTGCTATGCTAGTAGTTAACTTTAAGCCACTATGTTAGCAGCAGATAAAGGTGAAGATCAAACTTACCGTTGATTGAGCTCGATGCGTCAGTGAGTTTAGCCTTTTCTGTCCGTGTGTGTGTGTGTGTGTGTGTGTGTGTGTGTGTGTGTTGGGACAGACACGCCCCATCGTGTGTTTTCGTTTGAAATGATTGGTCAGGGGGCAGGAAGGGCTCCCTCACCCATCAGGCCTGTAGTGAAGCTGTCTCTGTTTCCTCACTGCTTCAGGTCACAGTGTGTTAGATTTGGTTTATTTCCACACACAGACAGAGGAATACAGCCGGAGAGTCAGGCCACAGATTATAGCAGCCACATCAAGGATTAGCACCATATGTGTAATCACAGGCTACATGAGATTATACAGATTCATCAACATATGCTTTAATTCTAAATATAGCTACAAACAAATACCTTCTCTAGATTGCACTGATTTTCAGTTTTATGGTGCATAACTAGAAAAACCAATACAACCAACAAGGAAGGAATCATGAAAACATATAAAACATATTGAAGATTTAAGAAATATGAAACATGTCTGCTTTTGAAATAAAAGAAGAGCTGTACAGTGTAGATAGATGACGTAAACATTGATATAATAACAGTACCACTGAATTCAATGACAGTCACCAGATTATATTTATTTTCAGGTAATGGTTTAACCCTTTAACGCCAAGTGTATCATATTTGACACATGAGTTTTTGAGACCTCTACATCATCGGTGTGATATTTTTTGTGTCTTATCTGTGTTTGATATGTTTTTGTTTGTTTAAGACAGGGGTGTCCAAACTCCAGCCCGCGGGCCAACTGTGGCCCGTGGTCCAATTTTCATTGGCCCGCAGGAAATTCTAAAAATGTATTGGAATGCGGCCCACACATGGAACCTGCGCTGGACTGTGTTGTTCTTCTTAGTCTCACCACTAGGTGGAGTAACTGTCTTGAACGAGGCAGCTTCTCTATAAAATGAGTAATAGAAGAAGAAATGTGCTACAGGTGACCCAAAATGGCAGAATTAAGGAAACGTAAGAGAGCAAGTGAGTGTAGAAAGTTGGAGACGCGGTGTGCGATGAGAGCACAGCTAATAACTAATGAAGATCACTTTTACATTAAGGAGGAGCTGCTTGATGTTAGCAGGCTAAAGAGCACCACGACGGGTGAGGATGTTTTTGAAGCTGTGCCAGATGCAGTTGGCATGATGGGACTTAAATGGGACGAGCTGTGTGGAGGTACGACGGATGGAGCTCCAGCTGGGACAGGAGAGTGGAAAGGAATCTACGGTGTCCGCCGAGGAGCAAGAAAGTGGAGGTAACAGACTACTTCAAGCTTCCCTCTCTGATGCTGATATTGGTGTTGTTGTTCAGTTATCAAGCAGAATTTACCTCCATTTGATTGATTTTGCCAACTTTAATCCACTAGAGGTGAGGAGATATACATCACCTGTAGTGGATTAAAGTTAGCAGTATAGCTCACTTCTAGTGAGTGGCCCAGCCCTTTGGATGTTTTTCTGTATGTGGCCCTCAGTGAAAAAAGTTTGGACACCCCTGGTTTAAGATGAACAAACTGTGAGCAATAAATTGCACAAAAATGCCGGATGTAGCAAAAACGATACAAATTAAGACTTTTTAAACTTTTTAAATTTATTTATTTTTTTTGTAATTTGTCAGAAGGTTCAATAAACGCTGTTGACGGGGGCTGAATTCCATTTAGCTGACCCAGTTGCAGGGCTCTAGTATTGTGCATGGTCACACACATGCGCTGGGAAACTTAATGGAATGGAGCCATTGTTGATGTTATGTGCTTTTCCTGCTGTGACAAGTCAGAATGCCTGACAGACCTAAAAAGGTCTACCGCCCCGAGACTTTAACCTCAATAACATTAACACACTGAACATTTATTAGCCGTGATGCAATCTATTTCGATGCATTGCTCAATATTAGGAAGGTTAACGGGGGATTAAAATAAGCAAAACACATGGCAGCCTGAGGATGGGGTGGTTTAATGCAGCGACTGATATTCTTTTCACTTTATATTTAGTCCGTGAGTTATGCGCAGAGTCGCAGATGACTCATTAAACACATGTGTGGCTCTTGCAGATACGCTTCGAACATGTGCAGGCGTCACGTGTTGATCATTCTTCGGGAACCGAACGAGCAGCTGTCAGTGGGCCAGTGGGCTTCGTAATGTGACCTCCGTGACGCCGCAGTCACTGCACGTCTTCAGCCATACGCTCACGGGGATCTCTGCATATCTCACACCTATTCATTTTGTCGTACTGTGTTCAGTGGCATTCAGATCATTTGCTGCAGTAAAAGTACCAGTGCAACTACGTAAAAAATACTCTAGAACAAGTGAAAGGCTTGGATTTCAAACTCAAATACAAGAATAACACAACAAAATGCACCGCTTTGGAAAGTAGCTATAAGCAATATGTGTAGTAAATGGAATAAAACGGTCATTATCATGTTAAACATGTTGAAAATTCTTATATTTGACTCATTTCCTTCCCAAAGTCTTGTGTTTTATCACATTAGTTGCAGAGTCATGATCTTTCCAGCACCTAGAGAGTTTCTCCTCCACGCGGTCCAAGAAGGCGCTGTACGCTCCTCTTCTTCGTCGGTGTCTCTGCAAAACAGGCACTCAGTGTCAGTTTCAAAATACATTCTCAACTCCAAGCTGTCTAAACAGCTGTAAATTATAAATATCGCTCTTTCTGTCGTACTGAAAATAGCTTCAGCAAAGCGTAAATTAAACATGATGCCTCTTTCGCTTTGCCTGTAATTTAAACAAAGCCCCAGAAACCACATGGTTTGTTGGCTGGAGTTATTATTACTGCGTGTGGATCTTTGTTCTCTTCACATACAAACGTACACGTGTGCTACACTTTAAAAAGTTTTAACACCTCTGACAACGTTGCACTCCGACGACGAGAAGTATTCAGATCATTCCCTTCAGCACAAAGTAGCGACAGCGCGTCACAAAAGTCCTGCATTCAAAATTCTATTAAAACTATATGTCTGTTAGCAGCACAATGGGTTTAAAGTCTCAAAAGTAAAAGTCCTCACTGGTAATCTGACAAATGTAGTGGAGTAAAGACCACAATATCTCCCTCTGAAATGTAATGGAGTAGAAGTAAAAACAAAAACATAGTACAAAATGGAAATACTAAGCAGTTTATGGAGAAGCGACAGCACATCAGCACTGACGGTGTAGGAAGCTGATTCTGGAGGCCAGAGCAGCCGAGGGAGGGTGAGCCTCGCGTCCCATCTGGGCTCTGTGCGTTTGTAGGTGTCCATCCTCGTCCTTGTATCCCTTGGCCGAAAGTCTGACTCGCATCCAGTGGTCCGAACTGGAAAAGAAAATATATTCACTTCACTTGGTGCTCGCAGTGGTGTTTGGTTTGTGGCTGAACAAGGCTCCCGCTGCTCCCCGTGAACGAGCCTCACTCAGGCCTTCTTTTCAATGCGCACGCTGACACAACACGCATTTGTTTTAATAAATGTCGCAGTTTCAACACAAAAAAGATCACGTGAATCCACCTACTAGTGTCCAGGTGCTTTAGTTTTGAGCTCAGCTTGCCAGGATCTCTCTCATGTGTTGTGACCATGTGTGGAAGGTCCTCGTCAAGCTGAAATCAGAGGTGCAAAGTGAAAGGTTCAGTGTTTTACTTCTGTCTTTGTCGCCATCTTGCGGTCAAATCAAACACTCACAGCCCACGGAGAGGCGTGCTGTGCTCTGATGGCACGGTGAGTGTGACCCTACTGTCTCTTGTTCTCACTCTGCATGGTCATCGCCGCTGCGCTGAAGATACACAGTAGAAGGCATAAAGCATATCTGGTGTTTGCAGACACTTACCGGTCTGAAGTCGTGTGGCTTGGGGTTCCTGTAAGGCCCAGACGGGTGCTTCCCAGCCTTCACAAACATCAGCTCACATTCCAGAGCATCAGGAGGCCTGTAGCACGTGACGAACTTTGCAGGGCCCTCTTTGTGGTAACTTTCATGTAAAACCTTTGTTAAAAAGGTTCCAGTCGTCCACTTTGTCCCCCCAGGCTGAGGTCCAGCCGGATTTGAATGTGTCTTTCTTTCTTTCTCTCGAGGAAGCGACAGAGATCTGTACAGCTTCACGGAGAAATCCGGTGGCGCGATGCTCCACATGTCGCCGCCGCTCTCAGTCTCGGGGAGTGTGAACCATTTGCTTCTTGCAAAAGAGAGATGTTGGTCTGCAGAGAATCGGGTTTTGTCTTCGAAGCGGACTGACGACAGTGGATGGAACAAACTGCGGGGGGCCATCCTGAGGAGCCCGGTCACCTCAGAGACTTCCAAGTTTAAATCCAAAAGAGGGTCGAGGTTGAAGTTGTGCTGCTCGTTCTTATGTGTGGAGCACAGTGGCAGCCCTAAGGAGAGGAAGGGGTTAATTATAGACAGCACATAAGAAGTGCTGCTTGGTTACCAGAGCCTTTAGTTTGTTCACAGAAAGAATAAGTTCAGCGGGCTGAGCTCAACAAAAACAGAAACTTAGCAACAGCGCTCACAAAATGCCCCGTGAATAGAAGAGACAACGGCAATGAACTCTTCCTGCTGTACGAAAACATTCAAAGATGTTCTGCTGCAGGTGGAAGATTCATTTACTGATTTATTCTTACCTCAGTAAGACTTTAGTGTGAGCCAGAAGACACACGGTCACATTGGTGGGAGCCAGTCACATAGAGCACCTTTCTACAAAATGTACACTTTGAGACATGGAAGGCATAAAGGAAAGGTTTAAAGGGAACGGGACCATGTGAAAATACACATAAATAGGGTTTTAATTTTAATTTCATTTTAATTTAAGATAAAAATAGCGAAAGTCTACGAAATAGAACTAAGATCACAATCACAGCGTGGTTAGTCCAGTGCAAGATATGAATGAAAAGTCGTAATTACTGACAGAGGTCAAGTTGTTCCAGATATGTGGTGCATAATGAGTGAATGCACAGAGCAGGTTAAGATGCTGACAAAGGTATGAGTGTCTGGATCTATCAAAATAAAGCAAAAATAATCTACTCCGAATCAAAAGTACTGACCAAGAGTGCTGTTTTCCACCTTTGAAAGCTTTCCAGTGTATGAAACTATTGAAACGACTTTATCAGTAGTTAGGAGGTTTAATCAAACAAAGCTCTCAAACCGAATCTATTTTCTTTTTTAGACTTTTTCTAATTTCACCTGTCTTGCGAGACGTGTCAGACAAGCAGCGTAGCAGAAGTTTAAAGAAGGATAAAACGGAAATACTCGAGCGAAGCACAACTACCTGAAAGCTGCAGTGAAGGACAGCGCCTGAGTTAAACCTAAGCTGTTATTTTCCACCACTGTTTCGTCCGTGTTCTGCTCTCACTACAGTTCTGGAGACCGAAGGTGCAGGATAAAGGTGCAGGATGGCACCACTGGGTGGCAGCACATCATTTAGCAGTCAGAGAAAAAAAGCTCCTGCTCTGATGGTATGAGGTTCTGCTATAAGTACTTTAACAGAAGACACACATCCTCAGATGGGTTTAAAAGCGCTGTGTGTCTCTGACTGTACGTTACCACCATGTACGCATGTCTCCAGCAAGGACCTGGCATGCACAGATGATGTTTCCTCCAGATTCAAGCGGCAAACGGCCTGGAGAAGAGAGAAAGCTGTTTAATGTCCATCGTCTCCACACAAGACGTTTTTTTTTTTTTACTGACTAAACCTCCAGGAGAAGCCTGGAAAGGAGCCTGTGGCAGAAAGGAAGGCTGCTGCGTTTCCTTTATTTATTCTATTTAGAGCAGAACATCTGGCTTCCTAAGTGGTCAAATATCAATACGCAATATAAAATAAGAGTATAATACAATTCAGTTTATAGATGACCTATTTCAAGATGTTGAAGTCATCTTCTACAGTCTCTGTTTGTGACTCATCATTCAGATTTACAATAGCGTCCGTATACGTTACTGTGATCTTTATCGGAACGCTCTGTGCTCATGTTGTGGTTATGATCTCATTCTTAACTGTTTTCACAGTAACAATGTCTCACATTGTGTGTGATGTGACAAACACACAGACAATTACTGCCCGAGCTTCTTACAAGTAGTAAAGTCACTTTTAGCACCTTTCAGCTACATTTTCTTATTTTTTTTTACATTTTTCATCCTATAGCTTCACTATTTTGAGTCACTATCAGCAGCAGGAAGTGTACATCCATCCATCCATCCATCCATCCATCCATCCATCAATCCATCATCAATCCATCCATCTATCCATCCATCCATCATCCATCCATCCATCCTTCCGTCCATCCATCCATCAATCCATCATCAATCCATCCATCCATCCTTCCATCCATCCATCCATCCGTCCATCCTTCCGTCCATCCATCCATCAATCCATCATCAATCCATCCTTCCATCCTTCCATCCATCCATCCATCCATCCATCCATCCATCCATCAATCCAGCCATCCATCAATCCTTCCATCAATCCATCCATCTATCCATCCATCCATCATCCATCCATCCATCCATCCATCCTTCCGTCCATCAATCCATTTTCACCTGCATTTCCGGGAGTAGTCGTGGCAGCAGTCTAAGCAATCTATTCTAAACATCCCTCTCTCCAGCTCCTCCTGGGGGTTGCCATGGCGTTCCCAGGCCTCAGGAGATATCTAATCCCTCCAGGGAGTTCTAGGTGTAACCTTCACTGGTCAGGATTGGCTCAGGCAGACAGTGCAGAACGAATAAATCCAGTAATGCATATGTGGATAAGTGTGGAATCCAATACTGTAACAAGCTGTTGGTTGTCTGCACTGAGGACGTCACCACTCTAACTAATACACTATAATGTTTGTAATTTATTAATGAGCTGCCAGTACCTTTATTCTTCTTTTTGACCTGGATGAAAACAGTTGAGGATTCACTGTAAACTCTGTCATTCTCAGTCACTGCGCTGGAATCGGTGTGTCGCTAAAGGTCACAGCTGTGACTCACCAGCCGGACGGTAAGCAGAGGAGCTGCCCTCATGTAAACACTGATGTGTATGCGCCATAGATTTTCCACACAGTTGTTGCAGCAGTCGCTTTGCTCATGCCGACACAAACAGCTGACAACGAGGAGGCAAAGGCAACAGGAAACCTGAGCTGAGAGCAAACAGCACCTCTGAAGGCGCTGACCCCGCTGGCCCCTGGTAAACCAGGAGCTGCCGCCTTCCGAGGCTCCTCTCGACCTCTGGCCCCTCCGCCCTGTGTCTGAACACCTCCTGCCATTGTATCCAGTGACATTTACAGCCACCGTGCAGTCGGCGGCTCGGCTGACACAATTACAGGAGGCTTTTGTCAGGCGTGGCGGGCCGAGGTGCTGAAGCCCGACCCTGCCTTTCAGTGGCCTCTGAGACGTCTTCATGCCACTCTGACAGCACGATGGAGCCTAATTGCATTGTTGTCTGAGCACTGAGAGAAAGCTTGTAAATTATGGCTACATAACTGCCGAAGGAAACGGAGACGGAGCATCAAAGACCGAGCTCAGGAAAAACCACTGCTCTCATTTTTGGACTATTTTTTTAGATTCCTCTCCGAAGCCTGACTGTGTGTCAGGACCTCCATCTGTTTTTATTGTTGCTTCACCGAGGCGAGAGTGGACTTTCAGTTTCTGCTGTCGCTGCCCATCCCATCAGATCAGAGGCTTTTCCGTCCCTTTCATCTTTTTTTTTTCATTTCATGGCTCAGACAGAGATCGGGGGAACACCGTAAATCAATGACGTGATAAATCACGCAACGCGATAAATGCGGATAAATCGCACTCTTACATTTGTTATTTTAATGTGTCACTTTATGATGAAGGGACATTTTTTTCAGCTTTCATAAGCAATTCCCTGTTCCCAGAGAGTCCTCACAGGGGAAAATACAGGAAACAGACCAGAAAACTGTCCCAAAAACAGAAAAACAGCAATTATTAAACAGTAATAGCATAAGTCTTCATACGGCACATTTAGTTTTGGTTCAAACTTAAGTTAGAACTGTTTATTATTTCATGCTAGATTTCTGTAGTCCTGACTTTTCTCACTAATCTAGTTTAATTTAATCTATGTCACACATGTCCAATCAGACTCTGACATCATTTGAAGCAAAATCTGTTGGCACGTGTGTGTTTGGTTGTTTTTTTTACTTCACTGTCGACGAAAACCGATCAAATGGTAAATGGTCTGTATTTGTACAGCTCCTTTCTAGTTATTTCAACTACTCAAAGCGCTTTACATCATTCACCCATTCACACATCGTTCATACAGGAGGGATCTAATTTGGAGGAGACTATTCTTTCATACTCATTCACACACTGAAGCTGCTTCAGGAGCAAGTTGGGGTTCAGTGTCTTGCCCAAGGACACTTCGACATGTTGACCCATAGGAGCTGGGGATCGAACCCCCGACCTTCTGATTGAGGGACGACCCACTCTACCACTGAGCCACAGCCACCGACGTAGCCCAGAGGAAGCAGATTAGCCAGACTCTTAGTAAATAACACCTAAGGATGTTCAGTTTATGAACTCTGTTGGTTATATACTGTATATTCGTATGAACATCTAATGTTACAGAGAAATGTTTAAAACATAAACGTGAGTTTTCAGTCTGGTGAGATGCTTCTGGCTTCTACAAAGTAAACTTTGAGGTTGTGTAACACTGTCAGGTTTCATTTGGGACCAGAGCAGATTAATTAAACACTGAGGGATCATCGATTTTTAGACGACCTGGCAGACAAACTAGATTCAGCATTAAAAAAATCTACATCCGCTGACTTTGGATGCTCGGTGCAAAACATCTTGAGAGATCTGTGATGCAAGCGATCAGATCTGAAAAGAAACAGAACATGCATCAGAGTCTGCCGATGCTTTCGACTGATGAATGTGTTATCTGGTGATCCCGCACCGACGTTTGCCACACAAACCCTGTTTTTCCCAAACACTGTTCTACTTCCTGTGACTTTTAAGACCCTCAAATCTAATGGTAGGCTCTCCTTAAACCTCCTTTATGACTGTTGACTTCACTTTTGTTTGACACCGATGGGATTCGGGGATTTAGCTGGGTCCTGGATCAGAGACTGCGTGGACATTGTTTGCATTGTTGGTGGATAGTGCTGAGTGGTCAGTCTGGGCCGGGGTATGTGATGGGAGGCTGGTTGTCGGGGGTGGAAGCAGGAATAGCTCATGTCATGACCCAGCTGCTCTGAGGTCACATTTGTCCTCTAAAGTAACTAAACACAAAGCAGTTCCTCCTGCAGCACGGAGCAGTTACAAAACAAACACACCCTCAGCAGTTCTGATGTGTTATTTGCGCTCCAGATGTGGAAAGTTAAAGAAGTATTTCACCGCTGGAAAGTCTCTTGTGAAACTGGGCTGTCGATGCAGCAGAGAGGCACAAATATTTTGTAAAATTGGTGCCACATGACCAGAAAAAATAGAGAAAAGGGTTTCTGGTATTCCCCTTTTTACAACCATCATGCACTGTGCAGTTATCCTCACCAGCCTGCTCATCCCCCATGCACTGAACTCCTCTGCACTTTATCCTGGCTCATATAAGGAGCCCTAAATGTTTGATTCCAGAATGAAACATTTAAACTCATTTCCTTAGGGCAGGCAGACTAAAAAGTAAAAGCTCTGTGGTTCAAACAACAGCCGGCAGAAGAGCGCGCCACTCAGCGGAATTTTGCTTTTTGCTTTTTCTTTGTTTTTGGAGCTCTCGGTGCAGCATGGAGGACAGTTGAGTTAAATGCAGGACTGTTACTTGTAGCGTGACACCTTTACTTTATCACATCAGACTGACGTGGGTCACCAACTGAATGATTGAAGCTTCAGGACCACTAGGTCGCACTAGAGCACCAGCTTCTCAGGATAATGGAATAAAGTTATTCTTTCGTCAAAAATGTCACGCACACAAAGGATGTGTATCTTGGCTATTATTTCATTGGTTGGAATATTGTTTTTTTTACAATTTTAGTCCAGCCACCTGCAGCCACCTCAGGAGTGGGGGAGTGGGGGAGTGGGGGAGTGGGGGACGGTGGGCACAAGCGGAGGAGCCTGGAGCAGAGCAGCTAGAGGTGCAAGGTGCACAGAGAGGAGAGACATTCAAGGAGGTCGCCTTCAGCTGAAAGCTTCAAACTGCATGCACGCATGGCCGGACCGGGAGCGTGACCTCGTTCTCTGATCAGGACACCTTTACACAGCAAATACACTACTCACAAAAAGTTAGGGATATTCGACTTTCAGGTGAAATATATGGAAAATGTAAAAAGTGAATGCTACAGTGATATTATATCATGAAAGTAGGGCATTTAAGTAGAAGCATGCAATGGTGATTTTATTTATTTTAAACAATGTATTTGAAGAAAATCTACCAACAGTGGTAGGTATACCACAACAAAACATTTCAGTGTCTCAATAAATTGGGATGTGGCCAAAGGACGTCCACTCCTCTCCTTTCTGTGACTCTTCCAGTCTCTGTATCACTGTTCCAACCTCCTGATGACACTCTGTGACCCTCTAAGCTCAGTGAACACCTCCGTCTGAGGACTTCCTGTTTGAAGCCTCCAGTGTTGAGGTGCTGCTGATCAACTGTTAGGTGTCGTCTTGGTCTCATGATGTCAGAATGTGAACAGCAGGATGAGGAGGACTGTTTAAATACCAATTCTAACTGAAGCAGGAAATGTATTGGTGGATTCATGGATCAAACCTGTTGTGAATGTTGCTGTTAAGCTTCTTGTTAGAGAACAGCAACTGGTGCAGAAAGTACTGAGACACTGAACAGTTGGACATGTGCATTCAAAGGTTTAGAGAAGGTCACATTAAGTTCACCTGGAAAGGTTAGAATGCATTTTAGGTTCATCCTGAAATTTCACCTGAAAGCCGAATATCCCTAACTTTTGGTGAGTAGTGTAGTTGTTTACTATGCTGAAGATGAATCTCATTTTTTTAGCAACTTTTTCCGCCACTGTTGTTGCCCGAAACATCGCGCGCGTTCACAAAAGACACAAGCTGGCAAATCATTAGATGATGTTGTCCAAATCTTCTCCACAGGGGCCCAACAAAGGCAGTAGGGAAGCTCCATCATCCTAATGTGCTTGAGTGCTAAATAAGCACTTTCACCCTTCGCTGCAAGTGGGCAGCCTCAGGTGGGCTGTAAATCAGAGCACTGATTTAGTCTGATACAGGCGCTGAATTATTCATCCCCACTGACGTTTGTGATTTTCATGCAGGTGATGGAGCGAGGAGCAGCAGCGAGAAAGACAGAGAGGTGAAGCTGGGAAAGTGTGTTCATGTTTAGACCTCCAGACCCTCCTGCTTTTTGTTTTACAGCTTACTTTCCTGTGCTTTTCTGCCCCGCTTGAGTTCACCTTTTGTTCACTTGAACTTTTATGTCGTGCAGTCACTTTTCCTGTCTGCGGTGGAGTTTAAGGCAATTACGGACAGTTTCCCTGCGTCATTTCGCTGATATCACATTTCCCAGGAGACACACTGCAGCGCTGCCACTTCTCCCGTGTCTGCAAAACTGATTATAATGAGAGAAAATTGCAGAAAATTAGCTCATGTGTTTACATTTAAGTATTAAACAGGGCAATTATCCCCATTTATTTACCACGTTTTTTTCACTGCTTGGATGAAACTGGAAGGTTACAAACTAATACATGTCATGCACGTATGTGTTCACTTGACAGATTTGTGTTTTCCATCCGGGAGGCTGATTGAGGTTTAATTGCTGGTTGCGTAAGAGCAGAGCGCAAGTGGGTTTTTACCTGATGGCTATTCCAGGCCCTCAGCAGGTTGATGGTCCAGGAGATTTACGAGGGAGGGGTTATATCCCTCCTCCGTCTGGGAGTCAAACAGACGAGCGTCTCAACAAGACAGTCAGGCACCTCCGTGGTGCTCTGGGAGAGGGCAGGAGGAGCAGTCTACGAGCCGCACAGCTGTCAGCTTCACACTGCTGCTCCTGCAGAAAGAACTGGCCAGAGGTTTGGTCATCGTTAATCACACAATATTGTCTCACTGATTTTACTGAGACTTCACAGTTTACTTTAACTGTCCGCTCGGTTTTAAAAGCAGTCCTCCTGCTGATACTTGGCACAGTCGTACATCTACTGCAGTAGATTCTCTACATCAGAGTTATTGTCCCCCTTTTTAACTAGTAAAACGGGCTCAAACAGCCGTTAAATAGGAAACAATTAGTCCATCAGTCAGTCAACAGGAGACTCATTTGCAGGCATCTTCATGAGCTGTGAATCATTTCAATCACTTTTCTAGCAGCATTTGCTGGTAGCAGCTCCTGACATGTGAGTGTTTCCTGATTTCTTTTCTGTTTTGTATGATTCTAAAGTGAAGTAAAGTTTAGGTTTAGGACTTTTGGGGCGAACAAAACTGGACATTTGTAGATTTCTTTTTACATTTTATGGGAAAAACTGAATGAAAATAGTCAAAATGAAAAATAAAAATGATTCGGTCGTAGTCTTGAGGTGTTGCTACACATTAGACACAAGCTGTGGATTCCTGTTTATAAGAGGCTCCATGCTGCTGTGTTCTGTATACTAGAGGACCGCATGGCAGAATCATCCTGGTAGCTTTTACCATATTAGTATATTACTGGCCAAGATAACACACATTTTTTTTCCCCAGCTTCTTCCTATCCAGCCAGCAGCCCTGACTGAATTAGCCACTGCGAGACAAAGCTCAGGTTTTTCAAAGTGCCTCCAGAATGAACAGGTTTTTACAACTAAAATGGAGCCATCACTTCCTCTGTGTCTTCTGTCCTCTCCTAAAGAGATCAGTTTCAGCTCTTTGACAGAACAATCAGCTCCAGCTCCTCGGCTCCTGCCAGTGAAACTCTATATCTGAGTAGCACGGCTGCAGTTAAAGCGTGAGAATGGAAACTAGCGGTTGGGAAAGGACACGAATGTGATATCTGGCTTATCCAGAATCCCACTCTTTGGCCGAGGCCGTTTCCCTGAAAAATACAGCATGTGGGCCATCTGTTTTAGTGGTTTGGAGTGGTGACTAATGAAATATCACTGGCTGGCCGGTAGTGAACTTCCATGATTAGACCATCAGTCTGCTTGTCCCCCCTTTACAAATGGAAACAGGAAAATTTAGCAGAGCCCTCAGTGTAATTAGACTGATGAAGTTGTGTCTTTTGTGCATCTCTTTAATGTTTGAGTAGTTAAGGTGATGCAGCCAACAGCATACAGTGTTTTAGGTTGATCGTGCTTCACCCTGACTTGTCTTTCTGCATATAGAACATTAGAGATGTAAAATGTGAGCTTTGCCGTTTAGATTGGTTAGTTTTCACCTTTTCTCAAGTATTTTCTCCAGCTAAACGCAGAACATCTTCTTCTTTGTTATATGTAATAGGACACTATATGTTTTTGAGATTTTTTTCGTGTTTTGGATTATTCTGTCACTTTCTGTGACGTTTCGTAGGTCAAACGATTGATTAATGATGGCAATAATTAGCAGATTAATCAATGACATGATGACACGATGCTGCAGTCGTGTTGTTTAAGACGTATGGATTTTGTGTAAAGTAGTTACGTGAGCACATCACTCATGTCCACTGTTACACTTACATTAAACCCTCATTCACACATCATTCATACAGGAGGAATCGAAGGTGAAGCTCTTTCACACACATTCCCAGTCAGGGTTCAGTCTCCTGGTAAAGGACACTTGAAGCTGGGGAACAAACCGCACATCTTCTAATTGATTGGACTGATGGACCACAGCCGCAGGCTCTCCAGGGAGGATTTGCTGCTTTTTTCAGTCTTACATTACAGTAATCTGAACATTTTGGACTGTTAGCCTGTTGGAGTCAGTGCAGAGATGAGAAATACTCAGATCCTTTAGTTAAATAACAGCAGAACTACAAAAGTCTTAAAATGCTCCCTTACAAGTAAAAGTCCTGAATTCATTCTGCTGTTACTTGTAAAGGAATAATCGACACAATGCACTTAGTTAAACTATAAATCACCAACAAAGACGTGCAAGAGTACTTAAATATCAATGTGGAGCCATTTTTAGATGTTATGGTAATGCATCATATCATATGAGCATGCATTGTGTAAAAGTAGTTAGTAACTATAAGCGTCAGATACAATAAGTCCAAACTGTACTTAAGTACAGCTTAGTACTTAGTCACTGCTGGCACTGGGAAAATCTAAGATTATAAACTATTTTCTGTGGTTTAGAAATCAAACAACTAATCTAATCTATGTAAATGAATTGCATTCTCTGGTCGTTCAGAACTGAATCTACAGTGCAGATGCAGCCGTGCAGCTCCGTGGCAGATGTGTGCAGATGTGTGTCAGGGGGTCAGGGGAAGGTGTACCTCCGATGCCCCTCCTAACCAACACCGTGTGATGCCGCAACCTGCAGCAGTGTGCGGACAGTGTGCAGCAGTGTGCAGCAGTGTGCGGACAGTGTGCGGCAGTGTGCGGACAGTGTGCGGCAGTGTGCGGACAGTGTGCAGGAGTGTGCGGACAGTGTGCGGCAGTGTGCGGACAGTGTGCAGGAGTGTGCGGACAGTGTGCGGACAGTGTGCAGCAGTTTGCGGACAGTGTACAGCAGTGTGCAGCAGTGTGCGGACAGTGTGCAGCAGTGTGCAGCAGTTTGCGGACAGTGTATAGGAGTGTGCGGACAGTGTGCGGACAGTGTGCAGCAGTGTGCAGCAGTGTGCGGACAGCGTGCAGTAGCTTGCGGACAGCGTGCAGCAGTGTGCGGACAGCGTGCAGCAGTCCGGCCTCTCCAGTCCTCCCACCACAAGGGACTGTAACCAACCCCAGGCACCTCCGCAACAGTCTCCCCCCGCCTCACTCCTTTTGGTCCAGGCGACCCACACGACGTCTGCAAGTGGACGAGAGGACTCTGGGTGAGGACTCTGGGTGAGGACTCCGGGTGAGACGGTGCCGCTGCTCGCTGCTCTTTGTGTGGCCGCTGCAGGACGATGAGACCTGGAACTCTCCTCAGACTTCTTCCCTGCCTGCTGTTTTTACTTCCCAGCGCTATGCACGCTGACACAGGTAAGCTCAGCCCTCCGAGCTTCTCCAGCTCTCACTCTGCTCTCTCTGTTTCCACACATCTAATGAACACACGATGCGTAAAGCTGGAGATTATGCCGCTGATGAGAACTCACACTTAACAGACCTCTAATGTGATCAGTGTTTGCCAAAGAGCTCCATGTTCTCAGGTTCCTCTGGCAGCTTCTTGTCCCTCTGACACCTTCTCATCCATCATGTAACTGTCATCCAAGGCCACATACCTCCAAGCCTCACGGTCACAGTGCTGTCACCCATGTGGTGCCAGGCAGGGAGACGGGATGCTGGACTCTCTGAGTTCCTGTTCAGGACTGGACAGACCAGGTGTTAAAGGATGTCTATTGGCAGCTTTGACAGCTCGTCACTGCTGTGGCGGACTCCTTTTAGCTGGCCTGTCAGACCCGGACGGAGGCAGAGAGGCCGGTACTGCTTCTTTGTCGACCACTTCTTATGGTGTCGTCTTCTTTGATGGTCACGGTTTGCCTTCGATGGTCACACACCGTGAACCTCAAGCCTCTCTCTGCTTTTTCACCTCCTCAGTCGCCTGTCTTTGCTTCCTGATCTTCACTTCAAAACAGCATCCTCCCGTATTTTCCCGCTCCACCACCAACACCTGAGATTCTCTGGCTTTGCTTGAACCTACATTACACAGTGGAAGTGACTTGAAGTCACAGCTACAGTAACACATAGCTGCCACTGTCAATTTTGCCAATATATACATCTCCAAAACTCAGTGCAGCCGGTCTGTGACCTCTTGGGTTGAATGTTTCTGTGGGCTGCACTGCTTCTTTTCTGTGTCTGTTCTATAGACCTTCTTCACTACAGACATTCAGTCAAAGCAAGACAACCACAGGTGGAATGAGTACTATTGCTGATGGCTGCCCTCCGTCTCGCTGATCATCTGGTGAGGATCGTGGCTCAGTAGAGCACCTTAAATGGAACAGGGCCACCATCGGCGTCGTTTTCACTTCTACCTGAGCTTTACTTGGTGGGACGAGTTTTAAAAGTTCTACTGAACCAATCAAACTACCGCTGCTGCTCACAGGAACTTAGAAAACCTTAAAAAAAAACCTCCATCTGCTGAAGAAGACCATGAGATGTTGTTGAATACCAGATAGTCTCTCTCGTTGAAATACACTTTATTGAATGGCAGTCTGGCATCTTTTAACCAATGAAGCTTTTAAGTAGCCAGATGCCGATAAATAACCTGGGATCCTCCAATGAACAGATTCTATTCAGATGTGACTGTTGCAGCATATCACCAACCATGAGCAATATCCTATTTTAGTAGTGGATTTATATTTTAAAGTCATTTTTAAATTCTATATTTTAATGGATGGTTTTAATGCCGTTTTATAATTTATATGCAGTTGCAATTGCGCTATTTCTGAGCCTCTGCTTCGTAATTTCGTTTAGTTTGCACTGTTTGGTTTATAACCTTGAATGACAATAAAGTCAATATATTGATGAGCAAAGAAGGATTACCAACCAGGCTAAGTGGGCATCTGCCCTGGAGCCCTGAAAACGTCAGGGTCGCCTTTGTGGTTGATCATTTGTGTGGGAATATGCAGCGCTAAAGCATATGTGAGCTGCCACAACCAGAACCTTTAGGTGGTCTCACCTCATCTAGAGGTCAGAACCTCGTTTTAATGCCCTCTGTTCTTTCTCTTTGTGTTTACTTGTTGCATATTTCCAAAGTAAACCAGACTTTCTCCAGTTAGCACATAGTAAACCTGGGGCTGAAAGATGGAAACATGGAAAAACTCGCTGTCAGACACTGTTGAGGGAGCTGTAGGTCGCCCGCTTCATGTCGTACCCATGTTAACAGAGTTCTTGTGAGGAGGGGGCTGTTTTGTTCTCTTTTGCCCCAACCAGTCAGCAGCAAGCGGGGTTGATGGCTGAACCCTTTGGAGATGAGGGTGGAGCTTCAGAGGTGTTGGAAGGTGGCCCGGCAGCTCATTTGTCATGCTGATGATATTTTAACTTAAAGTTTTGATGCTCTCTAACTGATTCCTGAGGCCCACCGTCCATTCTCGGTTTCACCCGTAGAAACGGGTCCCGTGCTCACAACACAACACAGTAGAGCCATGTTCAGAGGCTCCTTGACGTAGTACACAGGTGTAAGATGTCCTTGTTTTACTTGCTTGGCTGTTCTAATGATCCCAGAGCACTCAAACTGTGTGTTTAACCTGCTATACTGCTATAAGAGTCTCTAACAGCTCTTTACCACAAGTACTTCCTCCTGTTTTAACTGAAAATGGACCGTGTGGACATCAGCAGTCACATCCTAATGGGAAAAATCCATTAATACTGATGCTGTTTGGCTCCTGCTCAGGTCTTCATCATGATTAGAGAAGTTGTGTTCTGAAAGGGATTTCCTCGTGCTGGTGTTAAAAGGTCTTTGTGATAGTCAGTTTAATAAAGAGAGGAGGTGGAGGTGAAGACCACGGATGACCCCGATGAAGGATACAAGCCAAATCTTGTTGGTCTCACAATGAAGTAGTTCTTCTGTTGCTGGGGTTTTGGTCTCTTTAGACGTAGGTGAAATTGTGCCAGAAATCCATCCAGATGGTCTTTAGCGATGAGTTTCATCATGTTCCTCCATTTACCTCAGCGTCAGCAGCCTGGATGGACACAGAGACCGTGGGCACAAGCCCCCCATCCTAGCTTGGCTCAGGACATCCATACGTTTGGCACTGACAGTCAACAAAGGCTTTGGCCCATTAAACAATCTATGAATGGTCACCAGCCTGCACAGTATCTTCAGAAGAACTCCCATCTTCACCCTCATATGTTATTATGTCTTTTCAGGGTAGACTGACAAAAACACAGAAACAGTAATGAATCAGAGTGAACACTGGGACATCCTGCCTCTGTTTAACGGAGGCTCAAAGGCCTCTGAGGTCTTTTCTTCTTCTGTTGTGTTTGGCTCTGCTCCTGTTCACATCACGTTTTCTTCGCTTCAACAATTCAGTGTTTTCAATGCAAAACGATTTCTCATATTTCTGTTGGGTTTATCCATGACCTCAGTGATGGAAGCTGTCTCTCATGTCTGTGCATTTCATGTGTGTGTGTGCAAACGTCAACAGCTGGCCAGTGGATGTCCACAGTCCACCGTCTGGCCCGCAGAGCACCTTCCACACGTTTGGTCATTGGTACTGACAGTCCTTGTGTGTATCCGGTGCTTTATGTCGTCTCTCTGGCTGCACTTGCAGTGCTCCCTCCAGAGTGTGCTCCAGGCGGCCACTCCATCCTCCAGAACCCCTACCGCAGCACCACCTTCAGCTCCAGCTGGCTGCAGCAGTCGGCCCTGCAGGACTTCATCTGCGACCACTCCCTCGCTCCTGGCTGGTACCAGTTTCAGATTTTTGACAAGCCAGCAAGCATGCCCACCCAGTGTGTGGAGGTAAATGATGTCTTTTTGTGAAACATTTTGCAAAGACACAGACAGTGATTTAACAGTCTGCATGAGTTGTGTATCCGTCACGTAGTATATGATTTATCAGCAATATTTAGCAGCAACCCTTCATCTCCATTCTTTTGAGTATGTTATGACAATCAATTAGCAAACTTAATATTCCTAAGTTTAAATCATTTTGAAGGTTTATATTACCGTCATGTTATGCTTGTCAAAGTTACATGAGGGTTGTAATATAATTATTTTTTGTGTGTAAATTTGCATTTAAACTCTGCTAATTGCTTTTCATTCTGAACAGAAATGAATTGAAACCAGTGGTTGCTTACAACAGTAGAAGCCTGACCCCCAAGGAAACGATCAATACCGTTCTCCCGTCTGTGTGCTAAATAGGAACTATTTAGCTGGAACTATTTCTTGGGGTCGTCGGTGGATTTTTCCGACAGCAGTGTTTAGCATGCTGATATGAGAGTGGTACTGATCTTTTCAAATAACCCCCCCAAATAATAAGTGTATTTCCCAAACTGTCAGTTTATTCCCCAACACGTACACATCCATTGGCTGTTTGCTGCGGCTGCTCAGCTGCAGGCTGCTCCTCTTAGGAACTTCACCTCGTCAGGCTTTCAGATACGTAGTCAAGGATTCCAAACCGCCACACTTTGAGCTACATGTTCAGCTCTCTAATCTTAAAGCTACTTCAGCTCCTCAGTTGCAGCACTGTGAATCTGCTGTCATTACCCTCCTTAGATGAAGCTCATATCAATCAATCAATCAATCAATCAATCAATCTTTATTTACATAGCGCCAATTCACAACAGCGTTATCTCACGACGCTTTCCATAAAGAGCAGGTCTAGACCAAACTCTTTAATTAGAGAGAGACGATTCAAGAATTCAACATTAAGGATTCAAGAATTCCAACATGAGCAGCATCAGATATTATATTGAGCAACAGTGGAGGAAGAACTCCCCTTTAACAGGAAGAAACCTGGAACAGACCCAGGCTCAATGTGGGCGGCTTCTGTAGGGGTCCGTGTTGGGTGGAGGTTAGAGAGAGAGAGAGAGAGAGAGAGAGAGAGAGACAGAGACAGAGAGACAGAGAGAGAGAGAGAGAGAGAGAGAGACAGAGAGAGAGAGACAGAGAGAGAGAGAGAGAGAGAGAGACAACACAAACAGCAGCCAACCTACCAGCAGTGACTATAGCACTAACAATAGGAGTGTGACTAACAGATTAGCAGTATGATATTACTGAAAAACATGACGAGTGGCCGACGATCCGCAGCAGTGATTCATGAACCAGAGAACCACATCAGCAGGACCAGGACCAGGACCAGGATCCACAGGAACCTGAGAGATGAGAAAGCACAGAAAGGCTCCGGGGAAGATAGCAAGTTAGAGGCAGACATTAGGCTGACATGAGACATAATGATGGAGAGGAAGAGGAGGAGAGAGAATAGAGAGGAGCTCAGTGCATCATGGGAGTCCCCCGGCAGTCTGAGCCTATAGCAGCATCACTAGGGGCTGGTCTAAGGCCTGAGCCAGCCCTTAACTATATGCCTTGTCAAAAAGGAAGGTTTTTAGTCTACTCTTAAATGTAGAGAGATATGTAAAGATGTGGTCATTGTACACATACAAAAGGCAACATGTACGTAAAGACGCCCTTAGTAAGATTTATCCAACTCACAAAGAAGACAACTCTTCTCTTTGCTAATTTATTTTAAATGTTGTCTCAAAATCCGATTCTGGAAGCCTCCGCTACTAAGTTCTGATTAGTCTCCAAAAATTCCACGTCCTTCAAGTTTCCCATTCAGGTATCCCAGTGTTTCCAGTGACCTCAGTTAAAGGTCGTAGAATTCTCATGACCCCCCCCCGCATTCACTTATCGCATCAATCACTTTATTCTGTCTTGTTATCGGAAGCTCGTGGGGAGATCCAGGATCGTTATACACAAGTGCTGTTGCTCTTGAAGTGTTTGATTTAGTTATGTGAATGACAAAAGCCTCCGCTGAGATGCTCTGAGGTGGCCTCGCTGCCGTCACCTCTCTGTCTCAAAAATTGTGCATGTGTGGATACATGCGCGCTGGCGGGACACGCACAGTTATCAGTGTGTGTGCTAGTGTGCGTATTCATGAAGGAGAGCGCAAGGAGAGCTGGAATGTGTCTCATTTCCTGCGGGAGGCCTGCTGTGAGGAGTCTGCAGGATCCATCCGAAGTGTCGGTCTCCCTCCGCACCGCTGCTCTCCCCGGGTGATGGATATCTGCAGGAGTGGGCGAAGGAAGGAAGAGGGTTGCTGTGAACATGTGTTACATAATAAGGCGATGTCTTTATGATCATGGCGGATAAATGGCAATATTTGTCAGGCCAAGTAGTTTCTCAAAGGGGAAATAACTGCGACAATTTGTCAAATACATGCCCAGGGATTAGCTTTTTGGGCCACGTTTGTTCAGACACACAAGGAATTCAGCTCCCGTTTCCAGTGGCTGTGAAAGTGCTTACATATATTTCTTTCAGCCGTCATCATTTCTTTTTATTATTCCGCACAAACCTTTTGATTCAGAACATATCACTTCCTGTACTGTAGGATGTGTTTGGGGGAAAAGAACAAATGTAGTATTAAGTTTTCAGTCTTATTTCTTTAGACAGTGAAGATGTGAGCACCGTCACCAAAGTGCATTAACGTCGCCCCCCTCTGTCTCTCTCCAAACATCCAGGTGAACCACTGTGGGACCCAGGCACCTGTCTGGCTGTCCCTAGGTGAGGGCGAGTCCCTGCCGGGGCCTCTGGAGGTCAGGCAGCTGACGGCCTGCGCTGCCTGGCAGTTCTTCCCGAGCAGCAGCAAAGACTGCTGCATGTTCCGCATCCCGGTCACCGTCCGCAACTGTGGAGACTTCTTTGTTTACCTGCTCCAGCCTACGCAGGGATGCATGGGATACTGCGCGCAGGGTATGTCAGAGGAGAGAGATCAACAAGGAAGTCAAATGTGCTTGTGTTTTTAAAGTGCTTCTTAATCGACATGCTATAACACACAAGCGGCCAAAGCGAGGGTGTCTGGGGGACAGGGAGAGGAGCATCCAGAAGGAGCTCTGAGTAGAGCTGCTGCTCCTTGGTGTCAAAAGGAGACAGTTAAGGTGGTTCAGGCGTTTGGTTAGAAGATCTGTTAGTCACATCCTGTGTTTATATCGTTTTATCCATCCACGGGGTCTCCGTGGAGGAGCTGGAGAGCCAACATTACCCAACCCAAAAATTAGATGGATGGATGGATGGATGGCTTTAAGCTAGTTTTGCTCAAAGCTATGTGAGATTACTTAAAGTTATCTACTGTACATGCTACAAGACCTCCATCAGAAGCTCAGCTGCATCTCATCCTTAAACTTAACAAGTCCAAATGTACGATGCTTTACCAACATCTACATGAGGCGTTCTAATACATGCACAATGCATAACAGAGGTTGCTATAAACATTCATGGTGCGTAATGGATTCAAATTGTCATGCATATTTTGTAAGTCTTGTTTGTTGCCAGTTTATTCCAGAGCAGAGAAAAGTGTAAAAAGATTCTCACAGACATCAGAAATGACATTTCCTTGGTATATAAGTGTAACCGGTGGCCAGTGTGTGGCTTTGAGACACCTGCTTTAATTATGAGGATGTGTTATTATCATGCCAACATATCATAGCGCTCAGGCAGAGATACTACATGATCCTGAGGAAGGCAATATGCCACACAGTCGATCTTTGGAACAAGACTGCAGTGGAGTAACGAGTGTGAGTGCTGGGATACACATCACACCAACACTTTCCAACACTTGCAGAAACTAAACTGCTTCCCAGATAAGATAATAAAAACAAAGTGCACGTTGGCACCAAACTCGCAGCCTCTTCTCTCTGTTATGTTAATTAATGCTGATTTATAAGTGCTGTTATTGCTCTCCTATCCATCTAACAGAGATGTCGGACACTTTACCCACCACATCGCTGACCTGCAGCCCGGACGAGGCGAGCGCCGATGGAACATGTAACAGTGAGGACCCCGCTGCTGTGTTTACGGCTAACTCTTGTCTCCTCGTGTTAGGTCAGGCACCAAAACAATCAGGAGGTCAGGGAGTTGCCATGCGGTCAGGAATGCACCGCCGGCCCCTCGCTGCTCCTCTTAATGAGCTGAGCATGTGTCCCAGCGTCCGCCGGGCCCCGTCTCCATGGAGACAGCCCTCAGCCAGGTCGTGAATTACAGGTTTTAGGAAGCTGGCAGAGGTGGAGAGAGACGGAGGGAGGTTCAACTGGAGATAGATGAAATATCGCAGAACGTGTTCATCAGCTTGTTTGATATTAGATTCCGGTTTGCTGCGATGCTCAAGCTCACTTTTCTACTTCTGAATTCCCAGAAGAGGCCCAGCTGAATATTTCCCCGGCTAGAACCCCTCATATACATGAATTCATGCTCCTCAGCTTAAGATGCCTTCCTCTGCGTAACCATGTGCTGCGTTTGTCAGCTCTGACTGGGTTTATTCAGAAGAAGCAGTTGTATTATTTTCCCACAGTGGAACCTTTTTTTGCCGTTAAGTCCGCCTGGAATGGAAATTTGCACCAGACTCCAGCCAAATGTTAGTAAATGATGTGTTTATGGCTGTTATTTTAATGGTAGCAGTTAACAAAAACACAACAGAGAGATGGTTCTGTCCTAGATAAAGCATGGAGCTCACAGTGTTTCACCTAAAATACATCTCTCACACAAACACACCGGAACAAAGTATGCAGACAACTTGACCCATACGTGATAGTTGGACGTCAAATTCTAAAACCATGGGCATTAATATGTTGTTATAACAAAGATATCTGCACCTGCCTCATGTCCAAGGTGTATGGAGACAAGACGTCTTTATGTTTTTGGCCATATGGCGTGCAGACCCTGGATTTGATTCTTTCCACTTCTCTCCTGTCAGCAAAGCAGCCTCCCGCTCCATCTGCACCGGTGATCACCTCAGAGGTGACAGGAAACGCCATCTACCTGAAGTGCAGCTTCGGGAGCAGCTCCAACAGCTCCGTGGGCCACGTGGTGGCCTGGTCCCGCCTCTCACCCGAGGGCAGGAGGGAGGAGCTCAAACAGGAGACCACCATGCAGACCTCCGCCTTCATCGAGCTGGACGGCTTCAATCTGCGTCTGGGGGACAAGGTGTGTGAGGCAGCCGTTAAAACAGTGACCTTTGTCGAGACCAGTTCAGCTTCGACGGGAGGTGTAGGCCAAAGACAAGAGCAGGAACAAAACATGACGTCCAGTGTTTGTTTCTGTTGCATGTTTAAGAGGGACACCTTCACATGTGGGACAAAAACTGTGAACCAGGAAGAAACATCCCGATTTGTGAAAGTTTTTAGGTAGGAGAGAGAACTGATAGCAACCGGCGATACCAATGTCTGGAAAAAAAAAAAAAGGATGAAACACAAAGTTGAAGTCTCGCTTCAGTTCCTCGTAGAGCCCTCTTGCAGCAATCGACTCCCCATTCTTGTGGAAATAAAACTCACTGTACGAATCAAAGATTTTGCTCTCGGACGTGCGGCCAACAGTGGCTCAGCTATTATTGAAACCTGTCAACATGTCGTTTTCTTTTACTGTGCGCTGACCTGGCCTTAACTATAAAACCTTTTATACTGTTCACCCAGGACCTGCTCCCTTTTTTTTCCTGTGTGGTTCCTACTGCTCTCTCTTTCTCTCTCTGTTTTTTACAACGTTTGGCTTAATAATTCCGATTTTTATATCAAAAAATGTTTTCTCTCTCTCTCTTTCTCTCTCTCTCTCTGTCAGATTTACTGCTCCAGTGCCACTTTCTTCTTGGACTCACCAGACGTCTATGGCGCTTCAGTGGAAAGTCAGGAGTTCTTTGCTGGGATTCGGGTACATCACAGTAATCTGAAGTTTGTTTTTTTTATTCCTCGCTCTTTTCTTTGAGCACAGACAGAATATTTATTCATCAACATATATATATTTACACATGCATGTGTGTGTGGTTCTGCCTGTAGGTATTTATTATTTACCTGTGTGTGTGCGTGTATACTTGACCCAGAAAAAAAGAGACAGTTTGACATAAAGGGTAAATATTTAAAGGAATATTGCAACACTTTTGGAATTCAATTCATTTTCTTACTTGCCAAGAGTTAAAGGAGAAGATTTACACCAAACTCATGTCTGTGTGTGTGAAGAGCCAGGAGGCTGTTATCTGTTGGCTTAGCATAAAGACTGGAGCAGGGTGAGAAAACTAGCACGGCTCCAACCAAAGTTAAAAGAAAAAACTATGCATATTCCCCAAATTTCACTTTAAAGAGACGCTGACCATCAGTATGGATGAAAGAGCTATTTTAATGACAGAATTCATTTTTAGCCCTGCAGAATCTCACGCCTTCAGTGATGCTGTGTAACACAAAACAGACCAAAGTTACAGGATTATTATTTCTGATCCACAACACTGAGTTAGACTCACTGGTCATGAGACAAAACTTTGCATTATGTTTCCTCTTTGCCACTCAAGCCTCTTAGCTGATGCTCTCTCAAAAAAGCTCGTTGGCTTAATGGGATTATTGTTCTTCCAAGAACGGGCTGACCATTTCCTACCTGTTTCTAACCCTCCCGTGCAGCTAAGGCCAGAGGTGAGCAGTGTGTCGGAGGACGGGGGGCTCTATGAGTTGCTGGTTGAAAGCACAGTTCCTGTCCCATGTCCGGAGGAGTCGTCCTCCTCTGCGGAGCGGTGCACTCTGTCTCTGCAGCTCAGCACCAGCAGTCAAGGTGAGGACTTGCTGCAAGATAGTGACAACCAAGCCCTTAGTTAGTGTCACTTACAGTAGCTTGTGTGCAGTTCACAGTGACAGCGGAGGCAGATTTACCATTCAAACGGCCATTTTGGAAACATTGGGTCCTTTACTTTAGTCAGAAGTAAACAAAAGTATCCATTGAAGTTGTTGTTGCTGGCAGGTTTTATCGGCCGTAGCTAACAAACTGACGCTCTCGTGTTGTCATGATGAATTGGCAGCTAAGTTGACAGCTACATCATCATGTTGACACTCTGCTGTAATGCTTACAGGTTCCATGTAGAAGCTTTGTTCTTGTTCTGTGAGATAGAACTAGTTAGTCTGGGTATCAGAGTACAGTAAAATAAGATCAGGTCCACTGCTAGTGTAATCCTACCTGCACATTTGTCTTACTTCTTCAGCCTTGTGATGTTACAAATACACCAAACCTTGTCTCTTGTTGTGTTCCAGATGAGGGCGCACTGGGTGCAGATGTGTCTCTGTCCTCCTGTGTGGTGGATCTGTCCCGGGGCCTGTGCAGGGACGGCGTTTGCAGCCAAGCTCTGATCCACTTCGCCCCCATCACGGACTTTGTCAAAGATGGCAACAGGACAACTCAGATCTCCATTAAATCCATCGTCACGCAGGATTTTCTCTGGAACGGATACTCGCCAGCACCTGTCGAGGTAAACGGATACAACTGTCCTGGGAGGATTCAAAACGCAGATATTTTGTGACACTCGATGGTTATTAATTCATGAGGATTGATTCAATTCAATTCAATTCAATTAAATTTTATTTGTATAGCCCAATATCACAACAGAGTGTCTCATAGCGCTTTACAAAGTTCACTGAAATAAACAAGTGTAAGCGAACAAACAATCTAATAAAGAGTCCAGCAGTCGATGAGGCCAATGGATCAGTCCGAGGCATCACCTGCCCTTTATGACCCTCCTTCTTTGGGAAGGAAAAACTCAAAAAACCCAGTGGGAAAAGAGAAACCTCCAGGAGCACCACAGTGAAGGAGAGATCCAGCTCCCAAGGACGGACAGGCTGTAGCCTTGGACAGACGCACATCCATTAGCTGGTAGAGAACCACATCAGCGGGACCAGGACCAGGATCCATAGGAACCAGGGAACCACATCAGCAGAACCAGGACCAGGATCCACAGGATCCACAGGAACCTGAGAGATGAGAAAGCACAGAAAGGCTCCGGGGAAGATAGCAAGTTAGAGGCAGACATTTGACTGACATGAGACATAATGATGGAGAGGAAGAGGAGGAGAGAGAATAGAGAGGAGCTCAGTGCACCATAGGAGTCCCCCGGCAGTCTGAGCCTATAGCAGCATCACTAGGGGCTGGTCTAAGGCCTGATCCAGCCCTTAAATATATGCTTTGTCAAAAAGGAAGGTTTTTAGTCCACTCTTAAATGAACCCAGGATTGATGTATCAAATATCAAATGTATCAAATAGTTCTTCATCTCTATATGCGTTTAGCTCTCTGCACATTGTGGCGTTCCTGTTTAACCATCTGTTTAATACCTTCTTCCAAAGATTTCTGCTTGTTTCAAACTGTCTTTATGATGGGACCCTGTTGTTTTATTAAATATGCAGAGGGGAACCAAGTGTACATTCCTGCACTGTGATCATTTATCCCGAGTATTTTATTCAAAGGAGGAATTAAATGGATCTTTCATTTCAGATAACAGTGGAGGATGTCCCCTCAGCCCACTGCTACGCCTTCACTGATCCTCACATAATCACATTTGATGGCAGGTACTTCACTCTCTCATTCTGAACACAGACTTTATTTGTATCAGAAGCTGCATTTAATTGTTTTAAATACAATTACATTAATTTAACATCACATGTAGAAATATGTGGCTTGTCAGTTTTTAAACTGTGACATAAAATCAGACACTTAATGCTCTGTAAAAGGAGCTGGAAGGCAAAAACATGAACATTTTTTTTATTCACAGGCACTATGAGAACTACCAGATAGGCACCTTTGTTCTCTATAAGAGCAGCTTCTGGCCGTTCGAGGTCCACGTTCGTCAGTGGGAGTGTGGCAGTGTGGTGCACGCCGCCTCGTGTGTGTGCGGCGTCGCGGCGAGAGACGGCGGCGACGTTGTTGCTTTTGACATGTGCAATGGAGAGATGGGTGAAACCAAGCCTCACCTGTCCGTGAAGAACAGGGACCTGAGCAAGAGCGGCATCCGCATCACCGAGTCCTACCAGGGACGCAAAGTCACCGTGAGTGAGGACGACAGTCTGACTGCTGACAACCAAAGTCAATGAGCTGTACCATATATTTTACATGATCACATTTTGAACAACATTATGGGGAAAACTTTTTCATTAAATTAATTATGTGACAAATGTTTTTTTCTACAGCACACACTTTAATACGTTCTTCAAGCCCCACTAACCTACAGAGCACTTCCAGAAATATTTTAAACTGTTCAGAAAGGTGTGAGAAAACATGGAAATATGACTGAACCCCATAAAATGGCATTTTTTTTTATTGAGGAGTCTGCACACAACAGGCTGGTTTCAAAACGTGACAAACAAATGTAAAATGCAGCTTGCTGTTTGTTGCTGAAGATCAACCTGCTCTCCGTCTTCGCGTGACGCTCGTCGATCTTTGGCTGCTTGCAGATGACCTTCTCGTCGGGAGCGTTTGTTCGTGCGGACGTGTCTGACTGGGGGATGAGTCTGACGCTGAGAGCCCCCAGTTCAGATCGGAGCCACACTGAGGGCCTGTGTGGGACCTACGATGGCCGGGCAGACAACGACTTCCACTCAGCGGGGGGGGCCACGCTGGAGGGTCTGCACGCTTTTATCTCTGAGTGGAGGTCAGTGTTGATTAGAGTGACGTGTCGGCTGACATGTTTTTGAATTTTTTGATATTAGGTGTTGAGCTAAATAGTGCTTTTAGTCATGAAGGGGCTCAAGCAGCTTCTCCAAAGCTTTGTTCCATCCATGTCCTTAGAAATTTGCACTGCTGGTCACAGTATCAACCACAGGCCCCCATCAGGTTAACCTGTCAAACCCTGTTGCTTCCTCACTGACTCCTGTCCTCTCTCAGACTCCCTGCAGGCAGCAGCCTGTTTGACACCGTGCCCTCCCATCTGAAGACACTGAGCCCACGCAAGTACTGTAATTGTCAGGCGGAGCCCCGCCTCACATCTCCCAGAGCCCGATATCAACCGGTCTCCTCCGCCGGCCCCTCACCGTGTTCTCACCATGGCAACGTGCATCTCCCCAGTGTCATCCCCTCTCTGGACGTCACGGCTGAGTACATCGGCTCAGTGGAGCTACTCAGAGGGGAAGGAAATGCAAGGCAGCCGCTGCCTCCAGGCCACGCGAGCCAGCGCACCCAGGATGGAGGTAGTGACGCTAAGAGCTTCCCCCTCAGAGCCTCCAAGGATGAAGCTTCAGCCTCAGCTCAGCTCCAGCGGGGCAGAGGCAGCCAGCAGACACACCGTTATGTTTCTAGCTCCCAGCACCAGAGCCTCAGCCAGTCTGATCTGGAGGGCTTCACCTACTTTTTCCCAGAGGACCATGAAGCGCCGGTTCAACCAGACTCCCCCCTAGCGTGGCCCACGCCGTCTGGCCTGACCGAGCAGCAGGCCGGGGCTCAGTGCCGGCAGGCCGTGGCAAACTCTAGCATAGCGTTAGGCTGCAGGCGCCTGTTAGAAGAATCGTTGATCGGCCGCGTGGTGGCTATGTGTGTGACCGACCTACAGCTGAAGGATGAGCTGTCGTGGCTGAATGCAACGTTACCGCTGCTGGAGAATGAGTGTGAGAGGAGGCTGATTGAGGAGAGGAGGAGAGAGGAAGAGTACCAGGATGTTCTGTCTGTCCTCAAGTGTCCCAACCGGTGCAACTGGAACGGCCAGTGCTCGGAGTGGGGCTGCGTGTGCTTCCCAGGATTTGGGTCATATGACTGCAGTGTGCTGTCTGGTAACAAACTGAACACACACTGACACAAGCACACACACACACACACACACACACACACAAGCGCAAGGCAGGCCCCCCCGCACAAATACATCAGAGGCATAAAGTCACGGCGAACATTTTAGAAAGCAGCTGCGCATGGAGCAACTTTAGCACTCATTCAAAGCTTCAAAGTTCAACTTGTAGAAATGAGATAATTCAATAAAATAATGTCCAATCTGGCCTGTTTTTGTTCCCAAATTCCCTCATGGCCATCGGAGGGGAAGCTCAAGTTACTTCTGTAGCCACGTTTTAGCATCATTGTATGTTGTTCTGCTAAATCTGCCGGCTGGCTGGATTATTGTCTGAGGAAACTAACATGCAGCAGACTACAACTGCAGCTCACAGTCACAGCACATTAAAGTAAAGAAAAAAAAAAAAAAGGCCAGAACGAACTTCTAATGCTATTAAATGGACCCACACTGACACCACAGGAGCAGCTCTGTGAATGTTTCTGGCCTGACTTTAATACGTTCAGCAGGTACTTTCCACAGGAGCTCTGTGACGACAGATGTAGACATGTGGTTTGAGATGTGCAGTAAATTCTCAGGTCTAACAGTCCACTGCTCGCCTGTGCTTTTTGTTGATGTCGTGAAGACCAGATCCCAGAGATCACGGAGCTGGAGAAGGAGGGTCTGTGTGACGTCAGGCAGGGAGACTGCTCCACCATCCAGGTCTATGGCCAAGGCTTCAAGGACTCCTACGAGCTCAAGTGTGAGTTTGTTAAAGAAAAGGTACTTTGTTTGTCTCGGTTTTCTCCTCTTGTTTCTGCGCTGGCTTTTTCTGTGCGTCCTTCTGTGAGCTGTCAGAGAAAGGTTGTTAACAGTGAGCAGGCTCGGTGATCCTCCCCTTTTCAGTGACACACGTCTAGTAAAGACATTTTCGCTGCAAACCTTCTGCTCACCCAAACTGCTGCACTGTGAATGACAAAAACAACACGGCGAGTGCACGTTTCCTGTTCTGTAAAAGAGAAAAGCTACATGGATGTTCGCTCCATTTGGAGTGCGCGCATAGCTCACAGCCACACTGTCTGTAAGATGAATGAAAGTATGGAAACACAGTTACTGTGGGGATATAGTGGGAAAAAAACCATCCTATGGAAAGTTATTGGAGCAAATAACATCTCGTCCTTTCTATGCATGATTTTCTCAGGGGTTACCCTGTACGCTTAAAGATGTCACGCTTCGATTTGTTCACATGAGAAAATACCTGAGCAACAAACTGGCTTACGGCTCATGGCCGTCACTGTCTTGATTGAAGGTCCCTCAGTGGCCGCGAGCAGAAAATGCACAATAAGCTGTCAGTTTTTGTGTCCTATCAAGTTCAATACGTACGTTTATGTGTGTGAAACCGGACACTGAGCTGTAAACCAAGATGTACAGCGTAGATATGGGTGATGTGGACCTTTACAGCGAACCATCTGTTCTGGTCAGAATACAGCAGTGAAGTCAGCCTGTGACTGGCACAGGTAGATGCATTTTTCCACTTATGCCCAGCTGACATCTGTATTTTCATTGCTCTTTTCTCTCTCTTGCTGCTTCACCCTGCTTTATCCTTTTTCTCTGTCCTTCACTCGTGGCTTCCTGCCTCCCTCCCTCCCTCTGTGTCTCTTGTCAAGTTTGTCGGAGGGGAGTGGGTTCTGGACGAACCCCAGTTTGTCCTGGCCATCTTTCTGGATGTGACGGCTCTCGAGTGCCAGCTCCCCCTGGAGGACAGCCGAGCTCCTGCAGGCCTGGACCTGGAATCGGTGACGAACAGACCGCTGGCTCGCTGGCAGATCAAAGTTAGTCATGTCTGCAATGCACACCTCTGAAGCTGCTGTAAAATCGAGTCAGTGCGTCTGCGCCATCCTTCCTTGTAGATACTGGGTTCTCTCTTTTAGCTTTTGTTTTCCTTTCTCCATTCCCAGCCTTGAGTCCTTCACAAAACTCTGGATTATTCTTACTCTATATATTTCATTACCTCATTATCTCCCAATATGAGATTACACAGAAATGAAAAGCGGACAGATGTGAAGCTTGGTTTTATTTGCTGGCTGCAGCTGTGGACCCCCCCAGCTCCACGGAGTGCAGCTGGGGGGTTTTCTCCAGCTTAAAGGAAAATGGACTCAGCAGTGTGAAACAGTGGAAACTGATTGGTTCACTCGTCTGCCAAAGAAATGTGTGGAGCGGTTAGATGTGGTAGACATGAGAACACTGACAGCCTTTTGTATTGTTTCTGTAGTCTACCTCAAGGTGAATCACAGATGGCATAAAAATACTGTATGAAATATTGGAGCAGCTGAAAATGACCCAGTGAGAGCGACTGCAGTTCACTTTACTACAGCGCTTATCTGTTTAATGCCTTTTCCCAGTGATCCACAGTAATCAAGCTTCTGCTGATGGCAGGTATCCAATGACGGCTACAGCTACAGTAACGCCAAGATACTCACCCTGTATGATGGAGCCTGCCAGATCTGCAGCCTCAACACGGAGGTCCTCTGCACCCTGAGGGTAAGGCGTCTTCCTCGATACAGATGTGAATTTAACATTTGGATCAAAAAGTAGAAAAACATCTCCAAAGACACGTTTCCCTGCCAGCCTGCTTTCGCTTTAGCCCGCAAACCGTCACGTCACGCCCTCACCCACCCTCTCAGCCCCGAAACTCTCCGCGTCACGCGTTAGAGCTCTACCTCCATCTGTGCCGGGTGAAGCCGTCGTGTACACAGCACGAGGATGTAGAATTAACATGCTCAGAAGTGGTGCCAGTTGGAGCCAAGGGGACACCGGTGGACGGATCTCAGCCAGCCGTGCATGACTTTAACACTAAAGACTGCAGATGAAGCAACATGTGCTGAGGATGAAAGGCTTTAGAATCGTACAGCAGGAGCAGTGTTGCCAGGTGTACGATAGTTTTGCCCTCTGTACGATCAATAATCCAAAAAAAGGCCAAAAGTACGATAATTTGATAGTTTCTGTGAACATGTGGTTCCAATCAGCTTTGCTCAAATCTGCCGTACAGTTTTTGTGAAGGCATCTCTTATCATGTGACATTTCCAACCACTCGTAACTGGTTTAGCGTGAGATACGAGCACCTGGATACAGGTGACATCGGTCTCGGAATAACGAGCATGATTGGCTGATCGTGCCCCATTAATAAATTGATTAGTTTTATTATTGAGTAATAGTTGGCAGCAGGCACTTTTTAAGTTTGAAGATGTGCAGTTATTTGTCATTTTTGAGGACAAAGAGAGAATGTTGGAATGCAAAAATAAATTTCACTAAATGAAGCCAGATCTACTCTTTCTTTTCTTAATTTCTTCTTAGTTATTATGAATATTGTTTCAAAAAAAGTCAACCTGCTGTGTCAATGGGGGGCACATTAGTGTAACACAACTAAATTGGAGCACACAGCAGTGGATGAGGACGCTTTTAAACACATTTAAAACTACTATATTTGTCTATCGCGCAACAGTAAGCTTATTATTTTGGTTATGACGAGTGAACGATAATTTACCCCAAAATACGAATAATTTCGAGTCCGTGGTACAATAATTCTACATTTCCCACCTGGCAACACTGAGCAGGAGTGATGTCAGTGAGGACGAGTCTCACTCTTAAAGCCCTTAAGGATGACCATTTAAATGTCCACTTACGCTAATACATGAATCAAAGTCGGGCTGCAACAAATTATTTACGCTATCGATTAATCTGTCTTCTTTTTTTAACAATTAGTCGACAATTTATCAAACCATCACAGGTTCCCACAGCCCAAGGCCACGTCTTCAGGTGACGTTTGTGGCCAAAAGTCTAAAATCCTGCATATGTTCAGTTTCCATCGCTCCATTGTTATAAAGCAGGGAAAAGCAGCACATCGTCGTATTTTGACAGGCGGGAAACAGCAAATGTAGTTTCGCTTGTTAAACAGAGAGAGAGAGAGAGAGAGAGAGGGCCGAGATGTAGACTTGCACCTCACAAAGAAATCAGTATCAGTTATCACATTGAATTCTTTGTGTTGCTTTGAGGAAAAAAAAAAAAAAAGAAAAGATGTATCAGAAACTGAATATTAACTGGATTTTTATAACGTGGTCCTTGCCGAATATTTTTCACAAATTTTTACACACATTTGTAATGTAACCACTCGCTTGCTTGTGATTTCGTGCTGCCGAATGTGTGAAGTATCCTTCAACACAGGAAACAATTAGGTTTGTTTCCCTCAAACCACATGTGCAGCTTAAATGTGGTGTTTCTGTTTCAACAAAGCCGCCTTTGTTCCCCCGCTGCCATGTTCCGTACATGCTTTGCATAAACCTGCGTGGCTGACTGAGGGAGGTCAGGAGCCCCCCCCCCACCCCGACAGCATGTTTTTAAGAACACTGAACACTAGTGAACACTGAACGCCATTTCTTTCGTTATTTATTGTCTTTGCCTCCCAGGAGAAAACCTGCAGCATCGACGGCCTGTGTTACAGTGAGGGGGAGTCCAATCCCAGCAGCCCTTGCCTCACATGTCGCCCGGACTCGTCCAAACACGCATGGTCCACGGCGGAGGGTACGTTCGGTGAAATGTCACGGTTTCTCGTCTGGTTTGTCTCACAGCTCGTTCATGTTATGTTGTGAAAACAGAAGAACTCTGGATTACGGCGCCAACGATGGAAGACAGAAAGAGTTGTGAATGAGTCACCCCCTCAGTCGAGCTCGGTGCTGGATAGCCATCACTGAGTTCTGTGGCTGGCAGTCGCTCAGGGCTGTTGTGATAATTTGTCAGCAGCTCTGTGCAGATTGGAGCCATTGAAGTAGCTTCAGTCCCCCGGCGCTGATATGAGGACAGCTTACCTCATTGTTACACTTTCTGACCAACTTCGCTTCTTCAACTTAAAGTAGGTCAAGCAGTGTTCAGAAGAAATGACGGAATATGTCACATTTTGGAGGAGAGTAATTACACACCGATCACGTAGGTGCAAGGCTGTCAGCTCGATCCGTCCCACAAAAGTCCAATCACGACTAATAATCTCCATCCCGCTCGGATCTTCATCAGGTCCAAACACCCGCATGAATACATCCTGCGCGCCAACGGGCTGACGTGCTGTCTGATGAGCGGCGTGGTTAACCATCCGAGCCGCCCAGGGTGATAAACACCCAATCATAATTAACAATCCAGTGAAGTACACAGAAACAGGTACACAGAGACACACAGCAATACAAAAGCCATAAATATCAGGTATATATATAAATATATACAAATATCAGGAGTGACCCCAAATAGTTTCAGCTGACTCGACTGCCAATTTGTACACATGCCTCAGGCGTCACTGCTTGCCCTGACCTCTCTCTGTTATTTATTCTTTCGATTTTATCAGAAGTAAAATGCCACCAGAATAGGCAAACCGGTGATTTGTGTGCGCATTTTAACTTTGCATTTTGTTTTGTGTGGAAAAATGGATGCGAATGCCTTGAATGAGAATTCTGATCAATTAGCAGTCGACAATAGTGACGAGTTAGATTTGGCTATGACAATTAACAACATATCAAACACAGCAATTGTACTTCTGAAGGGCAAAATGACAGATGTGTCATCCCATACATCAGATCAGATCACCTACTTAGAAAACTGTTATATTAAGTGCGAAGAGGACAGAAGAAATCTAAACTCGTGAAAAGGAGGTTGGCATCAATAAGCAGTGAGTTGTGAAGGTCAAGTGGTAAAGACACGAGACGCACGTCTGTCTCCCTCTCAGTTCAACACAGAATGAAATAAGATCTATACCTTAGCTGTAACTCTTTTTTGGGGTGATAGATGGGTATACTTTTTCATTCAGTAAAAATGAATAGATAAATAATACAAACAACAGATACCTACAAATACTGTAAAAATATAGTGACGATAAGATGAGAAAAGTAAGACTCAAACATCTAAACATGCAGCTGATGAAGCTAAAATATTATCAAGTACAAGTGCTGAACATTAAATGTATTGTTATACTTGATAAAGCTGATGAACTTCATCTCTCTGACCTGCAGTCTCTTGTTATTTATTGGCCAGTATAAGCCAACACTTAGCAATGGTACGCTAAGATGGGGGAGGGGGGGGTCATAACCACCTGGACAATGTTGTGTTGTGGTTCCGTCAAAAGAATTCAGTTGGGGCTGTAGTCTGACTTTTGGATAACAAAATCTTTCAAACAATTTAAATTAAAAAATCAACAAATCTAAATCATATCTGGGTGAAAAAGGTGTAAAACAGATATTTATGTAGTTTCAGAACATGTCTGTCCCCCACCACACGCTGACTCATGTAGTGGGATCTGTGTGTCCCATCAGAGAACAAGCCTCCCGTGTTCCTGTCGTTGCCGTTCCACCTCCGGTCCTTCCAGGGGGAGGATTTCTTCTACCAGCTACAAGCAGGGGACCCTGAGGGCTCAGCGGTGCTCTTCGCCCTGGAATCAGGCCCTGGCGGTGCATCCCTGTCTCCGGCCGGCCTGCTGACGTGGCGGGCCACGGCTGAAACCGCAGACACGCACACTTTCCAGTTTACCGTGACAGACGAATGCAACGCCGAGAGCAGAGCCTCCTTACAGGTAACACACACACACACACACACACACACACACACAGTTTGTTTCTGAACAGTCCTTATGTTGCAGTTTCATACCCACCAAGTCAGGTGAGGGACTTTGGCTCTCAGCTGATAATTTATTGCTGCTGTCCTCCACTAGAGGGCGCTAATGCCATGTGGTGTTCTGCTCATGGCCTCTCTCTGTGTCACTGCTCAGGGTTTGTGCGTGTTGCATGTTTACACTGAAAAAGGGACAAAAGTGAGCATAGCCAAAAAGGTCAGAAAGCATATTGAATCTGTTTGATTTGATTAGTGTTGTGTGAATTGATACGGTTTCCCACAGTGCAATGCATACAGGAAATAAAAGAGCTGCTCGTAGCTGCAAAAACATTCAGATTCAGCTGCAAATTGGTGGTGATCCAGCTCCAGGGATGTTTCAGGAGACAAAAATGACGGATTAAATCAATCAAAGTTGATTTAGACTGACATGTATCACGGTGTACATCTTTAACCCTTTCCTGCCAGTATAAAGTGATAAAGGACTGATTTCTAATGTACCACCTGCATGAAGCTTGTTTTCAGATGATAAACCCGTGTCGCTGTGGGGTAAACGATGAATCAGATTTCCCCTCTGTCTGCGTCAGGTGTCTGTGCGCTCCTGCGAGTGTCTGAACGGAGCTTCCTGTGTGACCAACGTCAACCTCCCTGCCGGCAGCGGGGAATATGTGTGCGTGTGTCTGGGTGGATTTAAAGGGGGAAGGTGTGAGGTGGACATCGATGACTGCAAACCGAACCCCTGCAGACTGGGCCGCTGTATCGACGGTCCCAACTCCTTCTCCTGTATCTGCCCGCCGGGAATGACAGGTAGGGAGCAGCCTGCAGGAACCGTTTCCCTCAAACCGCCCAAATACACGGAGCAAAAAGCTCAGCAGCGTTTGGATTTTATAGAGGTAACACTTGTGTGCAGGACTGCACTTTAAGGGGCACTAATCTGCGATCTGTGACCCTTTTTGGTCCTTAATGAAGGCCGGAGGAACCATAAAAACGCTGATTCTTCTGTAGAGGTTAACGCAGAATTACTCACCAGGGATTCCAGAAGTTGTTCCTATTACTTTTCCTATTCCTGCTAGTTAATAATGAAAAATGAAAGCAAAAAACACTTTTTTTGGTCACACTGTCCACTGAAATCGTCCACTGGATCTTACTTTACTTTTCTGGCTCTATTTTTACTGTTTTATACTGGAGGAATTTATGACAGCACACACATGACTGGTTTTACAAACAAACCAGTTCAAATGCAGATCAAACTCAGCACTTCTGCCCCTGATTAAAACAGAGGCTGCTGCATCCTTGTCAGCCCCTGTAACAATGATGGAAATAAGAAATGAATTCAAATAAAAACTACATTTTCCTCAATAGGATGCCTTAACAATAAAAAAAAACAAAACTGGAACCCAAAAATGTAATCAACTTGAAAATTGTTGTCAGTTTATTTTGATCAGCAGCTCTCATGGTCACAGTTATTAGATAATAAATATTTATTAGATGAGACTTTCTAGCTGTTCTGTAAGTGGCGCAGTGTTTCCACATAATACCGTCAGGTGTCTCACGTGTCTTTCAGGCCGTACGTGTAGAGAAGATGCAGACGAGTGCCTCTCTCAGCCTTGCTTCCCTGGAGTGGGCTGTAACAACACGCTGGGCTCCTTCATCTGTGGAGTGTGCCCACGAGGATACACCGGCGACGGGAAAAACTGCACACGTGAGCCATCCGCAGATTTATTCTAAAACGCCTGGACTGTTTCATTGTCTTAGGATATGTCAGGTGTTATTACCAACACATCCCACAAAGAGACCAGAACCAACAATGTGTCCGTCAGTCTCTCGGTGCTCCCCTCGGCTGTCTGTGGCTCTCAGCGCTAAGCTCAGGGCTTCCTGCCGAGACCGTGAATCTCTAAAAACAGGTCATAATTAACAGTGAGTTCCTAAAACAGCTGTGCGCTGTAGTTTTACCGAATGTTACTTAAACAAGAGAAGATAGTTGCAGCAGCAGGGTGGTGTGTGTGGGTTTGAGGTACAGTACACCACAGTGTGTGTGTGTTGGTGGTAATGAAGGAGCAGGTCACCTAGTGTGACGGTGTGGCTCACTGATGAGTTGTTGTGATGTGATGTGACACCAGAGCTCAACAGAGGAATAAAATCTATCAGGCTTTTATACTTGTTAGGAGGAAAAAGTGGTATTTTCATGAGATTAGTGGACAATAATATAATATTACCAAACATATCCTAGAAATAAAGCTCATCGAACGCTAATTCACCTCAAAGCCGCATCCTCCAGTCCAGCTGATTTTCCTTTTGTTTCCAAGGTAACAAAGACTCACCAGTGAGCACATCTGCAAGAGAAGCGCAGGTTCCACTGAGGCCCAAACCCCCGGGCCCGTCGCCCTGCTCCCGACAGCCGTGTCACCCGGGGGTCCAGTGTTTCGAAAGCACCCACGTCTCCGCGGGCTTCGTCTGCGGCCCCTGTCCTCTTGGTCTCCATGGAAACGGACGAACGTGCACAACAGTAGGTGAGAGCGAAGCTGCTCTTCCAAATCTGAACTGACGCCCGACAACGTGGACCACGTTGTGCTCTTGGTGGTTTTCATTAGCAAAGGTAGTAAGGTTAGGAAGTTCACCCCTAAAGAGAATTCAGATGAAGTGATATGTGGACACGTGTTGTTGGTTAGATGGTTTTATAGGGTTTATATGGTTTATATGGTTTTACTAACCAATCTTAGTGTCACGTTCAAAGTAGCATTTCACTCATGAAAATAATATTTCATCCAGAGAAATGAGAAATTCAGTATTCATAGATAAAAACAAAACATTTGTACGTAACACTGTTCCATGTGTAGGAAAGCACACACTCACTTTTTTTTTACTTCTTTAACTATAAAAATATTTACTTTGAGATGGATTTTGTGAGGCATATTGTTAGAGGGGCAATTTCTGTTTTAAGAAAACAGGTCATTTAAATCAATAACCCAAAAGATGAAAGAGAAAAAGAGGAGTTCACCAGTCAAACTGTTATAAATTCTGTAATGTCTTCTTTAAACTAGTGAAGTAGGTTTATCACTTTTATGTGAAAGGAAGAAAATGATCAACCAAAATGAAGCCTTATTTTACTGATGGTGTTTTTAAAAGTTGCCTGTTTTAACGTTGTCAAGCCGAGGCTGTATTCCTCTTAGTTTTTTTAAGTCGTGTCCTCTAACTTCCAGTGTTTTACAGGTCAAGGGACAGTCGGCAGTGGAGCAGATGGTCATATTCTTGGGCCAAATTCCAGCAAGGAAACGACTCCCACCTCCACCTCTTCCTCCTCTTCATCAACACCCACCTCACCCAGACGGCCCCCCGACAGGAGGACAAGACCAGACGCCGCCAGCTCCAGTATCAGGAGGACTCCCAGTGACCGAAAGACCACAGCGACGCCACAGAATCAGACCGCCACCAGAGCGTTCGCCCCCACTGTCCACAGAGGTCAGCCCAGCAGGGTGGAGTTACACCCCGACCTCACCACCAGGGGGGCCAAATGGGGGTCACCATCTCACCGTGTGACCTGCGCTGACTCTCCCTGCTTCCCCGGTGTTCCCTGTGAGCCCACAGTCAGCGGGTCCTTCAGGTGTGGACGCTGCCCGTACGGTTACACTGGAGACGGAGTCACATGTAAAGGTACTTTGTGTCAAGCTGCTCTGCCATGGGAATGATGGGGACTTGTACACGTTCAATACAGAACAAAGGTAGACAGGCAAACCTTAGGCAGTTATCCACTAATTACTTTCAGGCCTGAATGTTTGTGAAAGGGGAAGAATACGTTGTGTTTGGCCCAAATTTAGACTATTGTGCCATTCCTTCGTGGTGTAAAAATGACAATCAAGATTGTTCCCAAGTCACCAACATTTCCAGACTCCACCAACTCACCATTAAAATGATACAGCGTCACTGACACAATGTGTTTGCCTAGAAATACAGGCTGTGTATCATAGCACAATATAGCATGTTTGGGCACTTTCAAAGCATAGTTTTAAGAAATAAAAGAGAACAGAACAGAACCCATTTTAAGATTAGTAGAGAGGAATATTGTGTCTTTTGCATTAAAAAATATCTGAGCACTGTTTACATACATCTGTATTGCAATGGAACAAACTATTTATTATTTATCATCTGGTATTTAAAAAAACTTATCTCACTAAATTCCTAAGAATTAAAAAGCACCCATGTTCAGATCTAAACACTCAGACTTAGTCTGGCTCCACCGGTGGCTGAAGTTGGCTAATGTTAATGTGAATGTTCACTTGTGGCCGCAGTGGCTGCTGTTGAGCAAAGGTTATATAGTGTAGCTTTAAAATGCAAAAGAAAAAGAACAAAGGCCCGTTGATTCAAGTTTCACCAGCCCAGGATTATCCCCCCAGTCTGCTCCTTTGTGTTCAAACGAAGACTTAAAGTCATTTCAGATTATTTTGCTATTTTCATTACTGGGAGATGATCAATTCTTCACAGTCTCAGCTTCTGGTTCTTCTCATGTGTTGGAGTAGCGTGTCCTCTTGTGCTTTGATTTCAGCTGTGTGCAGGTATCAGTGTGGGAGGAACATGGAGTGCACGCTGCCAAACACCTGCACCTGCAAGGAAGGCTACACCGGATACAGCTGTCACATTGGTGAGGGGTGGGGGGGGGGAGAGCATGTCGATGTTTGCGAGGAAACAAGTTCATTAAATTGCATCAGTCTTGTAATGGACCGCTGCAACCAGTTTCTGGAGAGCGAAGCTTTGCTTGCTGTCCTGGCACATCGCTGTTAGATCACCTCCGAGGATTCGGCTCATTTACATCAGCGTGGAACTTTTGTCGCCTTTTTTTCTCCCCTCTCAGCCGTGTGTCGACCGGACTGCAAGAACCAGGGGAAGTGTGTGAAACCTGATGTGTGTGAATGTCCCACAGGCTACAGTGGGCCCACCTGTGAGGAAGGTAACCTGGACTGGATATTCACACCTGTAATACACGCTGACACACACACACACTGCTCACAGAATACTGATGAGTATCCATGTGTTGCCTCTAACCCTGTGTCGGTGTGTAGCGAACTGCGAGCCGCCATGTCAGCATGGAGGCACCTGCCTGGCCAGGAACCTGTGTACCTGCCCCTACGGATACGTGGGACCCAGATGTGAAATAAGTGAGACGTTACTGAAGTGCTTTGTCCACATTTTGTGATGTGTTTACAATTTGCATTAACGTGGCAGTTTGTCTGTACGTCGTAGGACAGTGGTGCATTTGGAAAACACAGAACTGAAATGAAACAGTGACATTCAAACATGAGAGTGGGACCAATCTCTTTACAAGAAAGTCAATCAGCAGATTTCCCAAAACGACAGTGTCTGTTTAATTTGTTTACGTGCATATGAATTGAATAGTTGGGATTTTTTTGAATTCGGGTTGTATGAGGTATTTATCCAGAGTCAGTGAGCTAAACTGAAGCTGTTTTATTGCTCTCTTCACAGCCACCAGACTCTATTGACAAAAAGAGCTATTTTACCTCACAGAACAGGAGTTGAACACTGAAGTCACATAAAAACACAAATAAACGTGCTGCTTTGTTCAACAGTCGGGGGCTGGTTTTCAGTAGCTGGCACTCACACTGACACATGCAGAAGTGTGTGTAATAATTATTCGTCTCTCTCAGTGGTGTGTAACAGGCACTGTGAAAATGGAGGCGAATGTGTTTCTCCTGATGTCTGCAAATGCAAAGCCGGCTGGTACGGACCAACATGCAACTCAGGTACAACACAACACCTGTAACCGAGCGTGCGTTCGCCCCGCAGCAACAAAGCGCTTCTATTGACATGTTTTCTTCACATGTAACACACACACACACACAGCTGTTACTGTTGCCATGACAATACAGTAAATCTTACATCACCTTAGACAACAGAAGGTACAGGCGATTCTCTGCCCTGTACTGTGGGTTCAGCTGAAAGCTTTGAATATGAATGTCTAATCAGTGGAATCGTGTCTTCCACAGCTTTCTGTAACCCCGTGTGTCTGAATGGAGGGACCTGCGTTAAGCCCGACATCTGTGCCTGTCCCAGTGGCTTCTACGGCTCTCAGTGTCAAATCGGTAAGACTGTGATGAATCCTCACCGCAGGTGACCTGTATCACTGCTGCTGTACCTCAGAGAGAGGAGAGAGACGCATCGTACCAAAAATCTGAATCCACACAGAAGGATCTGTTTATGAGATGAGGCTCTTAAACACAGTAACATTCAGGGTTAAAGAGATGTGCCGGTGTGCTCATACTGGCTTTTGTAATTGATCTCTGATATCAGTCTACCCATAACGTGATGGAGGTCCCTTTCAGGTTACAGCCGCATAAAAACAGTGAACCCTATATTGGAGTGTTTCTCGTCAGTCTTTCTCTGGTCAATTAATTCTCTATTCAAAACGTACCATTTGCTCCACGTGGGTCACTAAGCTCCAAAGCTTAGAAGAATTACATTAGTTTGGGCTTAGAAAGTCTAACAGCTGTTTCAGTGGCAACAATGATATTTTTCGGGGAAACTGTATTCTTGTTGTTTTTATATATATATATATATGTAGCAGTGCTGAGGGTTTGTTTCCACTAACGATCTGGTGATTATTCACGGACTCCTGCAGACAGACATACTTCCCCTCCCCTCTGCATAAACAGGCCTGGGTTCAGGGCTTACCAGCTTATCACCTTCTCTGACTTTCAGCATGGCATACAGTAATTATGCACAAGAGGTTAAAGGTTATGCCAATATTTCCTTTAAAAAAAACAAGTTTACAGATCTGAATCACATTCCTATTGGCCGTGTGCACAATGCCTCCTGGCAGCTCCTCAGTATAATATTGCTGTGTTTGGCAGCTGTGTGCAGCCCCCCTTGTAAGAATGGAGGTCAGTGTATGAGGAACAATGTATGCTCCTGCCCTGAAGGCTACACAGGAAAAAGATGTCAAAGGAGTAAGTAAAATCACCGCCTGCATGATTCAACGCATTCTTATTTTGAGTAGCAGGTGGAAATATGGTTATCTGCTGTGTGCACAAATATGCTCCAGGTGTCTGTGAGCCAATGTGCATGAACAAAGGCAAGTGTGTGGGACCCAACACGTGTTCCTGTGCATCAGGGTGGAGAGGGAAGAGGTGCAACATACGTAAGTATGAAGATCACGCGGTAGTGTCTGCATGTAGTTAGACTGCCAATGAATCATGTATGCAATCTGCATTTTGCTCCCTGTCTAAGGTTAGGTTTATTCAGGAAGGTTAGGCTTAAACTTGGGCCCCATTTTTACATATTTTGGGTTCAAAATGACTGACATGGTACATATGAATAGCAAAAATGAAAGTTCAAGTCATTCTGAACAATGCAACAATAGGGTCCAGTTTTAATACTGAAAGCTGCAGCTGGGAAAAGAATCCCACTAAATGTGAACTTGATAGAAAAATAAATTTCGCCCTCTTGCCACTGTAATTTACATTACAAGTGTCAGTACATATGAATAAATGGCAAAACATCCATTTCTTTACTTTCATATCTACATAGCAACAGTACTTTTCATACAAAACAAGGAATAGTACTTTCAAGTGGTCTTACATCCCAACCTAACATCCTGTCTCAACAGGAAATACCTCAAATATAAGGAACAAAGTGCACCACGAGCTAAGAGCTTTTTTACATGGGGTTTTCTCTGGTTTAATAAGAATATATACAGTATTTTATGCTTGTATGCACTTCATAAACAATGTGAAATTATGAACCCTTTTCGATGCACCGCTGCGTCCAGGTCGCAGATGTGGTGTGGCAGTGTGTGTGTGTGTGTGTGTGTGTGTGTGTGTGTGTGTGTGTGTGTGTGTGTTCACGCTTCCCTCTGTGTTCTCATTGTAGCCGTCTGTCTGCAAAAGTGTAAAAATGGTGGCGAGTGTTTGGGACCAAACACCTGCCAGTGCCCCAGCGGGTGGGAAGGCCTCCAGTGTCAAACACGTGAGTTTATTCATACTGAAACAGCAGAGTGGTGAGCTTGGCGTCAGGATACGCAGACAGATGTATTCTCTCAGGCTGTATTGGTTAGATTTCTTTTCTAATAATGCGACCGTGACGGTTAAAACAGAGCCTGTGATATTGTTTCCCCCCTCAGCGGTCTGTAAGCAGCGGTGCCTGAACGGAGGGAGGTGTGTCCTTCCTGACTACTGCCACTGTCGGAAAGGCTACATGGGCCTCACCTGTGCAGTGAAGGTCAGCACTGGAGTCACACTTCATACTAGAGTACACGTCTCTGTGCAGCTCAGTGGGGAAAGTGCTAAGCGGCACTAATAACTCCAGGGTTAATGGCTGTACTCCCCCAGTTCTTGCCTCGTGCACTGGGGTTAGATTTGAGTCCAATGCTGGCATTTCTCTCAAAGATGAATACCTGCTCATGTTTGAAAAACCCAGGAGGTCATTTGATAGTCACAGGAAGGGAATATTTTTTCATCCAGATGGTCGGTAGTCTTTGAGGATCCTGGAAACGCCTTGAGAAACAGCAGTGAGCGACGTTCCAGCCGCTTAGCTCCAGGCTACAAAGAACCACCCCTGATACTGTAATAGAAGGATTAAAAGGCATCCACCACCTTGGAAAGACTGAAAATGTTAATATGCGAAATCTCATTTTAATGAATGTGTGTTTGCCTCTGCAGGCGTCATTAGCGTGATGAAAGGGGATGAGAGGAGCTACAAAATGCACAAAGCAAGAAGAGAGCGCCGTCAATTGTAGTCTGTGTGTGTGTGTGTGTTTGTGTGTGTGTGTGTGTGTGTGTGTGTGTTGATACTGGCATGAATGTGTCGCTCTGTGCACACGTGGACGCGAACAGAGGGATTTGACGTATTGCACTTGTCTTTCTGTCCCTGTACATCACTACCTCAAGGCTCGCAGCGACACAAGTCTGTCGAATGCAGTCCTGTAAAATAAGCAAACTACAAATGAATCTGTGTCGATATTAATTAATCCATCAGCTGCAGGTTATTACCGAGCAAGCTTTTAGTTTTAGATTTTTCACAATTTAGCCAAATCATAGCCTGGTGTAACTTTTACCAAACTGTTTGTTTCTTACTTAAGAGTAAAACAACGGACATGTGCTTTATTGATTATGTCGGATTAGATGGTGCACATCAGCAACTTGTTTTAGAATGAAGACGTTCATATGAATATGTGGCAGTTTAATAAAAATCCGCATTTGTTTGCTTTCCTTCATTGCTTTCATTAATATATTGTTTGATTGGGCATGTTTAAGATATGGACTGCTATCCATTTACACTGAAACAAAACATGTATATTAAAGCAAATGACCACCTGTTGGTGTTAAAATGTCGGGTTTGTTTTCTAGAAGAACATCTGTAAAGACCAGATTACACTGTGGTACAAGTTACATGTGACAAAATAAAGAAAATGTGTTGTTTCTATATTTTTGTGTTTGGAAATGAACTTCGATAATGAATGCAAGTCACTCTTTTATTCATTTAATGACACAAATTAAAGCATGTTTATACAGTCAAATGAGAACAATAAACAGGTTCATTAGTGTTTCTTAAAAAAGAATTACATATCATACACATGGTAAAAAAAAAAATGGAAAAACTACCAAAGTTTCCGCTAAATAAAACAAATTGTCCTCATCAGCATTGAGTCCCTTAATGGGCCTCACTGACCTTTGACCCCGGAAAGGTCAAACTAGTGGGACTTTTTCCTCTCCTCGCAGCGAGGGCCAGAGAAAGGGGGGCGACAGCGGCATTTGTCGGGAGAAATGCACTTCCCTCCGTTCAGGCAGGGCTGAGCGCACACAGCTACAGCCGAGAGACAAACAGACAAAAGAAACGACAAAAAAAAAAAAAAATGCGTTTAATCGTTTGTAAAGCCTGAGAAACGAGGGATGCTTGTAAATCCAAGCAGCACAGATCCAGCAACGGGAGGTGAGAGGTGTCTCCGTGTCTGCGCTTTGCCACATCTGGAAAAGCACTGAGCAGAAAACTCTCCCCGAGCAGACACGTACATACAATTTATATCATTCTCTGCTGTTTGGCAGACCGATACCTGCGCCATTCGTCTTCTCACTGAGATGGAGACAGTTTACAGGGATCCAGGGAACGGAAAACTGAGCAGAGGTCGACCGAGTTGAGCCGGGGAGGAGGAAGAAGACAGACAAAAGAAATTGTGCTTGTAAAGTGCATTGATGCAAGTGTTTTGGACTCACCGGTGTGGCAGGCACCACCCAGCCACCCCTCCGGACAGCTGCAGACCCCTGGAGCCACACAGATCCCCCCGTTCCTGCAGCCTTGGGGACAGATCGCTGCACGGGAGAACAAACCATAGAAAGGCATTCTCGGTGAGCCAGGAAGGTGTGATCTGATCTGAGTAAAGGTGACACACATTCACTGGATGCAGAGGTGTTAGGTGAGATGATCTGGAGCTGAGAACTACTTTCTCTCAGAATCAGGTTAGCTTTGGGGTGAGGGTGGCAGCACAGGAGACCGAAGTCTGAGAAATGTGTGTTCACCGCTGGGGTTTTGGTGATCTTGGGAGGTCAACAATCTAGCTATAAAGCCACACAGCTATTGAAGATTCTGGGGAAAAATGTTTCGCTAAGCCCCACTTGAACTGCAATTAACTGCCAAGAATGTCTCGGCCATCATTCACAAGCTGTAAATGCAACTGACATTCGCAGTGTTTTAGTGGGCTGCTGCTGCTGATGAATGGCTGTAGCTGAGAGAAGGCCTCCACTTGGTGACTTTGACCTGTGGTGTTAACGGGGTAATTAGATACGGCTATAAACGGACCCTCTTGGCATTTGGAGCCGCTCCAGCTTGAGGGGCAGATGCACTTGGCCACTCCGTTGACGGCGATGCATTCCCCTCCGTTCCAGCACCCCCCATCACATGTCACTGCAAAACACAGACGCAGATCACACCCATCAGCAGCGATGTAGACGAGATAAGCTCCCGTCCTTACCCGTTTTCCACTGCACTGAGATTAAAAATATATAACTTGGTCATGTTTCCAAATTCCCCAACAACAATCCACCTGTAAATTGTTTTGACTATACACCACATTTTATCTATTCGTTTTACTGTTCACTTATACTTTTGGTAAATGTTTCCACCCTACACGAGCTGTCCAAATCAGTGCAACTAACCCAGGAATTTTAAACAGGGCTTTGTGTGACTGTTTTTTTTTAAAAGTTTAGTTGATCTAACAAAGTCCCATGTTCTAACACAAAGGCAGCGGTAGAGCAGCTACTGTTTCTGGTTAAACAAAACTAAAATATACCCAAGTTATCCTTTAATGTGTTTGCCAAAAACAGACACAATGAAAGACATTTACTCTTAAATAATGTCATAACCATCTTTTAAAAGGCCAGTATGTGTGATATGATATGACCTCATTCTGATAACCTAACCGTTAGGCTCATTTATGATGGCAGCACATAAAGGTTGCAGGCTAGTTCCTGGAGAAAGCTGCTCTGCTTTCCCACAGGAGCTGAGAAGGAATCTGGTGCATGTCTGCTGAAAGGGGGACAGCTGTGAGCTGGAATGTGAGGATGTGCTTCTACTGTATGACATGGAAGAAGGGAAATACAGGGTGCATACTAGTTACTGCAGGGCGGACTCAGAATCTTAACTGTTGGGGCCACCTGATGTTTCATGCAAACTGCAAACAAACCTGCTGACCTTTGTGACAATATCTTCCTCCAAACCCTGGCGGACATCTGCATTTTCCAGGGCGAAGACACTCTCCTCCATTCTTACATTTGGGATAACAGTTGGCTGCATTCACACAAGAACACACAAGACTTTGACCTTACTGTTTTCACTCTGGTTCAAAGCTCTGGTCATCTTTATTTGTAACGTGTTAATCTCAAATACCGTAAAAGTTGGTGGCAAAAAAGGCATTTTATGTGTTAAAAGATGTTTTCCCCCATCAAAGCTATGGCTATGTTTCGGCTTATGTGGACACAAATCTGAGTAATACAATTCCTGCAATAAACTGATGTCAGCTACATTAAACCTGCCATAATGTGAACACATGTATTTTGCTTTATTGTTGTTAATATTTGCAGTAATATGTAGTACCCAGTAGAGGAAGAACTACTCAGATATTGTACTTAAATAAAAGTACCATTAACACACTGTAGAAGTAATATGTTGTATTAAATTACTACAAGTACAAAAGTATTGCAATCAAATACTACTTGAAGTACCAAGCGTAGTGTCTACATCACTTTAGTTTGTTGCAGCTGGTAAAGTTGAAGAGTTATTAACAAATGTACAAGACTTTGTGTGCTGCATATCTTGTGAATTTCCCATCAGGGATCAATAAGGTTTTTTATTTTTATCATAATCTATGATCATACTTCACAGTTTATTTGATTATATTTTGCATTGTTAAACTGAATCTGCAAATTGGCTAAAAATAGCAAATAAAGGTGAGGTACAAGTACCTACAATTGTACTTAAGTGGGCTAAAGTAGTGCAGTAAATGTACTTAGGTTACATTTCACCTCTGGTGCGTTTAAGTGAATAACAATTAGGACTCAGGGTCTTTATTGCAATAAACACAAATCTCTATCAGCACTGTTTTTCTATAGGAGGAATACACAGGAACAGTGTACTGACACACTGGAACAAAATAAAGTACTTTTTTTTTTTAACAAAGTAAAACTTAGCCACTCTTTTCCACATTAAATGCATTTAAATATGAGCGTAGACAAAAGCTTTGTAACATCACCATACTGGCAGCTCTCTCCCTCGTAGCCCCTGGAGCAGAAGCATGTGTTGTTGCGGATGCACACTCCTGCGTGTTCGCACTGCGGTTCGCACTTCGCTTTGGGGTCAAAAACGAACCCGACCGCGACTCCGCGTGGCGCGTCCGAGCCCGCGGAGCAAACGGCGAGCAGAGCCGCCGCCAAGGAGGCCCAGAGCACCGCGGAGCCGGGACCCGGGGCAGCCATGTTTGGTCTACTTCTGTCGCTCAAGTGGGGAGAAGAAGGAACGGACGCGGCCGGAGGAGAAAGTCCCGTCAAACGCAGAGAGAGAGAGACCTCTTCACGTCGCCCCCGCTGTTGCACAGAAGGAAACTTCAAGCAGGTTAATGCGGGGGGGGGAGCAGGGCAGGCGGGGCCCAGAGGGGAGAGGGGAGAGGTTTGGGGGGGCTGGTTTATTTCTATAATTCAGGTATGCGATAAATTGTGAAAATGGTTTTGGGCCTTTGGTAACTGTTGGAGGAACACTGGACTTAATACACGAGTCAAAGAACATTTATTAATGCTAATTTTGAAGCTGTTACGTAATTTAAACGTTTTGGCTAATCTTAGCTAATTGCGGTAAGCAGTTATGCTACTAACTAGCTAAAAGCACTTTCTTAATCCAGTATGGTTAACTAACTAGTTAGCTAACTAGCAGACAAAGGGCCAAACCAGTTGTCCAGTTAAAAGCTATTGTTCTACTGAGCTAGTTTGAGGAGTCTTGCTAGCATGAAGTAACTAATGTTAGCTAACCCTGACTAACTGTTGGCTAACCCTGACTAACTGTTAGCTAACCCTGAGTAACTGTTAGCTAACCCTGAGTAACTGTTAGCTAACCCTGACTGACTAGCTAGTTGCCCCCATTGACCCAGTCAGAACAAGGTCACTTAATATGTTCCAAACCTCAGGGGTGGGTCAGTCACTGCGAACTGTGGCCACACTTTATTTCAACCTCTGGAGGAAAGTTTTCAGAGGTACCACATGTGTCAGATATGTCAGTGGGGTAAAACTCACAAGGAGGAGCCTTTAGTTTCCCAGTGTGTGCTCACATACTGTACAGTAAAATAAAGACCACAAGCCCATTATGTTCAAACACGTCGATATTAAAAATACATAGAGATACAGCCAAAGGTACGACACACCCAGTATCACCATTGTGTTAAAACTATTAATGTATAAAGAGAGTTGTGGTGTGGTTGTAGTATGACATGTCCACTGGGACATTCACTTTACATCCAGTAGAATCACGCCTTTACTTATTTAAGTTTTGAGATGCCCTACTCTGAGGTTTTCTGTGTGTCTATCTAAATACAGCATCGGTGAACAGTTAGATGGTATCAATGCCCAGTTTACCCTGGATAATCCACAGATAATCCAACTATTGATGGCATGTTGTGTTGATTGTCCAGATAAACAGGGACACTGTTTCTGAGAGGCCATCACTTTTCATGGAACATTTCAGTGCCCTCATCAATCCAAATTTGATGAACTTCCATTGTATTGAAATGACGAATGAAGATCTGTGCAAATGAAACCACAACTCGCTGCATGGCTGCATGCTGTAGTGTTTGCATTCTTGTGAAGGGGAAACCACAGCCAATTGGCGACCAAAGGCAGGAAAATGGTTCATTGTGGAGGCAACTGGCTTATTTTCTGAATGCAAGACCTGTTTTAAGATGAGTTCAAGTAGAACACATGTGGAAAAGCCATTTCCTTTCACCTGGTGAGAGGAAGTGCTGGGCCTTTATGAGCTCTGGGGTGAGGGGAAGGGCTGCAGTAATGGCAATAACACAACCAAATCAGTGGCGGATACAGCTCTCACTATGGAAGCCTATAGGGGACTATATTAAAATGATAATGTGAACTTGAAAAGGACAATGTGATTCCACAATAGCACTATCATTTTCCATATCGATTACATGTGTGTGAAAATTAAAATAATCACATTTTAATTTTCACACATTTGTGTGTGTATTCTATGACAATATAACTCTGATATTTAATTTTCCAGGTTGCACCTTTTACAGTGGCCAATATTCAACCAGTATTTCAAATTTGAAACTGAAAATGCAATCTAAACAATGTAACCTGACTTATGCAAGCTTTATGTTAAACAATGTTTAACATTTTATTTCTGTTTAACTTCTGTTCAGTTCACAATATTTAAATGCAATAAGCAGAACAGGGCTGTAAATGTATTGCGTTTACATTATTGTGTTACACCAGCCTTGCAGCCAAAAAGAGAATGCAGTCTGTCCTCTCATCATCATCATCATCATCATCATCATCATTAAGGTGGGTCTTCAGTCATTCTCTGCAGGCTGGGCACCACAGGCTACCTATCAGAACCTGACTTCCATGGTCATTTTGTGTGAAGTCTATTGTGCTGTTCCTCTGAGAGGCTGCTAAGGCCTTGGACAGTACACCCTCTAGTGTACTGTCTTAATAAAAAAGAATTGCAGTCAAATTGGCAACACTCCTCACACTGCTAGTTTTAGCGGCGGAAGATTCGTTTTGTCACTACAGGATGAAGTCTAATATAGTCCACCGTAGACTTCCATAGTCTCTGTCCAGTGAAACCTGTTGACAGAAAGCTAACAGGAAAGAAGCTTTCCATATTGTTCAGTTTGTTTCTGCTCAAAAATGTAACTTTTGCCTTTTTTCCATGAAAAACAGCAGAGCTCCACTCTTTGCATGTCACAACTGACAATGATTGTACAAACTTCTCTATGCTGGCTACCAGTTTGCAGCTTATTGCTTACTGCTTGCTGCTCATTCATTGCAAGTCACTCTGGATAAGCAGCTACAATGTCAGGCAATTTGTTGTGTGGACCATTCAGGAACTGGTTTGTTGAACATTGCTGAGTCCAGTCTTGGCAAAGTAAAACTCTGAGATTCTCATTTTCCACACAGCTCAGCCTGAGATAGTTCTGCATTACAACTTCAGTTTAGATCCAAACAAGTGGTGAGCTTATTTGCTCGGTGATTATTCATTGTGATACATTCAGTTTGACAAGCATATTGTTAGCAATAGCAAAGCATAGGCTGGCTTAATTCTGAGTATGCAGTGGAAGGCAGGAAATAACTCTGTCCATCATAATATGGCTTAATTATCAAAGAAGAGAAAAATTAAAGTGGAATAAATGATAGCAAAAAAATGGCACATTGGAAGATGGCACATTTTTGACATATAGTGGATTTTTTTAGGCTTGTGCTGATATTTCAGAGTGAAACAAACCTGTTAATGTCAACCGATTCCATTTTTATACAATAAAGATATTTATTGTAGAAACGTAGGGCAAGGATGTTAAATTTGCAAGTGTGACAAATATGTACTGAAGGAGATTATTTAATTAACAGTTAATCATTAAATCTATTGTCAAAATAGCAGTTAGATTAAAGACAACAAAAAAGTGAAGTAAAAAAGTTCACTAGGAATAATTAAGAAGGTTCTCTTTGTATATCTGCCAACACATACTCTGAATCTGATCCTAATGTATCCTTGATAAGATACAGAGATTGAATACCCTGTCTTCCAGAAGTTGTCTTCCAGAAGCAGAAAAGGGAAAACTGATGCTGGTCGTGTATATGTATACGTGTTTTTAGTTTTTGGCCACATGTACTCAAGCGAAGCTCCGGTCCAAACCACAGACCTGAATGTCAGAGAGGAAGTGAGCTGGCGTTTAAATGAATGTAACAGCTGTGAACATACCGTGATACACTGGAGACATCTTGTTCTAGCTCCAGCAAGGAGTATATGAGAGCCTGTACTGTGTAACATCACACCTAGGGGGGTGTATGAAAGCAGGGGACCAAAATAAGAGTTGGATCTTTTTGGGGCATTAAATGTTTCCAATCTTACTTTTGACATGTAAAATAATAAAGAAAGTCATATCAAACACAGCAGATATAGTTGTGTTTATTCGTTTCTTTACATAGCTCCAGATAATGATGGACTCTCCTTATGATATCTGAACATCTTTATGCCCTCTAGTGGAGGGACCAGTGCTTGTTGTTCCTCATTGAACAGTTTGGTCCAGAGCGGCCCATCTGGACAGTATGTGAGTAGGTGCTGTCACTCTCCCAGTATGATTGAAGTGAATGAAATTGAATTGATTGAAAAACTTGAATGTTTACACAATAAATATAGATTGCTCTAACATTTGATAATCATATTTTGCTCCCACAGGGTATAAAGTAATTACGATTTTCAGCCATTTATGGCATTTCCTCTTGTGCATTCAATTTCCTGTCCTAGTGGTTTCACTATGATAATGCTAAATAGGTTTTTACTGCATGTTGAAATAAACAACTACCTCAAAAAAGGTTAGTCAGTTTCAGATTATTGACAAGAAACAAACTTTTTAAGCAAGAATGCCAAAAATTCAACTTCTCAGATGTGAATAATTTTTTGTGTTTTTGAGTATCATAAACTGAATACCTTGGTTTTGGACTGTTGGTCGGACAAAAGAAGACATTTGAGGTTTACTTTGGGTCTGGGAAATGTTAAAATAATGGGGAGCTTAATCAATACAGAAAAGAATTGTCTTACAGTAAACGTGTTTATCAGAAGCAGTGATCACATTTGTACTCTAATTTAAAAGTGGTTATTCGTAGATAGAACTAATTTTTCCCATTTATTTGATTGTTTTTTTACAAATTGTTGGTAACACACCTTACAAATAACTAAGCTGAAACGTTTCCATCAGAAAAAACACCACAGTTGTGGTAATGTTGTTCAGACATAGAGTTTTGCAGGTCGGTCTTTGTGTAACGCCACTGAGGGGGTGGTGTGTCACTTTAATGATCTCACCTTTAGCAGACAACTCGACACCACCCAGTGTGCACAGAGAATATTACAAGCACATCCAAGAAATTAGCAAAAAACTTTCAAAATGAATCTTGATTTTATTTTCATCTTCATGCATGGAAAACACAAAACACTGTGTCGAGGCAGTAACAGAGACATCTACACTGTCATCAGATATCAAGAAGGGCTGGATCTGGACTGACTGTTTTCTTCTGGTGACTGTGTAGAAATGGAACTGTCAGTGAAACTTGCATAATGGTATTTTATCTGACCCGTGCAATCACAAATCAACCAAGAGCAAAACTTTGAACTTTGAAATACTTTAAATTTCAGGTATTTGCGTCTTTTTGCAGTAATTTACTTGGTAATCATCAGCCACTCAAATACCATCATACCATGTCATGAAGTAACAAAAGGAAGTCGTAATACTTTCAAAACTCAAGAATAGCAGTCAACTCATGATACAAGTGGGTTAAAATAGCAAAGACAATATTGCAAATGACAACAAAGCCCAGAAAAATAGGACAGCCTCATTAAAGGGAAGAAAGTTCCTCCCACAACAGAAATTATGCTCAATATAACATGTTTTGAAGCAAGAAGGAAAATACACATTTTATTTACACTTGCACATCTCTGTATTTTATAGCCCATTGTAACACTCCCACATTTGCTAAGAAATTAAAAATATTATCCCTTTTACAAAGTTATTTTACTATGTTACAGTCTTCACAGTAGTCACATGTGCTTTTTAACCACTCAGGTAAATGAAAGCTGAAGAAAATATTTATACCACCCTCACTCAAGCTAATGATAAAGAAGTCTAAGCCAAAAAATACCCCAAAACAAATGCTGTAAGTTAATGCGTCATCTCTATTGCACTATACAATATCTAGGTCTGAGGTTTAGGAAATTAAATAAAAAGAGAGGCTCCTGTAGGAAGGAATGAAAAGTGATTAGGAACAGCTCAGTGGTTTTAACTGCGTTTTCTTTTCTCATTAAAAGTCATATGGAACAGTGGGGGGGTGGCAGTTGCAGCATTCCTGTTGCACTCATTCAACATTCTTTTTACATGTAGATAAGGATTGGGTTAAAGTGCTTTGTCTCTGCTCCTAGTAATTTAGTAGTTGAGGAGTGACAGTGTAAACATGATGGGAGTGCCTACTGTTAAAGTGACTCTTAAAGTATATGATGTGTCTATTTTATTGGCACCAGGGTGAAAAAGGACTATAAACCTCGAGGTGAATCCTGAAAGATGTTGGCTGTGGTCGGTTAGATTGTCTGCTTTTCGACTCAAGTAACCAAAATAGCTCTTCTACACATCACATTTGGAAAAAGGAAGAAAGTGGTTGGGAATTAAAGAATGGATGAGCCACTATGACTATTTTAATAAAAGTTATGTCTCCAGCTGTTATTCCATCATCAGTGAGCAAAGATTTCCTACGTGCAGGTCAGCCCAGTTATCTCTGTGAGAACCTCAGTCACAGGAGTGTGTGATGTGATGTCTGGGCTCTTTTGCTTGCCTTTACTGGTAGACCTCAACATGCCCATGCAAGGTGGTGGTGTTCCCTCCACAGTCCACATACTGGTACATCTCCTGGGAGACCTGCTCCGTGTGGCCGAAGTATGACGTTGTCACCGTCACCCTGAAACATAGCCGCAGAGTCAGTGATGTCATCAGACAATAAGATGAGATGAGTGCTGCTGTCTAGCAAGACTGTCGGCTCTAAATTCTGCAGTGGTGTAGAAAATCTGGGTGGGGAAAGCAGGGGAGAAACTACCCCATCTGTATCAGGTCATTGATTCATAATGTGATTCATTAGATTCTACATATTTCCCTGGTCACAAAAACATACAGTCCTCCATTGTTAAATGCATTAAACTAAAGCCTGCAGCTGACACTCACAAGTGGCCTCCAGGGTATTATGGTCTTGATGTAAATCTAGAATTACAAGAATAGGATTTATGGTATTAGCTGTTTCTTTTCTGAAGGCTGGGTTTCTGTCTAATGTTACTTGGCTAGAAAGCTGTTATCTGGCTTTGACCACAAACGATTCAGTGGAGATTCAGTTTCTGCTTTGGAGAAATGTTTGCTTTTCTAAATTTAAATGTTGTTTAAATATCAGCAGTGACGAGGAAATGAGCACGGCACTCAAAGGCGCATGTAGCCCCCCCACTGGTCTAAGCAATACTCCACAGCAGGAGGCCGTGTCGTCTCTGGGCAGCTCCTCAGTATGTGTCTGTGAAATTACGAGAGTGTGGACGGGTTGTTGAGATTTCTTACGATATATGAAAGCATAAATACTACAACAAACAATATTTACAGGATACAGATAGAATGTACAGTGTGATTACATCTAAAGAAAAACACTAGAGTATAGGATGTAAATAAAGAAAAGTGCTTGAAATATTGCACATTAAGCCGTACTTACTGCATCATGACCACTATGTTGTGAACTTTAATGGTTGGCAAGGTGCAGTAGCCACTGTAAGAAAAGAAGTTATTTGTCATTTGAAATGATCCAAGTGTAAACACCACATTTTTATGACTTCTAGCAAGATACTTACAACATATAACTCATATCATCAGCAATGGTGGTGGGAACTGTGTAGTCAATCTGCAATACACACAATTTATAAAGCATTTGAGGAGAGAAAAATTTAGACAAAAACATATAAAAAAACAATAAATTTGGTTTGGTTTTGTCCTGTTTTATTTCATTCAGAAGCCAATGGTCCAATAGTGAGCAGTGTTACCAGGTTTTTCATGTCATAAGACAATGAGATGCTCAAAATATTTGTTTGAAGTCTGGATTTATGCTGAAACATATTCTATTTCAGCAAGTCAGTGAGCTCAGTTGGACCAGGTTCCTTAACATTGTGACTGCAGGTATAACAGTAAGTGTTGTGTAGGCTGTGCAGGGTGCAGGCCAAACTGAAATGCATCACAAGTTCACTTCATTCTTAGACACCATTTTAACCTATAATAACCTATAGTGATGATTTTTATTTCACCAGACACAAATTTGTCCTTTGAGTGTAGTTTTTTTGTGTGTGTGTGTGTGTGTGTGTGTGTGTGTGTACAGTAGAATGTATTTCTACCTACCTGCCGTTCATCCAGTGGTATGATCACTGAGCTGTTGTTAAACTTGGCTTTGCCTATCACCGTCTTGGAGAACTGCACTTGGGCTGTGATGTTGGTCACAGATATGGCGTAGTAGTTGTTATTGGTGATGTTCAGAGTACTCTAGATGGAAGAAGACGGTTTTAGATTCTGACAATAGTGTGCTTAAAGAACTTGTATTCTATAAATTCATTGTCAAAATTATTCATTTCATTATTCATTTTTTTTGGCCTCTCGCGGTCAGTGGAAGGTGTAAACACACAACACTGACACACTGTCTCATTTTAAGTTGATATGGCAAACCTGTTAGCAAACAGTTGCCCATTTGCACATCCAGCAGATCTAGATCTAGATTGCCATTCATTTGGAGCCGTGTCTCTGCCCACTTGGCAGACGCAAGTCTTATATTTGCTCCCCTTTTAAATCGTTGCTAGTTGCTAACTTTGTCTACCTGCCGTTTGGTGTTTAACTGCCAAAGGTTGAAAATAGCTGCCTGCTGCAGCTGGAAACATCACTAATGAGAGCTGTCAGAGTGAACCAAAACAGTGGAGTTGCAGGACAGAAAACAAACACAAAATGCTCAAGGACAGCTCTAGGTGGACTAGAGCTAAGGACAACTGCGAGTCGAGTGATAATTGTCACTGTTCATCACCACAAGCGACCCCTTTCACATACAAGATGTCATGGGATCCATTGTTTGGATAAATGCATTGATTAGAGCTGCTTTAAGGCTGGTCAAATGGCTACACCTAAACACAAGCTAAATTACTGAGCTGCCCCTCTTAAATCAGGAACGTATGGCTATGCAATCTTACTGTGATGTTGAGATAGACAATTCGTTTGTCCACATCGTAGGAGACATAGGCAGACTTCACACCCACATAGGAGACATCGATGGAACGAGGGAAAAGGAAGAAAACGGCCAGGCCCGACAGCAGCAGGCAAAGTGCCACTGATATCGTGACATACAGCTTCCTGTAGGAGAAAGAAAAGAGAAGCAAGACCCTGAAACCAGCTGATGATTTCAAAGTCTATTGTGGTACTGTGTGTCCATCAGTTTCATCACGCAGACAGCAGACAGTTCATCTTGAACAGGAGCACTCAGAGCAGACTTACGTCCTGCTTGGCCTGAGCCTTTGGTCACTGTATGGAATCAGAGCTACGAGCTGGTTCTCTTGACCTGTGGAATTATTCAAAAAAGGAAAGGAAAGAAAGCTGAGTCACTTTACTGTTAGTGAGTAAAGAGTGTGTACTATGCGCTATATATAAATATATATATATATATATAACTAAAACAACAATTAACCTTTGCAAACTGTGTATTCAGGCTTTAACAAAATTGGGGGTATTGAACATTGAATATGACTTTTGCCCACTTGTAATTATAGATACTTTTAGTGATGATTCAGATTCCTGAACATAGATTGTTTGTGTTCTGTAATCTGTAAAAAGTGGAGCAAATTTAAGAATATCAATCTTTCATGAAACATATTTGCTAGTCTACATCTGTGATGTATAAAGCTTGTCTGGAATACTATCCAAAGATTCTAAACTGTTAACTCTAAATATAAGGATGCTTTTAGGAACTTTCTTATTTAATCCTGAATATTTAATGTTATCGAGTTATAGCAAACTACCATTTCAGGGGATTTAAGGACAGAAAGCTCTACCTCGTGGGATTCTGCCGGTGCCCTGACATGTGGGGCACGTGACGCTGTCCCGTCCAGTGAACTCCACATAAGGGAACTGAGAAACATCTCCATTCTTTCCATCCTCCTCTGTCTGACTGTCTCTGTACTCGCCATCAGCCGTCAGCGCATCTTGACTTTCATCTTTGTGCTTGGCTAAGTGTGACTGGGACTTGCCCATAGCTGCAGCTGTCTGTACACAACACAGAAAATAGCATGAGGATAGAGGAACTGCCACACGCAATAGGTGCTGCACGATGTGCTGACTAACCACATGCCACACAGCCGCTTGAATGTGAAATTGGACCTGGACGGATTCCAGGAAACATTTCCCAGGAGAATAATCTTCAACTGGTGTGCTTCTTAATAGAGAATAGCCAGTAACCTTGGTTTAATGTATGCCTTTTCATTCACTATACTATCACCAATCATTCATTTGGGCAGTTTTCTAACACATAAAAGCTTATGGCTTTGTCCTATTACATGTTTATTAATCATCTAAAATGACCATTGTATTACTGTAGGTTTTTTTAAAAGATTACATAGTAACACGTTACATTATTTTACATGTTCTCTAAGACAGCTGCCGAGTTAATTAGGTGACTTCTTGGTCATTAAGGCCTTAACTACTTATGCCTTTTACTAGAAACTGATCATCTTTTTATGGAGAAAGAACCATTAGTCATTATTAATACTGAAAATGGATGATGACATCTCTGCCCCTACTGTAATATTCAGAAACATGCTATAACAGGGTTTTAGGAGACTCTTCTACACGCCTATATCCAACTGGGGAGTGACAGAAGCCCTGGATGAACCAAGCATGGATAAAAAGACTTGGTCAAACTATTAGTACAGACTATTAGTTAAGTTTATTAGTGTACATTTTGAGTACTATTATTATTTATTAATTATTATTTAAAACAACTGTCTTGTCTTTGTGCTTTTCTACAGTTTATCTCACACGATGGCAAACAGGTACAGTCTTCAATGACAGACATCTTAAAAGTGAGCTTTTAGTGACCTTTATGTTTTTGTACCATTGACATCACAATAGAAAGTAACCAACCACCTTTACTTCAGTACTGTATGTGAGAACAGTACTTGTACCAGTATACTCCGCTTTATTACCTTACTGCATTTCCCTCACAGCTATACTCACTGGTTACTTTTCAGATTAAGCACTTAACTTCACCTCAACCAGCTGCAATATTAAAATACTGCTCAGACGTCAATGCACCAAGAACAGAATAAAGGATGTTGACAAAGGACAGTCCGCATTACATATATCTTTGCTTTTGATACTTAGATACAAGTAAATGTAAATGTTACATCTGTACTTCTGCTTAAGTAAATGCAGGAATACTGACGGAGCACAGAGTAAAAGATCCAAATACTTATTCCACCACTTATAATACAGTATCACTAATTACTGCATGTCTGGATTATGGCTAGTCACTGATAATTGTAAAGTACACCTATCAGTGCTGGATGAAGTATTCAGGTCTTTTTATTATTAGCAAAATGAACTGGAAGTATTCAAAGTAAAGGTGCTCATGAAGCTTAAAAATGAAAAAGTGTGTCGACTCTTAATTTTGTAATATATAATAACTATAATAAAACGACAAATAAATGAGTTTTGGATTATGACTGCAGCCTTAACGTGTAATGAGCACTTTACAGTTGTAGAACAGGGTGGAGCTGGTTTGAACTATTAAAACACAGGTGGGTAGTATAGTTTAATCATTTACACACAAAGCATGTAAAGAAGTCATAAAACCCCATGTAGTATTATCAGATTTTATAAGCTCATTTGTTTTGTTCGTAAAAATCTTCGTCAGAAAAGGAACCAGTGCCTGTTGCTGTCCGATAAATGCAGAGGAGTAAAAATGTACAGTATTTCTCTCTGAGTAGAACATTACAAGCATAAAGAAGCATAAAATGAGAGTACTCGAGTGAAGTATAAGTACGTCATGTCTGTACTTGTCTGGAGTAAAGTAGACCTGCGTAGTCGCTTTAGAGCATCGATGTAAAGCAGGTCTGTCCTCAAAGGCATCACATAGCTAATGTGGGTGAGAGCAGTGCTGCTGCCCTCGGTCCCTCCGCATGTCGGGCCTGAGGCCTCACCTGTTGGCCACGATTGTTCCTGTTACACTGTGTCAGCTCCAACAGGGACAACAAAGCGGTGCCACAGACCGGGGTGCCTACATAACGTTCTATTTTCCACACGGCCCAGGCCGCCATGCTGCCCAGCCTCTGAGCCTCCGCCAGGAACACCACGTACCGGCCAGGGGCAAACGGTCCGCGCGCCTTCATTCTAACTGCCAGAGGCGACATTTGCTTTGTATAATTCTATTTTATCACCAGCAGAACAAAGAATGTCGTGTCGTCACGTAATTCTTGACAGTTAATTAAATCACAAGAATCAACGGCCGCTCTGTATAACGCGCTACGTCACCAGAGGCATTAGGTGTTTAAGAGGCTGGAAGCTGGCTGAATGTCCACGTCCCCTGAGCTAATACCGTCCTCCATCTTACCTGGTGTGTGCTTTTATTCTGACTTGCTTGCCATTCGTTGTAGCGTCGCTGTTTGTTGTTGTTCGCTCAGCAGCAAAGACTGAAGCTAACGGAACGCCCCCCCCCTCTGTCCTCATTGGTCAGACGCACGTTGGGGGACGTACCTTGCGCCGTGCGGAAGACCTCATCACAACAGTGCAGATGGACGTAGAGTGACAACAGCACGCTCATTAGGAACAGTCCTCTAGTTCTCCAAGTCCAAAATACAATGATGTTCAACAGGATCGCTATAAACCCTCTATGTTCTGCTACATCCCCCTAACACACCATCATTACTATAGAACTACCAAAGGTGGAAGAAGAATTCGGATCATTGCTTGAAGTGATACTGATGTGTCTACAACCCTGTATCCACGAATACTAGTAGAAGTACAAAAGTATGTGAAACAGGAAGCCTTCCTCAGGTGTGAAAGGCAGGAGTAGCCCACTTGTTGGGAGAATCAAGTAGTATATATGTTAAAATACAAGTGTATAGTGTTGTATTCTTGGGTTATTATTACTGATACATGCATCATTCATCTGGGATTGTCGTAGTCATGGTGAGGCTAATGTTAAATATTTTACACCTCTAATTTGTACTTAAGTCAAGAGTAAATGTATTTAGTTACACTCCACCACTGATGGATAAACTGGCACCACTGGTTAATAAACTAATGAATTATTAGTCTATTATCACTGATGCACCACCATTATGCAGCACTCGTATACTGGTGGTGGGGGGGCTATTTGTACATTATTTGACAGTTTTGTAGAGAGCTACTTGAGTAAGCGTACCCAGCTACTGTGATTTACAAATTGACAGTTTGATAATGTAAACCTAAACAGATAGAAATAGATAAAAAAGACAATGTATGGTAAAGTGAATGTGCTCCACACACACACACACACACACACACACACACACACACTATAACAGACTGTAGCCATGTCATGGGGAAGCATATAAAATGCCATGAAATGCAATTAGGTCATTGTAAATGTAGTATTAGGCTCACAGGAAGGTGGTACAATCATGTGCCTGTAGGGGAACCAGATACTCTTAACTGAGATCATTATCAGTAAAAACCAGGAAAAGGGAAATAAAGAATATGTGACCTGTTGTTTCATACAGGAGGCACTTGTGTTTGTTGACTGAAAAACTATGTCGACCTCAAATGGTGTCCCAAAGGGTTGGAAAGGGGTTCCATAGAATGTGGACATACTTCAAGTCTATAGGAACAATATACCACAGGAACAATCTATAATAACCTCAAAAAATATAGCTGTTCTAAGGACGACAGGAACATTACATTTAAAAGCAACAAGATTCTTAACAACATCATAAACCGGATAAAACATTTGAGATAGCATATAGTATAAAAGCCTCACCTTATCGACAGACTTAGACACGTCACAGCCAGTGTTTGGAATTTTTGTCCTACGTAAAAAGGGCCAGACGGTGTTCTGGATGCACGAAGGCTGCAGTTCCTGGAAAATCTTATCAGCTGACAGAAACATGTTCCAGGGTCGAGCAAATATTGCAACAACCACCACCATTGTTGCTCCCAGTCAGCCATAACGCACCACATCATTTCATTAGGCTGCTTAAAACAGACGCGCTTCAGTGGAATAGATGATGAAAAGAAACAGTTAGACTATTTTAGTGCTGTGTAGTTAACAGAGAGTTCTTCTCCCATGAATCACAACTAAAATACTGACCGCTTTGGAAAGGTGTTCAGGACATTTCATTTCATTCAAGATTAGACGGATTAAGATGTACTCAAGTCAGTTAAACCCCACAGATGATAGAGAATAAGTTAAAAAAAAAAAAAAACTAAGAGTACTGCTTCATTAATAATTACTTGTTAATGAAATGAATCATCATCATCAACCCAAATCAAACTATGGTGGGCTAAAATGTAAAATATGGTGTGACACAGATCACTTAGATGGTCAGTACAGTGTTTCTTCAAACCATTTTTTCTTTCCTTCAGCCAGATGATGGCAGTGTGCTGCCATGTGTGAATGTATGACTCAGCAGCACCGTGAACTGTCTCATCAACAACAACATGGTTGTTAATGCCCATGAGCAAACATCAAATTATAGTGATGATAGATTTATTTTAATCTATTAAATCGCTCTTATTTCAGAGGAGCCACGGTGAATAATGCACAACCTGGCAAGCCGAGGGAGAAAGACACTTGGAAAATGACTAATAAAGATAATAACCTTGCACCGACTGTGCTGATAATGGACCTGGGTGAAGTTAATATTTGCAAATATCAATTAATGTTCATTTTGAGTTCAGGACGGATCTGGTTTAATGATTTAGGACAATTGAGATTGTCGGCTTTTTTTCCACTTTCCCTGTGATTGTTTAACCCAGTGACATTTATGAGTCACTGTACAGCGCTGTGCACAGAAACCATCTGGTAGTCACATTAAAATGTGCTAAAAATATTCGACACAGGTTGGTTTTAACAATGACCTACTTGGCAACATCAGCAAGTTTGTCACAACGCCAGCGCTAAATGACAGAAATCAGCATCAACAGTGGCCCTGAATATCCCCTTAAATACGGATTTGCTACTGTAGAGAAAATATGTTTTTAATGATGTGCATTCACAGTATTTTTTTTTTTTTTTTTAAATGTTCCCGCGAACCATCTAGACTGTAGAGTTTCACGATGATTAAATCGTGATTGTCCGGAAAGAAGCAACGTTAACTCGAAGTTGAACCTGGAGGACCGGAAAATGTGTCCTCGAAAAGATTTATGATGCAGTTCTGCTGCTGCTGATACGAGAGTTTGGGATTAGCATACTTCCTCTTCTGCCATGAAATATTTTGGAAAGTACCACCAGCTGTGTACCAGAGGTGTTGGCCGGTTTGTAAACTCAATATGCACTTTGGCAGGAAGCCAATCATTGTTCCAGTTGCATGTAAAAGAGGGCAGTGGAGTTTGTTTTCTCTAATCTGAACCACTGTGGAAAGACTTTCTGATTTTGGTAATCCTTCGCACCAGGTTAGAGATTTTGACATTTTGACCTCCCTCCCCTTAAGCACGGTAGATTGTACTTTTTCTGGTGTTACATTCCAGTTAAAGGTTCACTAAGTAACTTTTATAAAAACAGCTTTTTGTCATATTTGCTGAGACCGTCGCTGTATCCTGACAGCGGTACGCGAGACAGGTCATCTGTGAAGGAGTCAGGTTCCTCTGGCTCCTCCTAGCGCTCCTAATGGCATTTGCAAGAATCCGCTGTGCCTGAACAAAAGCGACCAATCAGAGCAGGAGCAGTCTCTTATTTACTGTCAATCACTGCTTGTGCACATGCTGCACAGCCCTCCCCCCAACCACCACGAAAAAACATTTTATTTGTAGCTACGTGGAGAATAGATTGTGCTTTGGGGGGGGGGACATGGGAGGCAGGGTCATTATAAAGTGCTGTGATATGTTGATTGTTGCTTTGCTCTGTGCCAGGGTGGCCACGGGTCCTTCAATAGTCTTAAAATGTTCACAATTCATATTTAATACTAAAAGGCTTTAAGAGTCTTAAATGCTCCTTGGGAAGGTCGTAAATCCTTATTTCTTATTTACCGAATGCTGAATTCTTGTGTCTCTGTTATCCTGTTCCAGTGTGGCTTCAGTGAACATGACTCCACCGTCATTCATCATCAGTCCATCAATCTACAGGGGGGGGGGGGGGGGGGGGGGGGAGTTGACTGGATTCATTCAGACAGTCTGTCTGTTGGCTGAGTGAGACAGGAGATGTTCACCTGTTTATTTAGAAGCCATGATTAAACTATAAAACTGACGACCACAATAATAATACACAATGATAAATAGTAGTAATAATAATAATAATAAACAAATGTTCTTCAACTCAACCACTTATTGTCACCTTGCATCGCCTTTCATTTTGAACCGGCAGCATATGTGTGTTTTTATATTTGATGATAATTGGCCTTTAATGCTATTAAAAAGTCTTAAATCTAACATGCTGACATTCTGCTCCCCCTGCTCCATTATAATCTCACACAGAGCTGCTCTTCATCAATAACCTCATGAATTTTTAACATTCACCTTCACCCACATGTCTCTCTGTGTCTCTACCTGTCTGTCTGCCTCTGCTTGTGTGTGTGTGTGTGTGTGTGTGCTCTGTGTAGCTCTCTATTTAGACACAACTGACAAACATGTAGAATATTCAAATGCAATTTTAAACACACAGTCACAAACAGCGGTGACACTAGCCTGTTTGGAATAAATATAGTGGATGGGCTTCATGTGGGAGGGAAAAATCAGGGGAACTGAAATTCCAGGTCTTGAGCCAGCAGCTCCTGCCTGCCACCCGGAGCTCCATGCCATCTGCAGTGTTAGTGCTGTGTACCGCTGTGGGTGCCTCTGTATACCTAGAAGTGAAGCGGGCTGGAGAAGGAGGGGGAGGGACCTGGAAGTTGTACTCTTTCAAATCCTGCGGCTAAGTCTACTTTAAGTCCACTCTCTTGTCAGTGCTGCTTTAAGAACCAGTAGAAACCAGTGCAGACTGTGCTTTCCTGTCATTTCGCCTCGTTTGTTGTTTCTTTGTTGTCTCCCTCCCAAACGTGGGTGACGTGATTGTTTTCTTGCCGTTATTTTGCGACACATTCTGACCACTGAGAAACCACGCTGCACTTTTTCTTCAGGTTTTTCCACGGCGAGGAGATTTGGTACCGCCACCTGCCGAAATGTCTCACCTAAGAAAATGTGCTATCATAAATGTAATGCTTGCCTATGGGCAAATGGGTTGCAGGTAGTCAGCCCCCCCCCCCCCCCCTAATCTCAGAATCCTCCACCTGTCACTGCAACTCACAGTACCAATACAGTCGTGTAGTACACAGAGAGGACTAATTCATTTAGAATCACCGTGAGGCATTTGAAAACACCTCAGCACTAGTCTGAGGAGGCAGGTTAAAAGTGGCAGCGCTGGTCCGGTCTGCGGTGTGCGGAAGCTGCCTGTGTGTCCCCGATAAGAGGGAGTGAGTGGTGAGGACACGTCAGCCTACTTCAGGTGTCAGCACTTCAAACCACGAGCAGGGCTTCACAGGGAATGTGTAAAACTCCATATTCAGAGGTGAAGTGGAGGATATTTTGAGTTTGTAGTATTTGACGCCTGGTGTCAACTTGTTCTTAACCTAAAAAAAAAAAACCTCACTGGAGTTCTGCTCTTGCAAGCTTTTTGCCACTGTTGTCCTCTTACAGTAAGAATATACTTTCATATCTAATTGACAGGCCCCTTGTGGGACATCACAGCAGTTGCAGTGTGATCAAAGATGTGACAGCATATAATGCCAAGCCTGTTTGATTTTATGGGAAATTACTGAACATCATTGAAAGGTGTGCATGAGTCAGTCCCAGCCGTAAGCTGTACGAAGGCTGATGAACCGGGCGCTGACAGTGAAAATAAACATGAACGACTGAGCTGTCAAACGCAGAATTAACAACCCCTGAGTGAACCGAAATTCACTTGTTCTTAATTACTTAGTTACTGGGGTGAGGCTACGTCAAAGGAGATGTTGATTACATGAAAAATCTAATAATCTCAGACAAAATAAATAGATAAGAATCCCTGACAGGTCGCTGACAGCATGAATGTCGTTCATCCTGGGTGTTTGTCTGGGTTCAAATATACAGTCAGACTGGAATCATCCCGCTAATTATCATAAAGTGGGATTACACAACACAAAGTCTTGACGTCTTGAAATGGATTTTCAGTACGAATGCTTCGTAACCAGTAGAGACCCCAGAAGAAGAAAAAAAAACGGCACCATGGAAAAATAGCATTTTGAGCAAATTTTAAGAGGGATTCATCATAGTCTGACCCAGCAGTAGAGGGATTTATTTTGCACAAGACTCATCAGACATTTACACAGCAGGAAGAAGAAGGAGCAAGTGTTTGGAAAAGGATAAAAAAAATCAGTCATGCGACTGAATGTAGTCTTTAATTCCATTAAATATGTAGAACTGAACGAATCCCAAATTTGCAAATGACTGATGTTTGCTGGTAAGAGAACAGAATTAGCCGACACTGTGATAAGAATGGCTCAAATTTTTGATTTTTTTTTTTTTTTGCCAGTTTATTTTCCATTAAATTCCTAAATGACTTCAAATACGAGCACATTGACTGTTTGCACATGTGACAAAATGGTTACAGGGCTAATTTGAAAACTTGAAAGTAGATCTTTTATGAGCCCCACATTCAAACAGACGCTTGCTGGCTTCAATTTGCCGCAGCATAGCAATGTTGATGCTTTCGCTTTTGTGGCTTTACGATCAGATGGGAGGAACTCCCTTTCTTTAGACGCAGCGCTCATTAATTCACAGCAGTTCAGATAATAAGAGCTCAAACAACTTTTCCTTTTCAAAACAAGAGCATTCGTTCTTTCCTTATGTCCCTGAATAATTTCTTTACCCTGTGACAGTAGGATAAAAACATGAAAACACAGTGCATGGCAGATGCAGCACCAGAGAATCAGAGGAGTGGGATCCAGCAGGGCTGCAGTATGCTTCCAGGCACTTAACCAACACTCATCAATGGTAGAGCTGTGGCACTTTAGGGACTGGATAGACCCCAGCAGGGAGTCTGTCAAATGAATCCAAGCAGATCTACCATGTTCAGGCGGTTTACAGTATGCTTTAGTTGTTATTGTCCTGTGCAGCTGATGTGTGATGCAGCTCAGCCAGCGGTGTTCACATCTGTCCGAGTCTGGCAAAGATCACAGGCATCTGCATCCTTACACCCACTGAGGGGAGACGTCCTGCTGCGTTTGGTATTAGCTACAGATTTGTGGCATGTGCTTTAGAACCGCATTGTGACTAATAGATCATAAGCAAGAAGCAGATGACTTCTTTTAATTCTTTTTCACTGCAAAGCGGACTGCCCACTTTTCACAGAAAATAAAACGTACCACATAATGGTTGAGCGCCTGCCAAACTGGCTCGTTGATGCACGAACCAGTTTCTGTCAAATTTTGCCAGCATTTAGTCTGGAGGTTGATGGTTATTTTCCACATCGCCCATAAAGCATGTCATCTTTGAGCACCATGCAGCATTTCTGATTAACTCCTGCTTGGAATCCAATCTGATGCTTTGATTTTAAAAGAGAGAACACTCTGGTTGGAACGCAGCTAGAAAAAAAAGAAAAAAGAAAAAAGATTTCAGAGGGATTTACAAAGAGGGTTAGATAATAGATAAGGAAGGGGAAAGATGGATGAAGTATCCAAGTATATTTTCATTTCTGCAAGATAGTGCACCGGTCACCGTGTATGACTGAAATAATGGTGCCTTAATGGAGTTTAAGAAACTGATTCATGTATACACGGTTGTTTTATAGACTGGATTAGCAGCCAGACGTTAGTGGAGAGGTGCACTGGCCAGCATTTGATATCATTTTTCTGTCCTCAGCTGTTTTTCACCACACTTGGAGGCACTCAGTGGTGTAGATCACTTTCCTGCCTTCTTTAAACTCTCAGTGGTGTGCAGACGGGTGGTCTAATTGGGCTTCCTCTCAGGTCGAGGTCAATTACCTAGGCAATCATCCGGAGTTACATTGCATTAATCTTGCTTTGGCGCATTTGGAAGCTGCACTTACCGCTGGAAGAATGACACGAGGAAGTCTTAACTTACTTTCCAAACTTGCTTGGACACTGAATATTTTGGTTATAGAGAAAATCTTAATGAGCACCCAAAGTTGGAGCCATGTTATAAAACCAGCTGAGTGTAGTGCGTTCAGAAACGTAGCTGTTCACTGAATAACACCTATCGGAATAGAGGGAGTTAGGATGCCATATATTTAGCTCATACGTGGAGGTAAACCTGGCCAATCAACAAATTTAGAAGAACAGATCAACTGTTGGCTACTGATATGGTCAAATTATAACTCAGACTATAGCTACTTCATGAAAGCATTTCTTCCTTTTTCCCCGTTGTGTTTGTATGGGGAAAAAAATGTAAAACCAAATCCACTAAAAGTTGATAAAACAACATATGCATCTCATTTCTTCATTATCCCACAGCGGCAACAGCCCTGCAGCTGTTTTGTATAATATCGAGAATGCAAAATAAATAGGACACAAGCTGTATGCAGGATGCACTGAATATACAATAGAGCTTTAAGATCAAGCGGTAATGGGTTCTGAGTTTGAAATATAGTTGCTGACAGTTGACTGCAGTCACCAGTAAAAATTCAATAAAAAGGCTCTTTATTCTGTCTGCCAGGCTATTTTGGTGTGATCATGGAAAATGGGATGAGACTGTTTGCAGTTACTCTAATCTCCATCATCTTTCCGTCATCACCTTTTTAATTTACCAAATTGCAGCTTGATCAGGGAACGAGAGCTGACAGGATGGGGACGGGAGAGGACACGGCAGCGATGCAGGGCTGCCTGGGCAGATTGTCGGTCATGTTTGGTACACCTTGACCCAAAGAGTGTTTGGTCCTCTGGGCAAAGGAGCTGCACGCGTGGCAGTATCAGTGAAGGTGCCCCAGTGCTCTCTGGTAATGCCCTCCTGGGTGTTTGCATGAAAAATTGCCACGGCAGCAGTTTGGTGGGATGAAAACTAAGACTGCCAAAGTCGCTGTGAGAGCTCACCAAACCAAAATGCTACCAGCCATGCTGAAATAGCAGTAAAGTCTCGAAAGATGAAAGATGAAAGATCAACACAAGAGCTCTGGGTGCTCGTATGGAAGATCAAAAATGAAACTCACAGTGAAATACTGTATATATCTCAACATTTCCATTTCCACGTCCGTTTCTACTGCTGATGTCCCATCAACATATTTCACTCACAGCCCTTCAACTGTTGATGTAGCAGCTAGTTGACTAATAGTCAGAAACCCCATTCTCTCGGCAGGAACAGGCTGATGGATGGGTTAGAAAACATGACGGTGTGCAGGATCACAAATGATGAAACCAGCCAGCTCAAAGATAAACTCATTTGTGATACAGGTGGCAGAATGTACTGTAACACTGGCCTCCATTAATCCGGGGTAAATTAAAAAAAAAAAAAGAGTGCATGCATGGTTTGGGGTAATTATTGATCAACAACCCTATCACCCCCCCACACACAGATGTATTAGGGTCATTTAATGCTTTGGGGCTGGATTAAGTCTCTTTTTATACAATTTTTAAAAATATGTCCTAAATTGCAGTGTGTTTTTTTTTTTTCCCCCCACGAAAGCAGAGATTAATGTAGATGTCACACATGCACAAACCTTACAACCTTGTGGGTGAGTGCTGGGAGGGAGGGCCGTCTCCACTCTCATTTTTGTTTAGGTCTTAGCTAAGAAGCATAGCAACGGCACATTGAGGAGCTAATGAGCTTTACATACAAACATGGACACGCATGCACGCGGAAACACACAGACTGTAGGCGAGAGGATGCGCGCACAAGAAAAGTATATACTCTCAATAAAACGCCCACCCACACACACACACACGCACATTCCTGCCTGTCAAATCATATTAACATCAGGTCAGGCTGTTTTTTTTATTTTTTTTAGCTGGTTGCTATGGCAGCAGTTAGAGAAAGATGGCCGTCTGTGGGCCGTTCCTACAGGCGTCAGCAACAACAGGGCGGCAGCAGTAAGATTGGTGTAACTACTAGAGATTGATCCCCACTGCTGTGCTTAATGTAATGTAAGAGTGTGACTCAAAAATGCATGAATAACTGAAGTGCTCTTGATATATATGAAATGACTGCAATTTGTCATCGTAAAAAGAGGTCAAAATCTTTCAGGCCTACACATCTATCCATTAACTGGACTGTAAAAGCCCCTGAATAAAGTTTCTTCTCATATATCCAAACGGGGTTATCTAGGTGAGCTTATGAAGCACCACATTTGATGGTAAATTGTCTCAGGTGTGAAGTTGAAGTGCATAACTTCTCTTTATCCTGACTTTTCCTGTAGCTGTTAATCTGAAGTTAGCTTATTAAATAGAATATAATAATATATCATGATAAATGATGCTTGCATAACAGAAATAACACACGCGCTTATTTCTTTAATTTGGCCCCAACCAAATTTAAATCAGTGTGGTGTGTTAACTCTCGAATGTCACACATAAAGTCCCGTAACTAAAATACACCCTTCGGCATCCTCGCTTGTAATTACATTAGTTTAATTTAGCTAAATGTCAAAATCGTGACTATCTATCTGGGTCAAAGTTTGCCAATAATGTTAAAGACAGAAGTCCTGATGCCAGGTTTCCTTCTGCCGTGCGGTGCCAAACCACGTCGTCATACCCTGAAAGAACAAGTTGTTTACAGCAAAGTGAGAACGAGCAGAGTCAGAAACGGAGGTCCTTTTCATCAGGTACAATGAACACATCTGGACCGGGCACTTTGTATAAACTGTTTTCTAAATCCCAGGTAGCTTTAAGGTTTTAGTGCCAACCTTTAGTACATACAACACCTCCTCCACAGCCGTCGCTCTGCTTCCTATGGAATTCCCAATCGGTGCGATCCTGAGTGCGCTGCAGAAAGGTGCTGCGTCTGCTAGCATGTTGTGGAGGCAGAGATTTGGCATGTGGGTCGAGTGGGCTTTTTTTTTTTTTTTTTTTTCCTCCTGTATTTGCAGTGGCTTGGCAGAGTGGCCACTAAAAAAGCAGCCCTATCTGACCTCGTTCTGCTTCAGCCCCGTTTTGGTCGCTTCAGATAATGACGCTGACCCATATTTGCTAGATGGACGGTTTTGTTTGTTTGTTTTCAAAATGAAATTTTTATCATAATGTTTCCAGAGAGAAAAAAATAAAGACAAACGGGACTGAAGAAAAAGCTGCATACGTGCAATCACAAAAGTACCCTCTCTTCTAGTTTGATAAAAATGAGATAAAAATCATTAATCAGCATGATTAATAATGAAACTTAAAGAGCATTCACAGATTGCTGAAAAAAAAGATATGCAAGCATTGTGTATGTTTATGAACCTTTACAGCTGCAGATTTGTAATTATACATGCTCATGGAAGCACTTTTTCCACACCATTACTCATGAAATGTAATAGCAGGAAAGTTGGTTTGATGTGCTAAATGATGTTCCTTTACAACTGCTTGTTAGACGAAAAACAGGGAAATTGATGTCAAGCGTTTGCAAATCATTTGACTTGTGAAATGGGAAAACTTAAGTTCGCTGGCTGTAATTTTGGGAAGGCAGGTGAACTGATTCAACGTGCTTTGCTTGATGGCTTGATGTGGGTTTACTTCACACCCGTGTATGTGTGTGTGTGTGTGTGTGAAGCAGTTATGGAATGTCACAAACAAACTGTTTTTCTAATACTGAGATATTGAAGCTATTGAACAGTCAATGACGGCAGTGACAAGTAACCCCAAAAAATCAAGGACGCATTGATTTTCACTCTGTGACTGATTTTAAATCTAACCTGTTGACTGTTCCGCTGTTGCAGACAGGATGTCTCTGCACTGCATTAAATGTCACATGTTCTCCAGATAGTTAGCCGCAGGCGTCCGGGCCGGACTGCTAGCACTAGTGTCTTGGCGTCCCGTTGTGACTCCCGTTGGCCCATGAACCTCCCCCACATGATTAAACAACGCACGGTGGTGACAGGGGACTTTATTATGGGGGAAGGACAGAAACTAACTAGCAACAGCTGCTAACAAGACAACGCTGGTTTTGGTGTGTGACGTCCGGAGTGACCTTGTTATGTGGTGTAGTGCACGCTCAGAGACGTTGCTGTAACTCATGGACCCTGCCGAGCCTGACGTGACGCAGGCTGAGCAGAGTAAAACGAGCACCAGTAAAGTACCAGTGGAACCATGGAAGACTAAAAGATCAGAGGATGAACAGATTAAAACAGACAATAGTAAACTGAGATCACAGCGGGCAAGGTCTCAAAGTGTTCTCCCTGCTGTCACTTACTGGTTCAGACACGCTCGCAGTTCAGAGGAAAGAATGCGGTTCATTTCTTCACAGTTTTGAAACCTAATTTTATATACATGGTGATTTTTTTTTAATCATTCAAATTTGGCTGGGTAGATAATACATTTTCTATGATGTGTCAAACTCTGAATACATATTTATTATTGCTTCACATGGACTTTAAACTCAATACTGTGAACATTTGTCTACATGCCATGTCTCAAGTACAGCTGGTTCATCTGTAAAACAGACATATTTCACATATTCTTTACATGTTTAACATAGTTTTATTGTAAATGTTTCTATTCTATAACATGTTTCTCGACGTGCAGTACTTGCCTTTTACTTTCATATTTTCTCCTTCAGTGTTTATTGTTGTGCACCAAGATACCAACACTAATTCCTTTTATGTGGAATCTTTTGTGATTCTGCACAACATGACACAACATATTTTTCATTGGACCTGGTGCAAATTATTTCTTGGGACCTTCCCTTGAATTATACGACCCGTTGCCCTATTTTCCTGGCCAAGGAAGGTTCTGTGGATAGGACAGGTACCATTAGATTAGACATTTTATAGATAAAACAGTGTTATCTGGGCCTTAATCATGTTTATTTCTGTAAGAAATGAGTGTGCTTGGTTTACAAAAAGTGTTTTTTTTTTGTAATCATGAATCTTCAGACTCGTGATTACATTGATAACCAGAGAGGCTTTAATGCACATTTTACCATATTAATCATGTAATTCATCAATTGATTAAATTGCTGTGTCCCATGGTGGAGGCTGAAAGTCAAGTCTGACTCAAAGACAACAATTAATCAATCGTAACCTAAATATAGCAGCAGCCTTGCTCCCTGAGAAAAACCCTGTGATGCTAATGGTTAATCTTCCTGTGTGTCATCAGACTAATTGGCTTTGGCTGGTGACCATTTGATGAGGTCGATTGGGAGTGGTCACTTGGATAGAATGAGCCCTCTGGAGGATTTGTTGCCTCTAAAGGTCTGGTCCCACTTCGCAATTTTATTCTGGCCTAAAGTATGGACCTCCAGTTAAAGCCGACATTGTCCCTCTCTGCAGTGTGCAAGGAATTCATTTGCTTTACAACTTTGTACTTAAATTAAATAATATAATGTGTGACAAAACTTAAACTTGGAACTCAAATTCCAATTTGAAAATGTCCTTAAAAGCTAGTAAAATGTTTGTCCATGTTTACATTTTTAACATTTCAGTTGTCTCCAGAGCTTTATGCACATTTTTACAACCCTAAGTAGCTCCTTCATTTCCACTGGGGGTTGTGTTTTTGGATCCATAGTGTCCATCAACATCTCACTCACAATTCAAGTGATTGAATGCACTCATTTTGAAGCATTCTTCATTCTGTCAAATCTAAATAAACTACGCAGTCAATACAGGGTTAGCTCTATTATAATGTATACTATGCAATGGCGACACACTTGAGTTTAAAACACATGTAAACATACAAGTGAAAAAACAACGGTGAAACAATATTTGCCGTTGCCCTTCGCTGACACTGGACCTAAATATCTTCCCAATACTAAAGGGGAATTCCATTGATTTAACACACAAAGGTTAGTTCAGCAGACAGTGAGAGCACGACACAGCCTGTAAAAAAGAGTTTTTTAATGTTCTCTAAGGACTGAAAGTCAGGGTGTCACAACTTGGTTTGGGTGATTGGACGAATGTATTGGCTATCAGTGATTGGCTGAATCCTTTGCCGGCTGTTTTTTTTTTTTTGGACGATTTTTGTCTTTTTATTTTTCTAATTTATCAATCTTTAAATGATTAACCTGTAAAGTGCGATGTTTTGCCCTCGCTATACGTTTACGCTATATACGACAAAGCATTTCTTCATCCGTGTCCTTTGGCTTGCTGGTGTCATGAATATCCCACAGTGCATTGCAGTAGCGGCGACAGCAACATAACAGACGATGGCGGACAGCGAACAAGGCAACATGTAACTCTCTGGTTTAAGTGTCAGGTTTCACTTTGCTAGGTGTTACGCATTTCTTTAAATGTGTCTATTATTTAAATTTGTTTCATCATTTGGGTTTCCACATGTTGTCGTCTCCGACAGGCGAGGAGGCTCTCAGGAGGTGATGTGATGATTGCACGCTGAGCAGTGCGTCTGAAAAGATAAGTACCGTTGATTATTGATATAAAAGTCTGGTATCCATTTCTATTCAAAACAGGTAGCAGCTTCTAATGGGTACTAATGGTTTCAACTTACGCTCACCTCAGACTCTGAGAATGTTGTCCGTGAGTGTGTGTTTCACTGAGTTGAAAGGTCGCACGCAGGTCACACGCTCCCTAAGTAGGATCAGAATAGCGTGTGTGTGTGTGTGTGTGTGTGAGAGAGAGAGAGAGAGAGAGAGAGAGAGAGAGCCAGAGAGGGATGGAAGGATAGATAGACATTAGCTGCCAAGCATGCATGCATGTTGCAGTCAGAAGGCGAGAGAGCATTAGTGTTCACATCATCTATCTCGCTGTAAATGTACTTTACAGCAGATGGTGATGGTTTCTGAATATCTGTTTGAACTCTGAGTAAATATTTATCTTGCCATATGGTTTTTAGTCAAATGTTCAGAAACGTCTGCAGACATGGTTTTCTCCCCTGCTGGCACGCCAGGCTCTCCCGTCCGTGTCGCAGAAGACTCCCGTAAAGACTTAAAAGGGCCTCTGACCTGATGGTTGATCTCATAAAGCCATTATCTACCGTGTGCTTCCCTGGAGATTCTTTAGGATGGATTATAGGTCACATACTCTGAGATTGGATTACTTTGATGAAGCAGAGAGAGTTTGGCATCCAAACATTTGTTTACCGCATCTCATCTTAATTCAATCAAATATGTGTGAGGTTGATTCGACGAGATGGAGCGAAGGGTATCAAGTTTATTTTAGTCTATTCTTTTCTGCTGGCTTGAAATGAATACTAGACGTGGGTGGAGGTCTGCAAATGCTTGTCAGACGGGGCCAGATGGGTCGGGCTTAACCACATTAAACACCATTCTGAGAAAGTTGCACAGGGTCCTGAGCGGCACACTGGAGTCGGACTAGCTGGGGCTGCACACTGTAGACTAGAGCCATATGGTTACAATTCAGAATTTTCCCAGAAGCCTCTGGTACTCACTGCTTTATCTTGAGTGGCAAATCCTTCATCTCCGGTTCTCCCGGCAAATAAAATGATGCTTTATTTGCAAATGTCACTCAGCCCAGTTCTGCTGAATCATCTCGGGCCCATCGGATGACACTGCAGTCCGAGCTAATCTCACTGTGGGATACTTAGTGTGGAACTGTCCCCGGTGACTTTGGTGCTTACTTTTACCCCAGGCAATCCCCGCAGCAGCTCTGTCTGACGAAAGATGTATGAGGGGCCATTTCACAGAATGCAGCATTTAATCAGTTCCATAACATTGTGGTCAACGAATCAAACGTAACTTTCCTCCCTCTTCATGTGGCTGCAGGAGGGAGCGTTGCAGTATTACATCCATTTGGAAAGCCATCGGTCTGTGTAACTTAAATCTGTTTGGCTCAAAGTCTCATTTTGTCTTACTGACAAAATGAGACTTTCATATCGCTTTCATAGCTTTAAATGAACAGTAAAAGAACTAAAAAACACATTTCATCACAGTTGAAATGTGAGATGTTGGCGTGTGACTGATTTAAATCCCTCTATGTCAAGATTATTTTGTGTTGGTAGCACTGCTGTTGGAGTATTTTGTGCACTTTATGCTCTCTGTATTCTATGTTTCCTTCACCCTGCTGAATGTACAGAGCTGGAGAATACATCTTCCTGATTAGTGGGCCTATATAAATTCTACGTAAGGGCTGTATAAATGAAATGTAGTATCATCCGACCATCCACCCCTATACTCTTGCAACAGAGCTCTGGGCAGCCTGACTGATTTAAAAGCGAAGTAATTGTGAAGCACTCACTTCCAACAAACCTCAGATGAAGTCACGATTGTGTGGCTTCTGAAATGAGTCGATTGCGTAAATGCGACCAGTTTTTGTTCGTCGGCCTGCGTGGCTCGAATCTAAAATCTAGAGCAGCAGCACAAACTTTTGTCTACGAACCCAAGAAGGGGGTTATATCCTTCCTCTCAGTACCTCACAGTTCTCATTCGAGACCGGATGTTTTTTCCTATGAAATAAGCTTTGGGTGAGTAGTCTTATAATACTGGTAGCAGGCACATTTCCGACTACAGTCAGTGAAGCTTCACATCTTATCTCACTGGGAACATAGACGGTGCGTCAAATGGTGTCAGCATCGGGTGGCTTTGGCGGACAGCTATCTATGCAATTTTGTTTATTCTCTCTAGAGCCTTATATGGACGGTTCTCACCAAGAGCGCTGTACTGGTAAGTGTTTACCTAAAAGGTCAGACAGCTGGTTAAACACGCCGCAGAAGAAAACCCAGGGCATTATAAACCAGCAGAAACCTGAGCATTTGTTGAAATTTGCTGAGGCTGACGTGCATAAGAAGCACACGCTGGTAAATATTGGTTATATGTTAGATTTCAGCACAATTTCTAATTCAAAACGCTGAGCATGTGCTGTTCGGTGCTCAGGCAACACTCTGCTGTAACTGCTGCAATCATCTCCTGCTATTGCTGCTATTGCTGCTGCAGTTCGTGCAGTGATTTGTATATGTTTACATCTTTGTGGGGAGTGATGAGATCAGAGCCTACGCAGCAAGTAACTCCATATGCTACAGGAAAATCTTTAGTCTAAGGCTTCAAAATCTCCTCTCCATCTCCTTTTTCAACGACCTCTGGTGACTTTTTTTTTTACCAATATGACAGACACTAAGCACCATTTGGCTGCAGCTCCAAACAGCGTCGTGTTAGACAAGAGAGGGTCCATTTCAAGTATACATCCTTATCTCCTCTGGAATACACAAGAGGCTCCAAATCAACCCTGTCCCTTTCAAATTGGGTTTGTAGGCATCAAAGGAGTCTCTCAACTGATATCCCTAGTGTACATCCTCACAGCGTGTCGAGGGTTACCACACCGATCTGGCAGTCTATCGTGTCATCTGTTCCATGTGACCGCCACATTCTGTGTTTAGAAGACAGCATAGGCCCAGTCCAGCATCCAGACTCCAGATCTGATGAGAGGAAACTCAGCTATCATCGGCACACCAACCACTGCCTTAAAAACCATCTCATCTCTTGGGAATGTGACCGTAAATCTGAACACCGACTTCATGACTCTCTCACCGCGGACAGCCTCGGAGCACAAGTGATCATCCCCTAAATAAACACAATCAAACTCCCATAATAAAGAGGACAAAATAAAATCATGTAATTACTAAATACATGCTCTACTCCTGCACCAAACCATCAGGTTCACAACCCATTAAGTAAACAAAGTAAAGACAGCTTTTATTGCATCTGCCATAAAGTGTTTTATTGGTTTAAACTTGCCAGGAGAGACAAGCTCATTCAGCTGTTAATCATATTGCAGCGCGCTATATGAAAAAAAAAAACTCTCCGAGTTTTCGGTTATTGTGTTTCATTATTGTGTTTGTGTCTCTTTGCTTCGGCGTCTTGACACCGTGCACAGCAAATAAGCTCAAACGGAGCAAGTCGAGAATAGTCACGGGGGTTCACGTCCTAGAGCTGCCCTGCGCTGCCCCGGGGTGAGGCACACTGATCTCATTGTGTCACAGAAGGTGCATCCAGCCCCCTGCAGCATGCGCCGGACCTCGGTCACCAATTCCACTAGGTGCGAGTGCGAGGGTGTGTTTTGACTCGCGGTGGACACGATGCTGCGACAGTGCTTTGAATACACATGAGTCATTCTCTCAAGACCCAGTTTAAAGGGAACCCTGGGCCCGCCGACTGTTTGACTTGAAGCATAGATGTCACTGTCCTGTGCTCTTTTTAGCCATCTTGTCTTGGCGCTTTCTCAAGCCCCACAAATGTATTGATGTTGTTCACTCTCGCTAGTTACATAGTGCCGGTTTTGGCCACAGCACGCAGCTTGTTCAGCGAAAAAGTTCTAAAAATCGACTGTGTACCACCTGCTCAGCCCCAAAGGACAGGCGGTCACAGCTAACCTCTGGCTGGTGAACATAGAGGAGCATTTAGCAGCTAGAGCCAGATATTCCCCTCAATAGCTGGTAGAGACCAAATACAGAGCTAAACGACAGTAAATATTGGACTTGCATCTGACACAAATATGACTGTGTCTGCCAGATGTGCAAATGAGCCGCTGTTTGTTCACAGGTTCTCCATATCTACTTAAAAATGAATGATCTGTCAGTGCTGTGCTCTCGGTGTGTTTCTGCTTCCCCGGGGTATCCAAATAAATCAATTATTACAGGTTTCAGTCATTTGATGTCCCCCAAAAAATACAGTTGTCTTTCCACATGTAATCTGCAGTCTTTCAGGAACACTAATTCCACAGCTATATATATATTTTTTTTTCTCACAAGGCTGCCATTTGTCGTCTTGTCTCTCTGGATGTTTCAGCCTGCTCAGTGCCTCCATTTGTTGTGTGAAAAACAAGTTGTAGCCCATGTTGTTTTTTTTCCAACAAATTGATTATGGTCACTTTAGCCTGTTGTGAAATGGTGTTTGGCCTTCTGTGAGATTACTGTGATGACTTCGCTCCTCAATCCCCTTCTCCTCAATCCCCCTCTACAGCTCTAATCAATAGAGGAGAAAGCGCCAGCTCCACCTGGCAGAGGGCTGACGGCCAGTTCCTCTGGCCAGTTCCTTTTGTTTGATACAGCACAGACTTCATACATACATAGCACAGATTCAGACACATAATTACCTCAAATACTAAGCAATTAACTCTGACATTGTTTGTCTGCAGTGGCACACATGAGCATGACTAGTTAGTCGTGTGGGACACAGTCGATCCCTCACACTTGAAGCACATCCAAGGTGCAATGCAGAGAATTCTTTAGCCAAGTGACCATCTTATGCAAGCGCAAACAGCGGCTAAGAGGCACGCTGGCCTGTTTGGAGACTCCATCCTCACAATGATCTAGGAACTAGATTTTCATTAGAATATACTCATATATTCTGGACAGTGACTTCTAGGGTCCTTTTTGTGTGTGAGAATTTTACTTCAGCATCTGAAAAACACAAACCAAAGTGACATCACTTAAGAGAGAGTGGTAGATTTACTCAGTATAAATACTGTAAATGGATCTGAAGCTAATTCTGATGCACAGGAGGTTAAATACTAGTACTGAGGTAAATACTAAGTAAATACTACGATGGACCACAGGCTGTGTTCTTTAACAGCAGCATCACTGGCTGATGTTAACACACTGTTTTTCCATTCATATCATTCCACTCCTTGATATTCCTGTCCATACTTGTACATTTCACATTTTATTTTATGATACATAGTGTAAATATTCCATAGTGTAAATATTTATTTATCATCACAACACATATTTATTTTGCTATTGCTTTATTTTCCAATGTTGCTTTTATTCACTCTTTCTTGACTATTGTTGCTGCTGTAACATGTAAATTTCCCCCTATGGGGGATCAATAAAAGAAGTCTATGTCTAAGTATAAGTATAATAATGAGCCTGTTAGGCGTCCAAGAGATCAGGAACAGAGGAGGGTTGAAGGGAATAACGGTCAGAAGAGAAACTGAGTTGTGGTGTGAGGAGAACCAGAGGAGAAGTGGGCAGGGACCTCGGAGAGTGATCAGCATTAGCTTATAGATCAATAGATAAATCGGTGTTCATATACATCTTTGGGCTACAGCTAACACTGTGTTCACATCCCAACATTGTAAAGTTCGTAGACTAACACATCATTTGTCAGCCTATAAACACAATTAGTATTGTCTGTCTAATAGCAGACAGGAGTGTTGATACCTACACATAACAGAGAGTTAGACACTACCGTTGGCTTGTATTGTGTATTGAAATGCCTGACTACAATTACTGTGTCCCACTGTGCCTCTCATTACTGAAATCATTGTGCTGACAAAGTTGGAAGTTAGCAAACGTTAGAAAACCAGACTTGCACAGAGCACGTTTTCGTTGATCTGAGTCCCTGACAGGTCTGTGACCACGGCCCAGAATTAAAGAGAGGATTAAAATAGAAAGATTAGAAAATTAAATATTTTTACACACTATGAACTTAGTTGGAAAAGCCACCATAATGTCTGTGTATAGATTGGGGTTATATGACGGTAAACACCATGTGATAGTAGAAATGTGGCCCCCTGCAGAGATTTGGTAATACTGCTTCCACTGGTGAGTTCACATGATCTCGCTTGATCTTGCAGCCGTCGAGTGATGCTGCAAAGCCAGCTGCCTCAAAAGGTAACGTGGAGGAGGGGGGGTGAAACTGTGAACACAGAGCAGGAGGAGGACTCGTGAAGTCAGCCGTGGTATTCATGTGCACCTGTTGGCCTTAAACCCTGTAACACTTGAAATTATCCATCTGATTTGTAACCAAATAACAGAAGAAAATAGACAAATGTCATGTATGTGTGGTAAGGCTATCTCAGACCGTTTCCTGCATTTACACAACAATGAACCTGTTGAAAATGACGTGCCCAAAGTTAATAGGACATATCTCTACAACCACAAGGTCTATTTATATAATAACGCAACACGGAAGACATCATTTTATGGTTATGGCGTCACAAAACTGAGTTGATCTTGTGCTGTTCTCCGGCTGTTAGTTTGCTGAGTGTTGGTCGTATAGCGACATGGAGAGCGCTGCTGGAATGCTTGGAGTCTCCGCTTTCATACGACACCTCGTTTGTGTGTCTAGCACGAAGCGACACACCGGCAGCGGCGAAAATGTTTCCATACGCGGCGCTGTGATGATTTTCACATGTGGTCGTTTTAGTTTGCTCGGTGTTTGTGGTTGTGTTTGGTTTAGGTAAAAATGGTTCACATGAGCTTGTAGCCGAGTTTATTTGATGTGCAGCATGCATGCAGAACCCAACTGGGCTCCGCTTGGGTTGAACAGGTTAATTGCTGTATCATACAGATCATTAATTCCTCTTTAGCTTGTTTATTTTGGCCTTGTTCTCAGAGATGTCACTTTTCTCATCCCGCTGGAGTTTGCTTATTAACCAATGTTAGCCAAGCACAGATTGTGAACATGGGAAACTTTACAGCCGTTAAATGGTTCAAGCATTGTCATTGTGAGGATGTTAACATACTGACATGAGCGCCAAAGCACCGCTGTGCCTACGTACAACCTTACAAGCACGACGCTGGTGAGGCTGCAGACTTGTACTTACCTGGGAAAGAATGATGGACACTTTTCACATATATTATTGACAAAATAATTACGATGGATCTCCTTTTGAAGAGACGCCAAGAAAACACCTATAACTGCACCAATCAACCAAAGTGTGACAAAGGCGAGTGGAAAGGAACAAACTGCGCTGCAGCATGCTTTTTTTTTTTTTTTGTTGCTATCAGCTGCAACTCATCTTTGTCCTTCCTCCTCTTCTCAAAAATGATAACAATGAAAATATATTTACTGGCTCAAGTCTGAGCACTTGCTTTGCACAGCATTATGAAGACATTTCATTGTCAGCAGAAACGGGGAGATGAGCAGTAATTACTCTACTTTTGGAAACACCATTTTCTGTGCCCTTTGGTTTTTGCTCAGTTGGTGGCTGTTTTTACAATTGTTTAGTGTGTGGATGGTACACCGTCGACAAAAAGACAAGTCTGTGAACTGTTCTCAGTAGCAAGATGACTCGTTTGCATAACGTGAATAAAGTATTTTGTCCCCCTGTAACTGTATCCTGCCCTTTGCATGCAAACACACCGACATTCGCATTAATAATCTTCTGCTGTCAGTAACGTTCCAGCACTTCAGCCTGACAATCAGCTTTAATCATCAGTTCCAGTTTACTTAATAAAGAAAACATGAGGTGATATCGGTATCTCTTATATCAACCTGCGACTTTTTTCTTATTCAGCAAGACAACGAGGACTAAATCTTATAAAGTTTCACCATTATGACTGTAATCCGCTGTCATTTCTCGCCATCAATCATTTTCAAAGCGTGACGGCGGTTTATTTGTTATTAACAACTATTCTGATGATCAAAATTTTGTGGACAAACTCTCACTCTCTGATAATAAAATGAGTATCTTTGCGTGGAAAGGATTTGAAGTCGCCTCGGGCATTTTCAAAGCGGTGACAGGTTTATCAAATGATGTTGTTTCAGTTTTTAGAAGCAAGATAACCGCTGAACGAGGTTGCGACGTATTCCAAATATGGGCTGCTAATCTGTTGATTTGTTAAAACAATCTAATCCATCACAGTGGCATATTTTAAATGCCGTGCTTGACTGCCAACTGCTGCGTTCTCCTTCAAATAAAAGAGAAACAAAGACACGTACGAGGCAGATTTGAAGATAGCAGGAGTCTTCGTGCTGCTATTAGAACCCTGATTACCAAATAACATGCTGCAGGGACTCCTCAAGTGCAGATATGTAATTCACTACAAGGAGGGCAATAGCGCTTTTTGTTGATTCATTGTGTTTGATTAATCAATTTTAATAGTTGTAATCTTGTGTGGAGTGATTGTGTTTTATCTGTTATTATCTCAATCATCCTCTTCGTCATCAGCCGTTCATCACATATCTGCTGGCTGTGACATGTAGAGGAGTAGATTCTATAGCTTTCACAGCTTTGGGCGAGCTTAGCTTTGTGAATATCTAGAAAATGACTTGATTGAATAAGGCATTATAAATGCTATTAAACTGAAATTACGTTTCATTGTATGGTTTGCATAAGATCATGTAGCATGCAGTGAGACTTCCATTCGGGGGTTTTTAACAGCAAAAGATGTATACAATCAGCCTCAGAGCTTCAGGGCTGTCTGGAGATCCAGCTTTTCCTTAATTATTAGTCTATAAACCCCAAATCCCTGAAAAACAGCCACTCAGAGGTGCACATCAACACAGGGCAGCACTTTAGAATAGTTTAAATAACCCAGAGAAGCTATGGGTTAATTATGAATCAAATAACAGTAACCTACAAGGCTTCATATAAGGTACGATGAAGCCTGAATGATACCCAGTGGAAACCCAGTCAGCATTAACAGTAACACTGCATAACCTGGATTCACTGTACTGTATGGCAAAGAGTCTAAATTATTTACACGTATGGATTTTAGGTAATTTGTTTTATATGAACCTTTATTCCGAGCACATCTCAAAGGACTTTGCAGGCTGTGCTTACAATCTAATCATTCTGGAGACGTAAAGAAATTACATAAAATGCAGCAAAATGAAACAGAAGATCAATTAAAGCGCGAGGTGTGCAGAGTAGCATGCAGGGTTGGATTGATAGGTTACTTATGAAAGGATAACGCTCAGAATACTTCGCTATGTGTACACGTGCAGTGGTCGGAGCCATGATAAAAGATGCAGTCTGTGTGCGGTATTTACCAATTAGAGCTGATATGTGAATTTGCATCAAAGTAACTGTACATGGTGTGAAAAGATGTGTCATGTTAACAAGCCTGCAGATGGTCATAAATATGCACGGGCGTCATTGCAGTGTGTTGGTTGTGCATTATAAAAATACACCCTACCGTCACATTCAGTTACAGATGCAACAACGGCATGTGTACAGAATAACCTTAACTGGTATGTGAGCACTTTAAAACTCGAAGATCAAACTGCATAGCCAAAACCAGCTTTCTGCAAAACACACAAACTATTGTCTGCTATCACTGTCACTGTCTCAACTTTGGAGGTATTTTACTCTGCGTGTAGAAAGTTTCATTCAAGCTGAATCATTAGAATTAGAGTTTTCAAAATTAGCTTTCAAGAAAAGGAAACGACTGTTAAGTTATACACTGTTGCCCATAAAGTTGGAATAATTGTTCAATACCCCCCAATTTAGTTAAAGCCTGAATACACAGTTTACAAAGGTTCATTGTGGTTTAAGTTTCACTGTGATCTGTTTGGAAGAGTTTGATCAATAAAGTTGAGAAGATATACACTTTATTTATCAAGAATAAATCACATTGTCACAATCATTTCATGAGAAGAGGTAAAAAAAAACATTTTATTCTAACTTTATGGGCAACAGTGTATATAACTGTGCTGATAAAATTAATAAAAAAAGCTTATTTGATAAGATTAGAAAATAAGTGAATTATTTTCAACACAGCACTTTGACATCATAAAGCTATCTCTTTATTGGGAAACAGAAACTCTCGCCTCTCACTTTTTATTCAATATGTCAGACGAGCATGATAGTGCAGTATGTACACTCAAGATCAACCGTTTGACTACTGAAAAAACCCCTGGAGGCTCACAGTGAAAGGAGGCTGTGAAAAGTTTTATGTCCTTCATGGACAACTGAGGCTCTGGTGAGTTTGAATCGCTCTGTGCCTCTATGTTTGATGACAGCGTCTATAGAACGTCAATAGAGAAATGACTCAAACCACATAAATATACATAGAGGAGCTCAAAGTAAAGTAGTTCTTATAAAATGCATAGAAGTGCTATTCAGAATAATTCTAGCTGTGTTAACAGTGTTAGTTGTACATCAAGACTGAATACTGAACACTAATCTGCTCAGAATGATAATGTGTAATAATGTTTTAGTTAACGTTAGATTGAATTAAACGTTAAACTGAGGACATCTGTTCCTTCCCCCTCATCAAAAAATCCAGAATCTACGAATATACAAATATTTTGCAGTTGAAAAGGTTTAACCGCTCAACATAACATCTCTCCTTTCTATTATATCCTGACTCATGGTAGCAAACTTTAATGTGTGCAAATGTGAACACAGCGTCGGCTATAGCCCGTAGAAATATATGTATAGCAGCGTTATCGACCTATAAGCTAATGCTGATCACTCACCCAGACACCCGGGTCTCCCCACACCACAACTCGGTCTCTCTTCTCCGACCGTTATTCCCTCTAACCCTTTACGTTACATCACATCCCCTTTAACTTTTTCACAAGTTCAAGGATTTTCTGTCATTAAAATGATTCCAGGAGTCACTGTAGGGAATGTATGAGTCGATTTTTATATGAAAACTTCCTTCCTAGATCATTTTCCTACACAGTGATTGGATGGGGTCTCTAACCTGCAAGTTGCTCTTTAAGGGAGGGGTCTCTGTTCCCCCCCTTTTCCCTCTGTTAGTTGCCCCCATGTTTTTCTGGGCACTTCTGTGCTTACTGGTGACGGCAGGGACGTTTACCAAGACCACGGAGGACCTCTCCTGACCGGAGGGGAGGACCTTTCCTCTCCGGAGGGGGAGGTTCTCTGTTGACTGCTGACACTGTCGTGTGCCAATTCGACAGACGTTGTCCAACCCCACTATGGGATCATTTCCCGAGCAACTAAATTAGAACGGATCTAAAGATGTATATTGATGTCAAGTGTAATTGCCAGTAGTTAATCAGCGGGACACTTTTTTGAATATAAGTCAGTCATTCAAAAAAAGACCTAAGTTGATGAATGGGAGTTTCCTCATTTTGTAAAGACAAGCTTCACTGCGAGCTGGCAGCCAGATAATGGTCCAACTGGTCTCACTGATGCTTCGTGTTGATTGTGTTGCGATACAGATAAGAGGCGTGTTGTCACACCGCTAGGCTAGGCAGCTGTCTTCATTCTGTATGTGACTCTTTTCTAAGGGCAAGTTTTTGTGTCCGTCACAGATAGTGTCTGCTCCTTTCGCTATTACTAATTAGTTTTTTTGATTGAAAGATGTTCAATTGTTAATTAAATAAATGGCAATGCTGATTTGCAGAGTAGACTCATTTGTCATCTCCTGATAAGGATTAGCCTGTCAGTCCTCAGGTGGTGGCTGGTGTTGACTTTTCGTCCTGCCACTTCCACCCACGTCTGCCACGTCTTATCTATTTTTCTGTCTGTCTGGCTGAATCCAGTGCACCGCTCACAGTTGACATTAAAAGGCAAAGACAGTGGCATCCAGACGCTACGTCATTACCTGACACTACTGCTATTGTTACACCGTCAAGCTATGTACACTGGTGGAAAGATGGAGGACTTTTAAGGTATTTAAAATGAGTTGAGTTCAATGGAAGGTGCAGCACTTTATAAAGCATACAGGGTTTGAGTTTTATTATTCTTAACTGAAATCTGTTGAGTTGATCATTAAACTAAAAACTTTTTTACATTGTATAATGACGTGAGCATGTGTCCCCAATGAGATACTGTTGTTGTGTGCATGCACCCTCCAGTCAAGCAAGTATAGGAACAAAAATTACAGGCTAAATCACAACGTATATGCATGATATCATCAGTCATGGTCTCCTCTGATATCTGTTTGCTTTTCATCACTTAGATATAATTTCTGCACCACTTCCAGAAAGAATACCTGATTTTGATTGGCCGCAGGCTGTGTGTTATTAGATAACTGCACAGCTTCCATGAACAAGCCCCATTACTGTTCTAGGTGAGGCTGACTCATAGTGGCGACACAGGTATTGCGGCAACGGGATAAGCAAGTTAACTGAAGTGTCCTTCTCCGTAGCCACATCCTCTCTTCCTGGGTGATATTCCGGAGTTCATGCCAAGCCGGGTTAGATCTGTATTCCCTCCAACGTGTTGTGGCACTGCCTTGGGTTATGTTGGGTGCGCCTGGTGTACCTCCACATGAAAGCAAAGACATTTTGCAATTTATAAGGGCAGCAATTTATTCTAAGCGTCTCCTGGATGTCAGGGGACTGTACCCTGTCCCCTAAGTCCAGATACCCTTCAAGCGTATTTTCAGTCAGTTGTATCCATTAATTCATTCTTTTGCTCACTGCAGAGCTCATGGCCACAGATTAGGGTAAAAAACATAAAACAACTGGCAATTTGAGCTTCACCTTCCCCCTGTCTCACTCTTGTTACTGTCACAGTTCTATATAATGGCTGCCCATTTCACATGGCAGATGCTGCACCAATCAGTCTGTCAGTATTACGCTGCATTTTACACTCGCTTGTGTGCAACACCCTGAGGTATTTGAAGTTGTAGCAGCAACTCACTCCTGATTAGGCCAAAAGAGCAATTCTTTTTTTAGCAGGCGTCACATTTGGAGGCGACGACCTTCATATCAACCCAAATCCTAATTGCGCTCTGGAGGTCAAAGCCCACATTCCTACAATACCCCACATTAGACACCAGTGGTGGACAACAAAATTTGAGTATACTTGCAAAAACTAGTTCACTGTTCTACGACCACTATGAAAACTGCACCACTTCTCCTAAATGTGAGGTGTAAAAGTCGGTCAGTTCCTCCTAACATAAGCTTTCCCAGAAAGGCTTATGACAGTGAAAACATGCATAACCAATACTTTTATGTTCATCACTGCAAAGTGGAAAATGCAATCTGTTACATGAAGCATTACAGATAGTCTACGTAGGTAGACTGCTGTGTGCCGTCCCCTGGTGATTTCTTGGTATTTAGGGTGACAGTTGCCTCGTGCCAAACAATGTGGAAAGTGTTAGTGACGATACTTGAGGTTAATGAAGAGGAATTTTACTGCAGGCTGTTATCTCTATCTGAATTTGGACGAGCAAGTAGCAGCCACCGTGCATGGCTGTGACAGCCTCAAGTAAACATGACCCAGCACATCACTCTCTTTTTTATGCCTTTGTATCTTCATAATGGAACAATCGTTTGACAAATTGCTACCAAGATGCTCACATGAAGAAGTAAAATCAGCCATTAATGTCCCAATTTCTTCTGAAAAGCAAATACACTGTATGACAAGACATAAGCTTGGTGTTTATACAGTCACTTTGATACATGTTTTTTTTCTTAGCTTCCATTAAAAGAAGTTAAGGGCTTAAGGGACATTGGCTTTAGATTTAAGTCTGATTCTTCTTTAGTTTTTCTGTCTGTTCCAATTCAAAATCATCCTCATATTACAAAATAAAATAAATAACACAAGAGCTGGCTTCCTCCAGTCTTTCTGGCAGTAACCAGGCTAGGTACTAGGTACGGCAGGCTGACTCTGCCAACCTCAAAGCCCGTCAGTCAGATGTCCACCAGTCAGATGTCCCGACACGACCTTTGCCCGGCTGCTCTATTAGGAGTGCAGGCAGAACAGTTGAGACTGCACATTAAACTCAAATGAATTCCACCTGCACTGCCCCACCCCGACCCCTCTAATCTAGCTGTCTCTTTGATTGAAGGGTGTGTGCCAGTCATGCTTGAGATTTAGAGACAATCTCATCCACATACTGTACTATGGCATTTAGCGTCAATCTCAGTTTACTGGTCGTATGTTGGTCTTTTTTCTTTGTGGTTACATGTATCATACCCAACGTTACTACAAACATTACTGTTGCCTTAAAGACTGGTGATATTCTGTATTTTCATTCTTGTCAACAGATCACACTTGATGCATTTTGCTACTCTTTGTCATAAACCTCCATTGTTGTCCAAAGCTATTAAACATATCAATGGTAAATGGACTGTTCAAAGTGCTGTAACACTACATTCACATTCACCCACTGACATACTGATGGGAGGTTGCTAACAGGAAGGAACTACGTACGGAACACTCAAACGCTCACACTCTGACGCTGAGCTTCAGTAGCAATTTGGGGTTCAGTGTCTTGCCCAAAGGACACTTCCACATGAGGATCTGGGGATCGAACAAATTGGTGGACGATGCACTCCACCTCTGAGCTGTAGCCACTCCACATGAGCCACACTTACTAACATGCTCATTCATTACACGAAACGTGGGCTGATGTCCCACCATCTGGACCAACATGCGTTCCAGACTGCCTGCAGCAACGTTTAAACTGCCTGCTCCCACAAAGTTTGCATTGGGTCTTGTGGGACCCACAAGATTCCAATCAATCCAGTCTTTCAATGCAGTCATTCCCAGAGAATGGGCCCTAGAGCCCTGCACGAGACTGTTCCCGCTCCCGCTGGATTTCTGGCCATTATCGCCCACACACTTCAAGGTGATTCTCAAATGGTGGGTCACGACCCAAAAGTGGGTCCCGTCTGCTTTTATTCTGAAGAGGATGTTTTATGCAGCGGAGTGCCTGTCTGTCTGTTCACACTCCTCAACAGTAGGTGGCGATAATGCCCCGCGATGCAAATTGACATCCGCCATTTCACAGTATAGAAGAAGAGCCGCAAAGTTTGTTTTCATGCTATTTGAGCGAAACGCAAGTACGACACCGACTACATGAGATCTGGATTTTCTTACACTGAGGACAAAGGAGGACAAAAACCTCATTATCTACTGAGAAGGTAGTCAGAGGAAAAGTTAATTTTGTAAGCTTGAATCTTTTTGACTTGCACTTTTTGTTTCATTCATTTTGAGTTTGTGGATAAAAACTGCTTCTAAAGAAACTGAACGTTTGTCGTAGATTCAGTGAGTGAGGATTCTCAGCCAAAGTCTTTTTCAAAATACTTCTCAGCAGTTGCACTTTTTTTATTTCATGTTTGTGCATGAAAGCACTGTTGAGTCTCTCTGGCATCGGCACCTGCTGGTCGTTTTGGTTTATCATTAAACTTGTTTTTTTTGTGTTGGCATACTGCGATATTCTGGACTATCTCAGGTTCAAACTGTACCATCTTTTCATTAAATACATTCGAGAAAATTTTCCTCAATTTGGAATTTATCATTAAGGGGTGATGGTGGGTCCTGAAGCCAGACCAGTTGAGAACCACTCCAGACCACCTGCTCCTGCTCGCAGCAAAGTTTAAACCACCCACGCCTGTGATATTTGTCTTGGGTCCTGCAAGATCCCTTTTGATGCAGTCCCCTACTGCAGACCTGTCGGTAGTAACCTAGTGAAATTACGTTGTCGTACTCAGATACAAGGAATCAATTTCCTCTATTTTCAACAGTCTGCATCTTATTTTTTGACTGCCTGCTCCTGCCTACAGCAAAGTTCAAACCGTCCTCTCCTGCAAGATTTGGGTCCCACTCGCTATCCTTCGATCCCCATGTGGGCCACAGGATATTTTATGTGTGTAGCTCAATACATTTCCAGAATTTCTTCCGATGTTTTATTTAAGATTCATGCTTGCAGTGCACTTTTGCACCATTTGAGGAAGCTTGTTGGTATTTCTACTAACTTTCGTTACATTTCACAGTTTCTGCAGACACCATTCTGTAGAAGAGCCTTTTAACTGCGCCACTTATTTTGTCTTATTTATGAAGTCTTTTTAAATGTGCACATTGTCAGTGATGAGAAGGAAAAACTAGTCATTATTATCCTCCGTACCTTGTAGGGATGTAATGGTACAAAAAAACTCCGGTTAGGGGGATCACCTAGAAAACATCATTTTAGTTTTTTATTTTGAAAAATGTAAACATCCAACAATTGCTCATTGGCCATGAGCATTACTGAAACAGTTGCAAAAAAGAACTAACTTTCTCCTTCTTGTAAGGAGGCAGGATACCTTCTGAAATCAGCTCCACTTCCAGCAGCCACAACAGGAACGCACTGGCCGAACGCTCTAACACTGGTGCTTCAGTACTGATAATCTAATATAATTATATATCAGTCACAGGGACCAAACCAATACTTTTAGTTTCATATTTTTTAACTACAAACTGGTTCTGACAACACACTATTTGGCCATTACAAATTAGAGTGGTGCAGGGGACAGCAATATAATTTCACTACAGAGATAATGGCATATATTTTAATAACAGTGTTGCAGTCAGTCAGTGTAATGGCTCTCTCCTTTGTGATTTGGGTAACATGCTACCTTGGCTAAGCTGACAGCTAGCATATCCATGAGCATGCTGCAGCTGAGTGGTTCACTGCTCTGAGGGTACTTGTGCTCTAGAATTATTACTACTGAGTCAATCCCACATCTAAATACTCAGTAGTGCACCACACGTGTATTAATCCATAGTGGGGATGTGCATATCATGGTACAGGTACATAGTCTTTGGGAACAAATCAAATATCTGATTGCTACTAGCTAATAGGAAGATTGACTGGATGAAATGGGACTGCCTGAGCAATGAAAAATCAGCCTGCATCAGGGACCTGGCTTTATTTCAACACCCTATTATCAATCTACTGCTCCCACAGGTGTCCTACAAGGTGCTGGTAAAAAACAGAGCAAATTATGTATTTAAAACATGATAGCCACAGAAACTACCTGATTTTTTTTTTATAATTTAACAATATACATATATATATATATATATACACACACACACACACACACACATATATATATATATATATAAATATAAAATCTTGGCCCATCCATATCAGAATCAGAAAATCAGAAAATCAGAAAATAGTCCCCAACAAACCTACTATTTACTAATGTTTGAGTTACATTTGCTAAAAACTACAATGCTCAGCTTTTTTAGGGCATTACTCTTTGAAAAATTAAACTGTTTATTTGTAATCCACTTTTAAAAATGAGCATTGTTAGTGAGAACAAATGGGTCGGGGGGGGGGGGGGGCACAGACAGAGAAGAGAGGGCGGACAATTATAGTGACAGTCGATTTTTCGCCGGCTTTCCTTTAAGTGCAGCCTGTGATATCCAATCACAGATTTGGCACTAATGCCAGTACTTCAGTGCCGGTCTTGTTCTATTGAACAAAATCACAACAATAGACTAAATGACTTTTCCTAGTTCAAAACAAACTGCTGTGATGTAAGATTTTGAAAAGAATGTATTACTGTAGGTCAAAGCTAGGTGTTGGAATAAGGGGTGTGTCAGCTGTTGTCACAAAACTTAAACGCTCTAAGCCTAGATGTCAATATGTCATCAGCCGACATGATGGTATTTCTGTCTATATATATATATATATATATATATACATCTACTGCTGTTTCACTTTCACACCCTATTGTAACAAGCATAAACACCCTCTCTCCCTCCTCATCTCTTTTCTCGCGCTCTCTCCCTCCCTGCTTTAGTATTTTGCCTCCTCCTTGCTTCCCCCATCAACCCCCCTCCCCCCACTTTCTTTCGCTCTGCATTAAGCCCTGCTTGTCTCTCTGCCTCTCTGATCCTGGGAGCAGTGCTTATGGGAGCTTGTGAGACCAGTGTGAGCACTGCTGGTCTCCAGTCGTCTTCCCAGCACTGCAAGTGGAGGACGAGCGGAGGGGGGAGGAGGAGGAGGGGGAGTATCTGTCCCCGCGCCCTAGGCGGGAGAAAGGAAAACAAGGGGGAGGAAAAGGGAGATAGAGGGGGAGAAAGTGAGAAGGAGCGTGTTAGAGGTGCAGAGAGTGTAATAATAAAGGCAAAATGAGTGAGGCAACGGAGGATGAGAGCAGGAGAGAATAGTAGAAAAAAAGCCAGGAGTAGAAAAAGAGAGAGCTAGAGCACAGGGAGAAGAGCAAATGAGTGAGCGAACAGGAGACGTAGAGAGAGAGAGTGAGCGAGAGCAAGCGAGAGGGAGGGAAGCGAACAACACTGCAGACACTCGCCCACTGTCACTGCTCCACAGCCAGAGGACAGAGGCAGCAACGGAAACAGTGGAAGCAAATACCATGGAGGAGGAAGACCGTACCATCCATCTGCAGCTCAGCCCCTGTCACTGACAGCCCCCCTCTGGGACCATCCTGCCAAGTTGGGAGCAAATCAAAAAAAAAAAAAGGAGAAAAAAAAGGAGAAAAGTACTCTCTCTGTCCTTCACAAGACCAAGTACCGGACCTCAACTCCTGCTGGACTGATAACACACACCACGCACACACCTCATCATTTTTCCCTCTCTTCCACTTTCTCACACCCTCACTCTCAAGCTGAAGCTTACTTCACTTCTTGTTGCCTTTTGGACTAGTGTTTTTCTTTTTTTCTTTTTTTTTTTTCCCTACACTGCCTTTGCTGACCTTCTGAGCTGAGTGGATTTACTTTTATCCTGTGGCGGACCATGGGGCTAGGGTGGAGGGGTGCAGCAGGGACCCTTCGAATAAGGACAGAGGGGCGCTGGTACCTTTTGGTGACATTGCTGCTGTTCTGTGGTTTCTGGAAGGCGCACACACAGACAGATGATGGGAAGTCTGTCTACTTCTGGGAAACAGGTACTGCTAAAACACTAATTAGAGACTATATTCGATCCATTGTTTTACATACGGGGTGAACGTTATGGGAGGTGGTGAATTAGTGTGTGCTGCTGGTGCAGCTAAGGCATGTGACCCCCCCCCCCTCCTGCACTCAGAGGCAATAAACAGATCTAATCATGTGTGTTTGCAGCTCGTTATTTGTGGAAAATGTGCACTGATTGGTGTAAAAATTCCTTGATTTTTGGGAACATTTCAAATCAGTGCATTCAACAGTGTTGCCTCTCTGTCATGAAAATGAAAGGGTCTTGGATCTAGCAGAGAAGCAGATGTATTCACATGCTTAATTAACTTGCACAGATCTACATTTCTTCCACATGACACACTTTGGTTGTCTCATAAATTTGTTATTTGAGGTATACGACTCTATGCTACCAAACTTCAAAGAAACATACACTTGAAAGATGACCCAGAATTCTACAGTGGAGCTGTCTCCTCATTCTGAATAGCATGTGGCACACAGGACAACCGTGATCCAATTTTTGAATGGATTACTTTCATCTCGCAGACTCTCAGGTGATGCACCATTATTGAAATGTTGCTGCCGTGTATTACAGCACGCGGGATGATTGATGGCCACTGGCGCACAATAGTGGTTGGCGAGGGAAGTGGAGTGGAAAGGTTTTTGATGGTATTGATACAAGATCACCGTAGAATGAGCCGGGGGTTGCGTGTGTGTGTATGCAAGGTGATGTTTGTACATGTAATAGATGTTTAGATTAATGGGCGGTTACAGTATTCTTTATCTGTGCACATGCTGTGTTAAACTGTCTATCAGAGAGAGAATCCTACGGAGTCAAATGAGTGTCACAGTGGGATCCACTGAATTATATTATCGCTGCTGACATGCATGGGAAGCCCACTACCAAACATGGATGCTCATCCAAGGTTCTAGAGTGCAGATGTTGCAGTGAGCCACGATCATTACTATCATTTCTAATGGACGTTGAGAAAAATGACTCTCTGCAGTCTTTTCAAAAATATTTAGGGAATAAATTAAATCGCCATCCCCCTTGAATTAAATCCTCTACTAGCCAGGGAAGCTCAGGAGGTTAAGTCATTCTCCTCTCTCGCACAAACACATTTAACTATATCTTCCTCAATATTGGTACAACTTCTTCTTCTTTGCAACCCAAACTCAGACGAACCAGCTCTTCCTGCCCTGCCCCGCCTCGCCCAGCACCAGTCCCTAGCTGACATATCCCACGTCTCTCCTGTGGTTCTGCATCTTTAAAGAGGATGTAGCTGAGTAAGGAGATTAAAGGAGCAGGGATTTAACAACCCAGGAAAGACAGCCCAGGGAACAGACTTGAGAAAGAGAAGGGCAGAGTGAGCACTGCAAGCAGAGAGAGGGACTAACTTAACCTACATCTGCCCTACTGTAGGTCATCGTGATTACGCCTCTCTCCCACGCTACACCACCTTTCTCCCACACTATACATGCTCCTCTACTGGAAAGCTCTGGGCTCTGTGCTTTGAAATGTAATCCAGTGCTCGGAGTTTGTTCACTTCTTCCCAAATAAAAGGTAGCGCATTGATTTCAGTCCTGGAGTCTTCTTTTTTTCTGTGCCTCTTTGGTTTGACAATTGCCTGCAGAGTATTAAAATCACATAGGGCAATTTAAGGCTTTGAATCCCAGTGCTTTTCATCAAAATGTGATTATGTTTGCACAAGATTTGCATACTTTTTTCTTGCCAATTGAAGCTTCTTTTTAAAAAAAAAAAAACACAAAAAAAAAAAACACAAAATGTGATGATGTTTGTGCACATTTGCAGAGTGTGCAGTGGAGGGAATATTCTTGTGGCAAGCAATGCTCTGATGTTTTGCATATTGATGAGTCTAGCTGAAATACAGCCCCTGTCTTCGAAACTGCGGGGAATTGGGCCTGCATTGCTTTTATTGCCTTCTGTGAAAATATGATGTATCTGTTTTGGAAGGTGAGACAGTTCAGAGCTGTTTTTATGCTCTGAGAATTCTATTCAAATGAGGCAGATAGAGACAACAGGCTCCGCCAGACGCCGCATGTGATATTTCTGAAGGTGGCGGTGAGGATAGCTGGAGAAAAAACGAGAGTGATTATAGCCACCATGAGGACGGTGGTAGTGATGATGATGGTGATAACGGCTTGCCACCGTTTTTCTGGGGCCTTTGAGAGATTGCTGGGAGTTTGTCTCCCTCTCAGAACACTATTTTCACATCGTTTTTCTTCTTGTCGCTTCCTCTCCTCTGTGCGCTCCCTATTCACTTCTTCTTCTGCATCTCTGTTGCTCTGTTTCTACGTCGAAGCGCTGTTACTATATTTTGGATCCACAGCTTTCCCCCAATCAATGCAACAGTATTAATATGCCATAATCCCCCAGCCACCTTGACTGTTGCCAACGATAAGGAGGCATAAGTCTCCACCACCAGGATGATCATGCATCTAACAAATGTTGCTGTATCCTGCATTCACGTGTAATACAAAACTGCTAAGTGCCAACATGCTGAGGCACACACACAATACACTCACACAGCAGGTGCATCTTTCCCATTCTGCTCCTGTGTGCGTGCTTCATTAGACTCCGTTGTTGGAGCGACAAGGTTGCCAGGTTTGAGCTGTCAAGACCTCACATGTCTGCCTGAGGACAAAGCAATTACAGGTGGTGGAGTAGGCGATGATGTATTCAAGCAAACACATACTGTAACATCTAGACATCTTTGCCCCGACACAGACGCTCCCTGAATGCCTGAGTTCCTCATGCAGTTTGATGGTGATGATGCAGGTACATTTTTCATTGGATCTTAAAATAGATCAAACGGCAGATAGAGGCGGACATCTTTGAAAAGCAAAACTAGCATTGTTGTTGTCCTTTTTAATATGTTGCATCAACAGGTGCCAAATAATTTCTCAGTGTTTTTCGACATCCTGGTCTGTTCGCTGTTTATCAACTCCTACCCTCCCAGAATATGGGCCTGTAATCTCTGCTGGGATCCAGATTATCTATCATTCAGATTATGCCGGAGTCGCCCTGGCCCCTAATCAAGCCAATCCCATTTCGCCCACTCACTGTCTTGCCTCATCAGGTTAATTCACACTTCCCAGCACGTGTCTGAAGGCCGTAGCCCTGTTAAGTCACCTTAGTGCACAGGTTATCCAACTAAGTGCTTCAACTTACTTAATTACTTACCTGCCGTGCATGTGTGTGTGTATTTCTATGAGTGCATGCAGCGTCTGACGTTAACACCCAGCAAAGTCCTGGTAAGATTTGTGTTTAATGGATAAATCAAATAAGTCTGGGCCGCCACATTGGCAGGTAGCATTTGGAAACCTTTTGGGACGGATAAAATCAAATCAGTGGCTCTGCACCAAACAGGCTTCTGATGGGCCACCTGTTACATGCTGCTCTACACAAAGCAGTGGCATTTCAACTTGTTTTAATCGCTTCCTGAATGGTCCACTAACCAAATTATATCACATAGTTACCTCCACTAAGGAGGTTATGTTTTCGATGCCGTTTGTTTGTCTGTTGGTCCGCACTGTTACGGAAGAACAACTAGTCTGATTTTCATGAAACTTGGTGGAAAGGTGGAGCATGGACCCTGGAAGAGCACATTACATTTTGGAGTTTGTCCAGACCTGATTTACAAGCAGGCGATTATATTGACTAAATTATCGCACCATTGTTAGTGGTAAAGTGAATGATGTGGCGCTAAACAGACAACTAAACTAATTCAGATCGTTATGGAAATGTATCCAGACATATATGGTGGTTAAGCTTGCACATCATAGAAGACTGGACTATTGGCCTTGGCCATCCCAAGTGCCCTTCTAGTTCACTAATACAACTTGAATAACTGTATTCACTTAGACTGTACAAGTGAGTAGGATTTTCTCATTTAAAACTCAGTGAGGATGATAAGAAATATTCTCGACAGATATCTTTTTACTTTAGTTTTATCAGATGAGCTAATGAGACCATTTCATTGAACATATCATTGAATCACGTGGTTGTGATCCCAGAGTGTGTGCATGTGTCTGGATATGCACGCGTACTTCTATGCATTTGTCAGCCCTGCATCTCTAATGACCTGTCACTTCACAGAAACAGTGGAGTTTTTTTCATTTTCATACAATGTTTCAAAGTTTCATACAATGAGGGCCACAGCAGCTTTCAGCGCTCCGAGCGCGGTACTATGTGTCACCACGTCACCTTTCAATGCACGGGGACAGGGCGACTAGCGCTGACAGGCCATTGTTAGCCGAATACATTCCTCCCCTCAGAGAGGCGCTGGCAGTGAAGGATGTCACCCTCGCTGAGGGTTGTTAGTGGCTCTCCCACAATCACCTGCTATTATGGCGGACCCACTGAAGAGGCCATCAAGGAAATTGAGGGAGAGCGGGTGTGACGGGTTCACAAGTTCAATACAGCAAGCCAAGATCATTAATACAGCATAACACCTTCAGCCAAACCGGTTGTAGTAACTGAACACAAGACAATCGGAGTTAGAAAGTAGAGCCTTGAGATAGAAACAAGGGTACAGTTTTTGCGTGTGTCTCAAACTAATTAAGCATCAAGTCGCTTCTCTTGCTTTATTTTCTGTTGAAGAACCACACGAGAAATCTGAGATAAGTACGTTTTGCCTGCCAAACTAATTTTAACGTTGGATGACTTTAGCTAAATGTTCTCATTTGTAATTTCTCATTCTAGAAAAGGTTTTGTGTTTGTTTGCAGACTTGATTGATTTGTGTCCTCAGCTGACGTGAGCTCTGGCCTCACTCACTGGCCCAGGTTTAAATTAGACCCTGCTGTCTCTGTACGCCCCGAAAATCCTTTGCCTTAAATAGCTGCACGCTAAAACCTGCGTACCTGTATTATGTCCGACAGCTGAATCGAGCCAGAGGCAAACACGCGTCTGACTGAGTAGCTGTAGCTTTGATACCAGCAGGAATGTGACTGGCATCATCCCAAATGAGAGTATCCCTTGGAGATTCCTGCCTCATTTTAGAGAGTGCATTACAACGTGACCCGCTATGACCCTAATTAGCATAGCACCTGAGGGCAAACAAGAGTCTGGTAGGTAATTGGCCAGCCACTGTTTAAATTCCTTAGCAACAGGCAACAAATTTAGGCCATGCATATAAATTACGACAATTTCCTTGGGATTTTCATCTTTCATTACACAGTATGCCAATGGGTTTTATTTTAATTCAGTATGCCTGTGTTTTTGTTTTCATTTTTAGTTTTGTTGGAGTGGAAATGGAGGCTAATTGTGTCTGTTGTGTGAGTCTGGGCCCGCAACCATAGGGAAAATGAGCAGTCAGCAGCCTGTGGAGTCTTTCTCTGGAAAGGCAACAACAGCGGTAGCCATGTGGCCTCAGCATCTTTCTGTCTGGAAGAGGAAGGAAGCTATTTTTCAAAGTTACTTTTTGTCTTAGTGGGAAAAATGAGTGCGGCTCAAGCTCCAGTGGTCCGCAATTCAGAGTCACCCCAGCAGAAGTGACACGGAGGCGAGGCAACAGCCTACCATGACACTGCACTTGATTTTAAAAGCATTTGCAGCACAATACGTCACATTTGACCCAGATTGATCTGTTTGGTGGCTTTAGAGATATTAGCCCACCACTCTCCGCTGCTCCAGACTGCTGCATTTTTGAAATAGCCAATCCATCCAGCGGAGAAAGATGCCAAAGAGATGCCAGAGTTTGTTTAATCTAAATGGCAGAGCTTACACTAAAACCTGGCTATTACTGATATAGGAGGGATGGCGGGATTAGAGATTACACTTCATCCAAAAAAGTTTATTTAGAGTGACATAAGAGGATTCCCACCGCCTTATTCCATCATATTCAAATGGCTCATAACATATTTCAGATGGGGCACTGTGTCATTCTGCTACACTACCCGTGTACTTTGTGGTTGGTCATGGCGTGAGTAAGCAGATCAGCGATAGATTTATGTTATGTAGGGATGTTTTTACTCTGATTATCAGCCTTGACCTGGTATATTCAAGTGACGTGCTGCTGCTGCTGCGCAAAGATTAGTTTATGATAGAAAAGTCTGGCCTGCTCTTTTGTTTTTTACTCTGAGTAGATTTTCCCGAGTGTGTACAGTCAATTTTAGCGCAATCACAATTCAGATTTAGCCGCACTTACACCTCGAGGCTCACGGTGTCTACTAATCTACTTCAAAAGAGGCAAAAGGGGTGAAGGTTGGTTGCTTTGATCAAGGGCTCTTTGAGAGTAGTTGCCGTTTTCATTCATGCCCCCTCCTGGATTTCCCCGGCGCACAAATCAATCTGGAAAAACATTTACTTCTTAATTTCCCCCGTTTTACCTACTATTGTTCACCAGAGCCTTCTCTAAAATAAAGAGAGGGCTTCTGTTTTTCTGCTGCACAGCGGTCGTGTCCCTGCGGTGTCTCTCCACAAATGAGAACTTAAATCTGTCTGTGCTCAGCCACAAGTTGAAACACAAACAAATCCTGTGCCCATATTGGGGAAACCAAGCACTTTCGTGGTCAGGGAGTGGCATTCAAAACAGGCCCTTCACTCCCTCGAGAGGCAATGAGGCGGCTTCAGTGGCCTGAGAGGAATAGCGGCGTTATCGAAGAAAGCAATGACATTTAGCGGCTGCGCTTGCCTCCTCCGATGCTTCTCTAACACAGCCCTAGATATGAAGGAGGCTCAGGAGTAAATATCTTCCCCCTCCTTCATCTCTCCCACTGGCCATCAATTGTTTGTGCTCAGTCGTGATGCAGTCATGGGCATATTTTACACACTCTATTTTGAACATAAAAGCTCCATGTTTCACAGTGGCTTGGGTGGTGCCGCTTCGCTCTGTAGATTGCGAGCTGATGGAGGAACTGGATGTTATGGAAAGCACATTCATTGTTGTGAGGCAAGGAGATTAATTCATCATTAGATCATGTGATGAACTGTAAACACAGACTGCAATAATCTTGTGTATGGTTAAGGAAGCAAAGCTATTAAATCTGGCTGGATATCATGGGAAAATTGCATTAGAATATTGAGCTGCTGCTGGTTTGAATCTTATATAACCGCGTTGCTTTTGTTTTTGAAAGTCACCTTGTGCTGCTGCAGTTTTGACCCCATTTCTGAATGATTTTCTGCTTGTTTTAGGACCGTGTGTTCTGTTTTTTGAGTAAAACGGTGCAGTAATTCCTCAGAGTACCCTAAGCAACAGTGACAGGACAGTGGCTTTAGGTAATTGTTTGTGACAGTGTTTGCCAATCCCTGATTTGATGGTGTCGGTTTGTGGTGTATTGTTGAGCTGTGTCTTCTGGTTGTAGTTTAGTTTGAGTGCACAACTGGAAAAAAAAGGTGATTAAAGAACAATGATTAACAAGACAAAGACACTAGTTTTTTTTACATTGAGAAAGAACTTATTATATAATATTATTGGAATTAACTGACTTTGCGACGCCTTATGCTCCACTGAACTCAAAGGAATGTCTGTCCACTCTGAGGATGAGCTACTGGAACAGTGACAGGAGGTCACTCACTCGCAAAGTCATGACAACTAAATAAACAACAGAGTGAATACATGGCCTTTCTCAGTCTGCCTTCTTGTCCGTACTTGTGTTCTTGTGAAACGTCGTCATTCGCAGCCCAAATACCGTTCCAATTTAAAGTCCGCATCGAGCCAAGTACGGTCCAAATGCCCGGATGTGTTCTTGCTCCGCTCATTTTATCGTGGATGCATCAGGTGGTGACTTGTGTGGACTTCTGACAGTCACGTATCACAGAATACTTTTCCTACCAACCAGTGGCAATAGTAGAAATGGTGGACAGAGCACATCTCAAGTTTTAATTTTGGAAACACTACAATTGTTATATTATGTGATGTAGTTTTAAGACTTTTATGGTAATATATACTTTTTAAACTTCACATCTATGGTCGATTTATCAAGATAGATCCTACTTGAACATTTAAAAAAACAAAAAGTGTAATGTTAGTGTGGTGTTTAAAATGGAAACAGAGGCAGAGTTGTATTTAATATTATAATTCATTTTATTGTAAATGTATATTTTAATGACGATAACCGCAGTAGATACGTATTAAGAGCTGAGATGGTGACCTCATTAAGTTCGCTCCCGTTCCAAATGCAGAGTGACCGTCCTGGGTCCTCTGGAGTCTGGACTCCCGAGTCAAACTTGCTGAGTCCAAACTACCAAGTATGCAAATCCTTGGGATTGAGAAAGGCCTTCAGTCTTTTCTCCTCAGGCAGAGTGACTGACCGGGCAGAGGAAAGGATTACGTCACCAGAGAACAAGAATAAAAGTAGATTTAACTCACTAACATTCAGTAGATTTTAATATATCTAAATACACATTCACAATGGATTCTCTGATGATGTTCATGGCTAACTAATTCTTATTAATAATAATATATTGTAAAATAATGTTTAAGGTTGGGTAACTTAGTGAATCGTAATACTAGTACTGTTGATTCAATAAATATTGTGCGTTAAAATATTTCTCCAAGAAGAGGAAGATGTCTGATGTCGATGAGGAAGTTAGTCAGCTCACAGTACTTTAGCTCAGCGGGGCTCAAGGCTCATAGCTATCCCCCAAAGTTCTGAGGGGAAAGCTGGCACAATAAAAAATTATGGATCACCAAATTTGTTGCAATTCATCCTGAGGGGAACATGAATCTCTTTTGTGTCAAATTTGCACCAAATCTCATGGCAATCCATCCAGTAGTTGTCGAAATAATTTCACTCAAAACCACAAACGTCACCCTTGTGGTGTTGCCGGAGGAAAAGTCTCAGAAGTCATTAGGATTCATCCTCTAGACAACGTGAGTTTCATGGCACTTCGTCCAGTCGTTACAGTATGCTGTATAAAAGGCTGGTAGACTGACTCTCTTACTGGTGTCTGGACACAAAACAAAATACTGATTTGTATATGTGAACACAAGATGCACTGACAGTCCAAGATATCTTAGTTTCTCCTACACTTTTCATTTTGTACGACCTTATCTGTTACTCGGTGCTCTCCAGAGAACTGACCTTCACTCAGGCAGTACTTGTTACCTAGTTACACAGTTCCAGGTCAAATTTAAATCTGTCAATTATACATTTGATTGATTATATTCTCATTTGCATTCGAGCTGTTATACAGTATGTACTTCTTGAAACTGCTGCCGAAAATAATCATAATCTGCATTTCAAGTCTTTTTCTGCCAAGAAATACTTAACCATATTAAAGATGCACATGCCAACAGAAAATGGAAAAGATGGTTAATTTGTGGACTTAAAAATGCATAGAAAAGAAAAGTGTGTGTGAGAGCACATTTCATTTAAGCTCTAACATCAGCATAATAAGCCTGAAATATATAACGAAGGAGGAAGGCACAGACAGAGATAAAAAGGAAGCACAGAGGATTTGTAGGCATCAGGAATCCATACAAAGGACTTCAGGCTGGGAGAGCACACCATGCTGTGCTTTAACACTAGTATCAACATAATAAACCAGAAAAATATAATGGTAGAGGGAGAGAGAGATAGAGCGGCTGGCTAATCACCAGTGACAAGCCCCTGGATTAGAGCGAGGGCAGCAGATGGCCTCGGGCAGGGCTGGCCTTACCGTATATGAATATCCCAGTAGGGTGATCAGCTCACTAACTCCTCATGGCTCCAGCACACAGGCATTGTGTGTGTATAATATCAGTGTTTTGATCATTACTTCCCACCTGAACGTTTATTTACCTACGGTGAAGACCTAACCTGCTCCACTTGACAAATGAACAGTTTCGACTGTAACTTAGAGGACTAAGGTCTGCTCACATTATCGACTATCCTAGCGATAGAGTTGTTATTCTGTCAGACTAACAGTTCAAACCTAAATATTTAATTTATAACCAGGGAGAGAATATTTGCTAGATATTTCACTTAAACAATTCATTTTCTGTTGCTTGACTAATCGTTTTATCAAGTAATCACTTCAGCAAACACCACTTGTTCAGTTATTAGTTATAGTTTAGTAAATTAGTTATTGCTACAGTTGTCAGGACGTTAGCAGATGTTCAACATTTATTTATTTAGTTTTTGCACATGTAAAGAGGAACTCCAAAAACTGTTGTTAGTATATGATAAAATATGTGTGTGGCCACCTGGCGAATGTAAGCCCAATATTCACTCTATTTTAGCTCTGTTTTTGGTCTCCACCACTTACTCACTTGCTCCATGTGCTCCATGATGTTGACCAGCAAATTGCAATGTCTGTGTGTCCATGTCTGTCTGTGCTGAACAGGTAGTGTACAGGAGATCCTTAGAGCTTTTATGATGAGAATAGTTTAATGTACATTTGTGGACCAGTCAGCTAAACAATGAGTCTGTAAAGCTGAAGGTTCAGATGATAATTCTCCATAGGTTCATCACCTTTCACATTATCATATTGTTGTCACATTTTCATTTGAGTAGCTTTCACCATGAACGCCATAGCTTTTCCCATGTGAGCATAAGCGCTTCACCATCAAGTACCTATAGCTGGGGCTAAGCACTTCACAAAGATGCTTCCCAAAGGACACTTATGTGCTTCTAGTGACAGTCGAAGCTCTGTCGGCCTCCGTGCCTTTCCAGCAAAGACAAGTGTCATTCCCCTTGACACGTTGAATGCCAAAAGGTGACATATGGTATGGGATTTGTATTATGAACATAAATAGTATCTCATTTAAAAGTATAGTTGTAATGACTTGAGCAGTTCCCAGTCAATTCTCCCGTGGTAAATGGAACTCTTAATCACAGTATTTAATCACAGTGTCATTATATAAGCATGGCAGGTCGTTCACTTGCATTCCTGTGTCTGTGTCCTTTGATGTTTTACCATTAAGGTTATTTCTACTGCTTTTAAATGGTTGCATAACTAAAACTACAGTCTTGAACGCCATCCAACTCTTCAACCATCCATTGATTTAAATGTCTATTCATCTGTTTGTCCATTAGCTTTTTTTCCTCTCACTACCCATTGTGCTGTGGGCGTATGGCGTGGGCTTGCACTCATGGGTGTCACTTCACACACTGGCAAACACACACACACACACACACACACACACACTTGTGCATGCACACACACTTGTAATCCATAGAGAGAAAGTTGACATTTCACAATATCAATAACCAGGCAGCTTTTTACGCGTTTTAGCAGTTGCAGTCCGTGAAGAGAATTGTTTTGTGGTCACACCTCCAGTTATTTATGGCTTGGCGCTAGCTTGTGACAGATTGTAGGAGAGGCTGTTCCTCATCCATTCTTATCCCATCTCTGAGTGGAAGTTAGTCTGTGTCACCAGGGTTGACGCTTCTTTGTAAGTAAGAATTCATCAAAAATCATTTCTCAGTTTAGGCATTGTTAATACATTGGCTGTATGAAATTATAATAGCATCTGTATAGTTCACACCTTTTTTTTATCAAAAGTCCCATTGTGACAGAATTTGACAAAAGTATGTTTAGCAGTCTATTAAAAAATACTGTTCGACAACATGGAAGTGAAACTATCATGAAAATTAGTTTAGTTCTTTTCCAATCCTCTATTGTATTTCTGTGATACGATACACTTTAGAAAAGCATCACTGGTGAATGTGCAAGTGCTATGTCATCATTTGAAGCACAGCAGTGACACTAAAATATAGCCAAGTTGTTAAAGCGGTCATTACCAATAATTGCATTGTGAAAACAATGTAGAAGCGATCGCTCATAGTGATAAATCTACAGAAAATTGTCACTGGAGTCTACAGCTTCCCTCAGTTTATGGAGTTTTAAAGTAAATTTTAGCTCATTGTTTAGCTGTCAAGCCCACACTCTGTTTGGTTCCCTCTCACTGCTCTCATAGCATCATCTCAGGTTAGAAAACAGCCACAGATGTATAGGCCTACAATCAGTCAGAGCAATGAAATGCGTGACGTGGCCAGTTGGTAGATTAAACCTTTACCAAATCCTGTGTGGAAGTACAGAAGACACAGTTCTTATTAACAAAAGCTGTAAGTGCAGTTGTTTGTACTTATTTTAGAAAAAAAAAGAATATACATATATATATACCGATGTGCCGATTCAACAGAACGTTTCACATCAGTGGTAGCCATCTTGGTTGTTTACGAAAATGCCTCAACAGCGCTCCTCTTTACAGTCACCGTGTCTGTCTGAACGGAAGGGGGACCAGATGCATCTGCCAGTACAAAAAAAACACGAGCTTGCAGATTTGTCTCGTTTCCAGACTAGCTGTTTTCTTAAAAAAAAAATCTTTAAAAGCCCACTGCACACTACCTGCTCAGCACCAAGCAGCAGACGGACACAGTCGGCATGGGGCATGCAGTGGAGCATTTAGCTGCAAAAGAGCCAGATATTTCCCCCAGGAGTTGGTGGAGACCAAAACAGAGAGCTAAAAGAAGAGAGAATATTTGACTTATATCTGCAAGGTATTGATAAAGTCTTAAAACGGTTCAGATCATCTATACAAGGAAGAAGCTCCTTTGTCTCATTTGTCAAACATGTTTCTATGTGATCCAACATGACATGCGGAGTTCCCCAAGGCTCAATCCTTGAGTTTGTATTGTTTAACTTTCACAGTTTTCCATTAGGGCAAATTATGCAAAAGACTACAGTATAACCAAATTTACTGAGCTCTGTCAAGCAACTGCTTGTTTTATCTTAGCAGTAATTTCTCAGTTCTTTTCTAAAAATAAAACCTACTAAGCAACTTTACCTCAGTTTAAGTGCAACTTCTAGGATCCTTACAAATGTATTGCATCCATTCCCAAGTCTCTGCACTCCCCTCCACTGCTGCTTGTCTCTATATCTCTCAGACTGTCATTTACTATGTAAACCCACTTTGTTCCTCAGGTCATCAGGTGTCTAACAAGCACATTTAGTTGCTTCACATAGATGGAACAGACCCTCAGAATCTTAATTGGCTGATCACCCTTCTCAACCTTGTGCTTATATCCCTCAACTCCCTCTTACTCTAGTGGCGGTCTTTTGTTTGGACAGTTTGGACCCCAACTGAAATCTGGACCACAGACACCTGGATTAATTGAAAAGAGAAACCTGAGTCGATGTGAAATTGAGCACAGTCAGACCCAACCATCATTTGACCCGATCCAATTAACAGACCCTAAATAGAGAGAGAACACCAGCACGGCGGCAGAATGATGCTCTGTCAATTAAAGCAGCTGCGGTCAAAAAGAGCATAACAATGTCCTAAGAATGAATGAAACGACAGAAACTAATGTGGCCATGATTGGTCGTGTGCACGTGATACTGAGTTATTTTGCAGTGATGTATTAAACAGATGTTACAATGTAAGTACAACTATACGTAGCTAACCCAGAGCGATGCAGTCTATTACTGCATTACACCGTATGTTTTGGGATGACTTTATGAGACAGGCCGTCGTACTGCACGAGTGCGATGCACTTGAATTTTGATCATCAAGCCTCATGTTGAAACTAGAATAATGCAGTCTTTGATAATGCCTGTAATCTGTGTCAGCAGTTTTTCCAGTCCTAAATGTTGCGATCAAATTAGAGTGCAACCATAAAATATGCAAATTAGCTTTTGTCATTTAAAGATTAGGCGAGCTGTACTCGATTATAGGAGCACACAATTAGATCCAAAACAAGCGGCACACCACAGACACACTGTAAAGAGCAGATAAGAATTGATGTAGCGTTGATGTGTCCTTTTGTGTTGTCGCAGCATGCTCCCCTAAGAGGACTCATTAATGAACAAGCAGCCAAGACAACCCCGGCTACTGTAATTCATCATGGCACGTGTGACCTCCCTCCTCAGTGCCACTGGCTCTTCTCACTGTGCCCTTCTTCATCCTCTATCGACACACAGGAATGTGCTGGAAACCACTGTAGCATCATTTATTCAGGACTAAAATAGTCAAGGATCAAAATGTTCAGTTGCATCATATGTACACCAACCTCCCCCCCTTGTCTTTTATTTTAATATGCGAGCGGTTTGGTCACCCTGCCTGACTCTTAGCCTTTAATGTACAGTTGTCTTAGCAATGCTGGAAAAAAAAAAACCCACATTTTCCATCTATCATCATAATTCAGTGTAACAGTAGGCATGAATTCTGCTGCTGCTCTTTCTGAACATCACACGTGACTATCCAGGAGCAAACCAGTCACTGCAATGGAGACGTCATTGCATGTCGCTAGAGATTTGATTGATAAAACATGGCACATGTTTATATTTTGACCTCTGCCTATACTGCAGGCACATACTGTATATCTCATATCTCCTAGGAGAATCCTGCAGTGTTTGCGTGCAACTGTCATGTATGTTCATTTTAACATATGCGTGTTTTTTTTTTTTTTTACCTTACTCATCTCCATCACTTGTGGCGACGAAAGCTTATTTCGCAAATGTGTCACTTCTTGAAGGTTTTCACAATCCAGAAATATCAGCTCCCAGCAGAAACTTTATTAAACATGTTTTTTTGCCACTTAGCTCTCGCTGAGAACTGGAGCTTCAGAAATAATTTTCAGAAACTCTTTTTTTTTTTTTTTTATACCTGTGTGTAGCACAAAACTAATCCGGATACTCCGCAGCAGGAAGTCTTTGTCATCAAAGAAAAAAAATGTCTTGCCTTGGAGCACTTGAACCACAACTAATTGCAAGACAAAGCTTCGGAAAATGTCATCCATCACCTCCGTGTTTACATTCCCGCAGTTCATTTTTCTGAAAGGGCCCTTATTGAAAACCCAGCGGTCACGCACAGGAAGGGGAAGAACAGGGTTGCTTCCTCGTGGAAGCAGTGAAAAATTGCCACTTTTCTACAGGCATTCACCCGTTTTCTGGCATGCTCTCGCACTCCGGATGAGAACTAAGGCTTGTGTCTTAAGTTCTTGGAGGGCACGCCGCTGTGAGCTCCATACTTCCTTTCTTTTAAATGAAAAACGGAACCTTCGATGATCTCGCACTGTTTGGTACCATCAGTCTGTGAAGGTTTTATTTTATTTTATTTTTTGTGATTGAGCGTTGTAATTTACTTTTCTGGGGTACCTGCTTTCCTTCAACCTGCCTTGTTTTCGTCTTCCTCAGTTAGTGATTTCCTGTTTCCCAGAATAACAACCCCCAGAGAACAAGGTTCTCTCTGCTGTGTATGAGTTGGTGGAGACAGCAAAAAACGATAACAGAGCAAGAGTTTTTAAAGTTGACAAAAGGTAAGCGTCCCACCCCGTGACTGAAAACCCAAGATGCGGCGCGGCTGCATTTCTTACAGAGGCCTCAGTCAGTTTGAAAATTTGTCTCGTTGTCTCGTTGATGGTTTTCTCTCTGTGTGACTTCTGTACTTTGATGTACTTGTAAATGGCAGCTGCAGAAATAGGCCTCATTGCTAATTACCAGACCTGCCAGAGTGCATTTCATTTGAGTCAACTCTCCGGTAATCCTTCATTCTTATACTTTGGAGCTGTTATTGATAGTGAAGAAACAAACACGTTGCCGTTATTTTATTGGATTGTGGAGGAAGATGTAGGAAGCAGTGATTGAGCAATAAAGAGTAGTAAGGCTTAGCATACCCTGTGGGACTGTTAGAGCTTATAGCTTACATCCCTGGTGTATTATTTACGTTCTCCCTCACTTAGCCAGTTGGGATTCAGTGAGCAGCCGCTTGCTCACTATTTATTGGACCATACATCATGCATTTATCAGGCTTCTGTCTTGCTCCTCTGCATCGAGTGAAGTAAGAATAAAGAAATAACACAACCCACACATCCCTCTGTACGAGGACCTTCAGCTCTCTGGTACAGTGTGTCATTAGAAGTTCTCGTCAGCTGTCGGCGGCCACAGAGCGAGCAGGCCAACCCAGCCCTCCGTCAGCCGGGCACACCTGCCTCTGTGAATGCTGTGTGTGTGTGTGTGTGTGTGTGTGTGTGTGTGTGTGTGTGTGTGTGTGTGTGTGTGTGTGTGTGTGTGTTTCTCTGAAAGCACGACCAACAGGATTATATACCTGTCAGAGCTGTCAGTCAAGGCTCGTGCTGCCCCCTCCACCTCTACACAACCACCCCCCACATCTGTGAGCTGCTGACAGCTGTAGTCATGGCAACAGAGATAATGTGATGACTGTGTATATGTCAAAGCCTCTGCCCCGCTACCTGTGACCGCACCCGTCTTGCTCACTTGACATCTATGTAATGGGAATATGTTAAACTGCCATGCAGTTAATTATGTTGCAGTTTATCGGTCTGCTTTGACCAAACTGAGTTGTTGTAGTTGTTTGTTTTTTACTGACATCTTATTATTTGTTATTTTTGTAATTTTTTTTTGACAATTTTCTGCAATTGTTATAACAGAACAGAAATAGGGTTTGTAAAATATACCAGTGATGGTAGAAGCTCATTTTTTCTACTTGAGAAAAAGCAACAGTACCACAATGGAAAAATAGCACAATTCTACACTGTTGCCCATAAAGTTGGAATAAAATGTTTTTTTTTTTACCTCTTCTCATGAAATGATTGTGACAATGTGATTTATTCTTGATAAATAAAGTTTATATCTTCTCAACTTTATTGATCAAACGCATCCAAACATGTCACAGTGAAACTTAAACCACAATGAACCTTTGCAAACTGTGTATTCAGGCTTTAACACAATTGGGGGTATTGAACAATTATTCCAACTTTATGGGCATCAGTGTATTTCTGCCAACAGTGTATTGATCCAACTAACAAGTATTGCCATTGCAGTTTGTCTCGTTGGAAAATACTTTCCTAAAACAGCAATTACTTTAGAATGAAAGTATGTATTTGTGACATGGTGAAGATTTAAGGCTTAAAAGTTGAGTGACGAAGTTTTGACGAGTTGCAGAAACTATTCACTAGTCACTTCACCCCCAACTCCCAAAAGAATAATACAACAGAAATGACTGCGGCATAGCATGAAGAGTTTGTACAGACAGTGTGAGCCTGCCCTTTTTAACACGAACAACCAACATGATGTCAAAAAGTAACATGAGACAAAATGTTACGCTCTTCCCTTCACATTAATGCCAACATGTCATTGCTTTTTTGTTTTCTTCATTAAAAGATTCCATGTACTCAGATCAGCTGAAAGATACACTGAGAAGAATTTTGACAAGCTGACATTGTGGAGAAGCATTATTTTTGTCCAACTTATCTCATGTTCATGTGCGTAAACTCCTAATGCTCAGAGTAACTAATAGCTGCAGCTGTCAGATAAATGCTCTGGAATAAAAAGAATACAATATTTTCCCCCAAATGTTGTGGAAGTAAGTCACACAAAATGAAAATCAAGTACAATCCCAGTCCCTCAAAACGATTTGCTATTTAATTACAGTGCATGAGTAAAGTTCTTGTCTCTGGTCTATACAGCAGTTTGGTGTACTGGTATGTGTGTGTGTAACTGGGTGTGTGTGTGTATGAAATGTAGGTCAGTCCTGCTGTTGTAGCCTGCTGGTGAACCCTCCAGTCAGACTCTGGACAATGTGAACTGGCATGTGTGCACTCGCACATGGATCCGGGGTTTTGTGTAGACCCGCCCTTCCATCGATCCTCCACATCTGCTTTTTTTTTTATTTTACACTATATTTACTATCATAAAAAAGTAATTCAGTAAAACATCTAAATCGCAGTAGGAAGAGTCACTGTGGGAGCTGTGTAAGTAGCACCGGCAGCAACGGGTCAGCTCTGCACGCCTCTTGAACACTATTTAAGAGAGGCTGATTTCTGATGAAATCTACCCTTAGTCCACTGTTAATTTAGAGAGGATTAGTGTCATTAAAGCCAGATCGTCCACGCTCACGGCCTTTTGTGTTGACTGTCGGGTCCCCAGTCAGTGAAACTGCAGCCCGAAGACCCTGCAGCGCTTTGCTGTTTACGTGGCTGGAGACTGCAGATGAGGAGGAAACGAAGGAGGAGTGGACGAGCAGGGAAAGACAGTGAGGGAGAGAAGGGGGAGCGTTGGTGTGATCCATGGATGAATTAAATTGAGCGAAGCAGTGGGAGAAATCAGGGAGATTACCTCATTCCTCCAGTTTTTCACGGATTGGCCACACTTATCAAATATGTACCATTATAACTGTCGATCTCTCACTGCGGGCTCAGTGCACTGCTGCTGCACCTTTACTCCGGCAAGAATCCTCCAACTTGTGCTGTCTTCTTGTGCTGCCAGTTGCTAATGAGGGCAGCCTTTTCCTCTATAAACCAACAAACAACCATGGAAGGAAAGAAAAAAGTTCAAAGTTTTATCTTAGTTTATCTTAAGGGATAAGGCTGGCATTTTCTATATTTTTGTTCTCACATTACATCCAAGTCCAGCTCACATCGTATCATCGTAAATGTTTTTGAACTTCAGATTGAACAAAACAAGACGTTTGGAGACGTCACCTTGAGCATCGCCCTGAGAACAACCGATGAATCAAGAAAATCATGAGCAGATTAATCGTTGATGAAACTAATCATTAGTTGTATCTCTACTCCTACCCTGTCAACCCCGCTGATTCTTACTGAAGATGTTAATATTGGACTTCTTAAACTCCACGTGCTAGCCGGTGTCCTGGGTTTAAGTAAAAGTTAGGAAGACATCGCGGTCACAGTGAATTGTATTAATCATAACATCAACGTCGACCACTAATATGAGACGGGACACAAACTGGGGCCCCTGTGTCAAAGACCAACTCATCTACTCCCATCCGCCACCCTGATCTCCAAATGTGTCAGTGCACTCAGTGATTATGTCAGGCTGCTTCTGGCTGTGACACTACAGGTTGTGGGAGGACGGTTTCCTGAATTTCTCCTGATAGACGAGAGTTTTATGTTAAAGCGTGTTCTTGGGATTTTACTACCCAAACGCAGGAAGGATGTGGGCAGACCGGTGACTGTACTGTACACAGCGATGCAGGATGTTGTAGATGCCAACACTCATCGTTCAGTTTACTAAAACAAACGCATGTTTATGATCAACTGAGCGATGATGACGCATTGGAGTCTCGGCTCACAAGTTCTAAGCCTCCGCGTGTATCGTCTTGGGTTTATGTGTGTGCACTTATCACACATTCGGTAATCTTGACTTGCTGTCAGTCTTGAGGCTTAGTCACCAGCAGTCTGTGGCACGATCAATAAATTCCAGTGGAATTGACACACAAATCTGCACTGCTGACCAATACTGCTGACCTCTGACCGATTGAAAATCTGTAGGGTCCAAAACGGAGGACGCCATCTCAGCTTAATAGCTATGTTGCTCCATCAATACGTGTTTGTAGTAAGCAGCTGTTTGACAGAAGTCGATGGTTTGAATACACATATTTTAAATAAACTGTGCAAGCTTATTGTCGCCGAGCAATCGAGCTTTTTTAAACAACTGAGAAGTAAGTTTCCTAACTTATGAAAAACAAACTGTGGTTTCACTTAATTAACTGGGTCAGTCAGCTCAGACTGAGTTGTCAGCAGGACTTGACATCTGCCGGTTAGGTAGTTAGCTAATTTAATGACTTTTATTTCAGCCCACGCATCTTGACCTCATTGTACTGTATTGTTTCCTTCGGTATCCAGAGAAACATGTTCTTCTGCTTGCTTTTTTTATTCGCCTAAATGAATATGAAGTATTACTTGAAGTGTTTTTATTCTTGTTCAGTCTGTAGCATCCTGTCTCTCCTGCCGCTGGCCTCGCTTTGGCATGACTGGCGTTATTTGCTTGATTGGATCAAGAAAAACAAGGATTGATCCTTTTTCCAGGACGGACATGCACAGGATATCTCATGCACAGACTAGACAAACATAATGAAATTACACTGTGAAGATTAAAGGACGACAACATTATAGATAGACTGTGAACATGTATGACGAATATTGATCGGGGAGCACGTCAAGCAGCATCTAGGTGCAGCCAAACACACCTGAGCCACACGGCCTCCTCTCCACCGTGAAGTCCAAGGAAAAGGGCAGAAAACACAGAAGAAGCAAAGAGATTGAAGTGAAGTCCTGTTATGAGGCAGCGAAAGGCGAGCGAAGAGGAAAAATTATGCTCTGAAAGGCGGTTAAAAATGGCACAGGGGTGCATACAGTACTACTGTGTTTCAAGAGCACAGCATTATCACCTCTCACTACTTGATTCGCACTCCCTCCACTAACACGCTAATTAGTCAGTTCACTGGTTTTCTCACAGTGTTCTCATTTCAGCATAACAGTTTGCCCCCTATAACTCAAGCCAACCACTCCTCGAAGATGGAGAAAATGAAACTGAGAGACTGAAAATGCAGTGGGATGACAAGGAGAATAACGGAGAGAGAGATTCACACGAGACAAGCCGCACCTAGTGACTTCCGTTCCTCTCATCATCACCACCATTCCTCCAAAAAGGCAGAGCTATGATCAAAGGCTGTAGCATTTTGTCTGTGGCATGGAAATTGACAGTATTAACCTTTAGTGGTGCTTGACACTGTAACGCCGCCTTATCAGAGTAGATTTCCAATGCCTCTCACGTATGGGTTGACCCCACTGGGACACCGTTATTTATAAAAGGAAAGTGGACGGGATATGAGAGGGAAAGGGAGAGAGAGAGAGAGAGAGAAAAAGCCTAAGAGAATAGAGATGATGGAATGGGTGTGAAAGGGGAAGAGCGCGGCAGAGACAACAGAGACCCACTGTGAAAATGAATGCATCCTCTCAGGATGGAGCAGCATACTCAAGGGAGGGAAATAATAAGACCTCTCTTGATGTACTCTGCCGCCAAATGCTATGATTGATCAAGTCAGAGCCCCTCTCTTTATTAACGCTGATCATATATTGCCAGCAGCAGGGTTTTCCTACACGACTTTAAGGATGAGAGGGAAGAGCACTCTTCAATTTCGTCTGAAATTTATTTCCATCTGTCAGGTTCAATTTATCCGCGATATTGCCGTTATACCCTGATATGTCTGTCAAAGTCTGCTCGTCAGAAGAACGGGCTGACTTTTAAGCTGCCACCATCAAACATCCTTCAAAGACATCGTGTTGGCCTTTGAGCAATACTGTTTCATACCAGTCAAGTTTGATCGTTTCTCTGTCAATTCAGTCTGGGATACAAAATCTGGAATTTCATTTCCACTGTAGATATCAAGCTGAGTAAATACAGCCATGTCAGCTAAAGAATATGAGCAATAATGGTTCAAAGCGCTGTTTTCCTCTTATCACTACAAGAAAATAGCTTTACTTTATGTTCTCGCCAAATACTATATCAAAGCAGGAGCTCACATCGCCCATTCATTCTGTCTGATTTCTTGGCTCAATCTCATCGCATAGGGGAAGTATTGCAGAGCAGTGTTTGATTAAAAAAAACCGTGGTGTTTAAGATGATGGTCCAGGGCAGCTATTGAGTTGCTTTGATCCTCCACCTACTGGGGTGCCTTTTGAAAGTGAGTCTTTGGACTGAAGAACGTTCTGTCAAGGGTCTAGTCTACAAAATACGAGTCTGCTGAGGACTCTGCTTGGAGGGTTACACACTGAGAGCGACCAGGACACTCTTTGCCAAATCCAAAAGAAACTCTCTTTCATATTAGAAGCAGTTTTAACTCTCTCAGATATGGAGCATTTCAAGTGAGCTGCTTTTCGTCAGAGAAGCTTTTGCACCCAAAAGCCAAACGAAATGTGCCTCTCGATTCTACAAACGTACAGTGAATCACGAATCTGTCTAGGTTTGGATTCATCGCTGTGATTATTGTCTAAGGTTGTTTATTGGTTTAGCCTCCTGGCACAGAGGGCTCTGGCAAACCAAAAAAAAAAAAACACACACACATATTGATTCAATTGCTTTGTCCAGACTCTACTTTTGCTGCAATGAATTGCAACGCCATCCAGTTAAGAAAATCCAGCAAATCCAAAATGTGCCAGCACACATCCCCGATGTGTAGCTCTGTAGCATCAACAGAGCAAGTTTTCTGTTCACCTCCAGATTTTCGAGGATATAAGCTTTTGCCTCTTTGTCCGCAGGGCGGTTTGTTGATGATCTATCTGCATCTATTATTCAAACTATAGCTGCAACATAAGATTATTCTCCAATCTGCAAATTATTTCCTCGATTTTTTTTATTTTGTCTATAAAATGTTAGAAAATAGAAGCACTATAACTAATCACTATAATTTATCAGAATCCAAGGTGACCAGAGACTGTTTGGCATTTTAGCTCCACAAATGACTGAAACTGTTTAAGAAAATGAGCTGAGAAGTTAATTTTGTGGCGATCCACTAATCCTTTCGGCTCTAATTCTAGCCGGCCTTTTCTGGATCGCATTTCATTTCCTCGCTGTTACCTGTTACAACATGCATGAACCTTTGGGAATCTTATGGAAATCTGCATCCATGACTTGCTTGTGCGGCTGTTTCATTTCATCATTTACTGCTTTTTTCGATAACATGCACGTTTGAGGCACAGTTTTCACTGGACTGAGCCACTGACTAGTCCTGTGTCAGTACAGATACAAATTACACATTGAGCAGTCAGTGTAAAAACATGCAGGCATGGTGTTGCCATTCACTTTTCAGCAGCATCTGTGTAGCGTCCAACATGTGAGTGAGACACATCTGGTCTGCAGCATCATTAACCCACATTTATTCCCAGATTGCACCGTGTTGTCACAGCGAATGCCCTCCGTGGGCAACATGTGCAGGCACACAGACACAAACAAACAAATCCCAAACACCCACTCGTCCCTGCTGCTATCAGCGCTCGGATGTTGCATTCATTCACATTCGGCCGCTCCTCTGCTCCCTCGTTCACTCCTGGACAGATGGAGCCATGAGTTAGCATGTAGCCCCCCACATGCTAACATGCGTGTTAAGGCCACGGCCACGCCCATGCCGACTCCATCTCTGTCTTTCCCCCCGCTGTGGTTCCTGTCACACGGCTCGCCCACCTGGCTGTTCTCCACACCCCCCTGCCCTCCTGTCCCACTCTCCGGCGATTACCACTCTAATCCATATTTAATGGATTCAGCACACTCTCCCCTCCTGTCTCGATGCTTGCCCCTGATTAAACCTCCACTGTGTTACGATCCAGATGTTATGACTGGATTGAGGAAGAGCAGGAAGGTGTCTATGTTAGATGAGACGAAGCGCAAACATTTCCGGTTCGAGCTCAAAGAATTGATTGGCTCCCAAGGCGTCATGATCAATCACAGTTACAGAGAAGCTATTATCCCGTATGTGTTTAATCCGATTGGGCTGTCTCCACACACACAGACTCTGAAGAGCACTGTTTGATCGCTCTGCTCTGACGATCTGAGGACTGATGACAAACAGGAGGGAAAGAGATTTGCTGCATGTGTTCATTGATGATGATGATGATGATGATGATGGTGATGGCGTGTCAAGCTTCAAACTCAGAGATGGTTCAAGTGTCCTTCGTAGTTTTCTCCGTGTAAAGAAACAAAAACCAACTCAGCTCACATAACCAACCTGTCTTTGGATAGGAGTGTGTGCACGCATGTATAAATTGCGCCCGCATGCATGTGCTCAAAGCTCCCAGCTCCCTTCGGTCCTTGTTTGTGCATGTGAGTGCACATTTTGATGTGTGTTTGAGATCACATGCTCAGTGGCCCCATCTCTCTCCTCTCTCTCTCCTCTCATGTTTACCTCAAATGGCGCGGCAGTGAAATCAAAGGGCAGAAACAGAGAGTTGTGTGCTCATTTATCTCAGCACCTTCACATGGAGGGTGGCAGTTTTTACAGCTCACACCTCCTGGTGCGATCATAGCGCTCAGCGTGTGAGAGTGTACGTGCCCGCGTTTTTTTTTTTTTTTTTTTTTTTGCACGTGTGTGTATGTGTGTGTATGTCCCTCACCTTGGACCTCCTGCTCTACCTGATCTATCCGGCAGTGATATTCGTCTTGCGGCTCACTACGAGCAGTCCATTAGCTCCCCTCACACTGCAGTAAGCAGGACAGATTCTTATATCGTGTTGCTGTTCCTTGAAAGCTTTGTTCTTTTTCGCCTGCTAATTTATGGAGGAAACTGAGGCTGTGGGTGGCTCATTTATACATAATGATATTCCTTGTGATGTCACTTCTTGTTATCTCTTCCTGACTGAGGAGACTGAGTGTAAGCACCGAATATCAGATGAAAGCTACATGATGAAATGCATGTACTGTACAGGTATAGCTGTTCTGATAGCAAATCTGTAATATATATATATATATATATATATATATATATATATATATATATATATACATATATATACAGCACATGCTCTAAAAAGGTCAGGCTGAAGGGAAGCGGACCGTCCCGTTTAACGTCACGTCTTCTCAGCTGCATTGCTCTGAATGAATCAAGTTGTCCCCTGTGATAACTTCATCTGCAAGAATTTCTTCAGGCTATTAGTATTTTGTCTGTGTTGTTCTCACTTATGTTTCTTTTCTGAGGGTGATAAAGAGAGTTTCTTTCAAAAATGAATCCTATCGTGAGCGGTTTCAGTTGTAGCTCTTCCTTTTCACCAGGCGATTGTCTTCTTAGTGATACGCGTGTGTTTGTCAGCCCAGTATCCCGATGAATCACACCCAAACAAGTGGACACCTCGTGACTTACACTCAACACCACAGGTCAGTGCCAATACAGGAAGCTGTGTGCCCTTTATGCAGCGAGACGCAAACTCAAGGTTTGAAGGTCGGAGTGGTGGACGAGCTTATAGCGTGTCTGATTTTCAAGCAGGTGACTTGCAGTTGACTTTTCACTGACCATAGATACGACCTTTCTCTAACCTTAACCACAGTGTAGTTGGCATTTGCGGATATAGTAGAAAATATTTGTTGCTTTTTGAATGATGATTCCCTACATACACAATGTTGGCTTGTGATGTGCTGTTGATATGTTATGTCTTAGGGCTGGAGGTGAACACTGTATCCACCATCCATCGTTGTGGGTGATAGATACAACCAATAAGGCCGTTTGATTCCTCTGTACCTTGCAGAATTAGGGCTTGAAACGTTGTCCTATTTCTAATGTGATTAGGATTAAAGTAAAGGGTGCAGATGACGGTGTGGAGAGTCCGTTCACAGTCACTTTTTCTGAATCCCACATGAGTATTTTCATACGTCTGCTTTTATATCGTACTCATCTAAGTGTTTGATATTGAATAAATAAAATGAGGAAAATATAGCAATCAAAGAACAATACAGAAACTAATTCAAGACGTGATTAACTCTCAACATGTTCTCAAAATGTTACTCCACTCGCTTAGAACAGCAATCCATGCAAAAATAACACATATATGTACAGTACGGTATATGTATATAACATACACTTTTGCGATAGTGAGGAGAAACAAAGAATCATGAAATAACGCTAAGCAAAAATACCAGAGTAAAAATAACCTACTTCTTTCTCTGTCGATCTGCTTGCATGAGAATGAACTATCTCGTAACGCCGGAAGCTCATTCACGGCGCCGTCCTCCAGCGTTCAACTGTTGACAGTGTGAGCAGGAAAATGGTTTGAAAGTGACTCGAAACTCACATTTTTTTTCATGAAATGTTCTTTCTCTAAAACAGAGGACAGGCTGGGAAGTGACTGTCGAAAGCATCTCAACAGCTGGTGAAGTAGATGTCGTGCAGCAACCCCAGTATATGTTATAGTATGTCAGTTTGTGCTATAAAACCCTAAACATCTCTCACGTGCAGCCTCTTTTAACTTATCAGACAGAAAAACATCAGCAAGTTTTGAAGTGGCTTGAATGCAAAACAGTGAATGATCATAACCAACACAATTTAAACACGTTAGTTGAGAGTTTTTCATTCAAAAATGAGCTGCATGTTTGCTCTTGTAGGCCTTCTCTGCTTGTTTGCTAATCATTTAAGTCCTTTAAATCACACTGTCTGGATGACCTTTTACACATCGGCAGTGTTTCTTGTTTTTCTGTGCTTACAGATTACACATTAGAAACAGAAGAACATATTCCCAGCCAATCCATTCTGCCCGGCTTACAGTAAGCATATGTGACCAAGCACAGGGCTGTCGGTGCCATATGGAAGTGATGGCAGCTTCCCCACCACTCATGCAGTTGAGTAGCTCCAAAGGCACACTAAACCTGCCGCTGTGTAACTACGCGTTGGCACTTCATGTTGTTGGACAGAGATTTATGCTTCTGCGGAAGTGTGCAAACAGTCACTTCGCTGTTATTGATTTGCCCTCTGGTCAATCCGTTACCTCGAGTAAATTAAGTCTACGGGGAGCTTTTTAGAAGATCTCCTCTTTAAAGGAATATGATCATTCACGGCACATTACATAAGTCACAGGACGATTCTTCTAATTTTAAGAAGGTCGCGTGCACTTAAGAATTAATCATATATGCTTGTTTTTCACACTTCAGCAATGACGCTCAGCAAAATGAGGTTTTATGGTGATAAAAGTGTGTTTTTACGTTAAAAATTATTCTGCAGTCTTACGCTTGATATTTAATAATGTCTTGACACTTGCTGCTGACAGAAAATGAAAAATACACAACCATCAATGTCCTTCAGGAAATCAAATGAGAGACCTTTACATCAAAGAAAGGCAAGAAATGTCCAGAGCCATGTCCGTCCTGTGCCTGCCATTAATATCCTAGCAACCATCTCCCAGGGGCTCTATAATCTCCCCTATCTAGCCAATTAACAAGCGGGGAAGGTGTGAGAGGAGAGTCAGAGGAGCAGAAACTGAGATCGAGACTTCACACGCTGGATGGAAAAGGCTTGAGTCTGAGATCACAGCGTCATCACCTCCATTCCACACCCCGGCTATTTCTGTGGCGCCCAGGTGGCATCTTTCTCCCCATGTTCATTTCTTGATTTGATTAGGTGCAACGCCGCTTGTCAGCCTGGTGTCGTGTGGAAAGGATAGCCACACTGAGCTCTGACCACCTGCCTGCCGATTAGCCGTTTCAGCCTTAACGGCCGTATGGCAATGCTACCAGACAGAAATACCCGCGCTAGAAAGGTTAACCACTGCATACGCCTGCAATGTAGCAAGCAAGGGCACAGCTCGAGTTTCCATAAATGAACTGAACTGAATCGAGTGAGAGAACGCTTCCTGCTGAACACTAATGTTCACTATAGGGTTGCCGGGTCCGCCTTCATCTGGCAAAATCGTTCAGGTACGTGCTGGATCAAATTCACCCCATCTTGGAGAAGGTCTTCATCTGCCTCCGCAGTTTGACAGCTATTCACCACTTCTGTTAAAGCCAGACAACAGCGTCAATGCTCTATACCCTGTGCTTTTATCTCACAGGGATGCCATGATGGGAGTATCACTCCTATTCCTTGGCACATTGGATGCATGCAGCAGCTCCTATGAATTATTCAAAGCTTTTCTTTTTAGTTGCAGAGTTAACACTGAGCTGCTTGTATGTTATTCCTTCATCTATGAGCCCTCCCATGGAGGATGCTCCACTGTATTCTGTAAGATGGAAGGGCAGCATCTGTTACTTAAGTTCTGTGTGCAAAACTAAGCATCAGAGGCTTCTATGTGGACGCCATGCTGTATTAAATAGGGCATACATGCAGACATGAAGTCTCCTGCATAGTAAACATGGAGCCATATGAACAGCAGCTGCACCAGAAACCTATTCTCTTCACTCAATCAAGGCAGACTGAATGATTCTGACAAGTGTGCCCAAACCTCTCTGGTATTATACGCTCACACCTCCACATGCGTAGGCATTGGCACAAATTAGCACAAGCAAGAGGCTGGTGTCCTATGGGAAAGGCAGCTGTCAGTCTTTAGATCTATTCTTGGCTCTGGGAGTCTTCACTCGACTGGGGGTGTGAGGGAGCCTGACAGGTTTTATAGTAATCAATCATTTGTCCCATGGCTGTTTCATAATGTTATATGAGCCACGACAAATAAAAGATAAAAAGAAATAAAGAACTAAATGAGACATATTTTTCAAATGTATCAAAGGGGTGAGCTCTTCACAGGGATATGATGGAATAAGTGGCCATAACCTGACGCACGCCTTACCATTCACAGCAGATACCATTCACAAGTCAGTGGCAAGTCAGCCACAAAATGCTAAAATGTATCCCTTCTGCCCTTTCTCTTTATGTGCCCCCTGCCAACATGTTGTGCAATTATAGCTCAACATCCTAACAAGACCTCCCAGTGGACCACCAGTCAGTGACGCTGTCAATTTGGTAGCTGAGATGGCTGGAAATGTCTCATTACTCTGCTGAGCACAAGCAGCAGAAACTCCTCTCAACGAAGCACAGTTAACTCTGTGTGAACTGTCCTATCCAAAAAAGTCATTATAAAGGAATAACCCAAGGGATTCAGCAGCTACCTCTACCTGACCTTAGTCTCCAGGATGCATAAATTACACTTTGTATAGAAAGTCCAGGGGAGGAGGATCATGAAGCATTCACGCGCACCTTTTCCTGCACTCAAAATGATCTCTGGTTTGTTTTGCAATACTACTGTACTTCGATATCTCGAAGATTATAGTGATGCAGCGGTTCAAAAGCAGCATCTGTTTTGTATGTATGACCTGTTTTACTCGTGTGAAGAATTCAAGCCAAGTTAAATTTATTCATTCTCAGATAAATGAAAGAACAAAGACAATCAAAAGCAACAGAGATGAAACACAACAGATTCTATCTGATTGCAATTTGGAGGCACGGTTATGAAATTCAGAGGTTTCCTCCTGATTTCACCTTCTTATTCTCTGTTTTCATCATGCACTTCGGTGTGACACAAAATGAAGGCAAGCATGAAAAGAGCTAACAGAAGGCGGTGGGTCGACGTGGTGGTACGATCACAGTCTGTCTGCTTTGGCCTGCTTTGTACATGTGTATGTGTGTGTGCACGTATGGCATGTGTGTGTGTGTGTGTTTGAATATTTGAGTGTGTGCATATGTGTGCATGCTTTGAATCAAGCTTGGCTCTGATATCCACGTTCTCCGTCCAACACCTCCCACCTCCCTACTGCTGCCGGATAGGAGTCCAAGAAGGATCCCCCGTAGACCCTGAAAAGTGGGACTGCACCTCAATAAGTTTAGCAGCAACTGGCCTAGAAGTGTTACTTTCTTAAATCCAGCATTCGTGGCTGACTGACTGACTGGTAAAACAGGAAACCCCGCTGTTACTTGAATTAACAACCTGACAGGCAGTAATTTTCCATCAGTGTTGCATCATCAGGGCTTAATTAACTAAAACAAAAGAATGTAGCAGACTTCATTTCTTGAATTTCAATGAATTACAAAACTTAATGTTGAGGACAACTCTGTAAATTCATCAGCAAAGTCTTAAACACGTTATTGCCACCTTCCCACTCCTACGCCTCCATGATTTTGAAAAAACAATAGACTGCAAAAACAATGTCTGTAGGATAATAGGATCACATTTACCAATTTGACTGGACTTTGATGCTTTAGAATAAAGATTAATACCATATTTAAAAACCTTTAGATTTGTCTTTCTCTGATCTGCTGTTAATGAAACACATTCTACTTTGTTCTTTGGTATATCCATGTCTTCCTTTGGGTGAAGAATTGTCAACCAGAATTTCATGGCTGTGAGTTATTATTCTACAATATCTCAATCAGAAAGAATTGGATGACCTACCAGAAAACTGCTGAACTTTTGGATCTAGACCGAAAAGATGACAGTGTTGTTAGTGGTTTAAGCAGCTTTAGCGGCTGTGGATCAATCAGAGGTAGAGCAGGTCGTCCCTCAATCAGAAGGTCGGTGGTTCGATCCCCGGCTCCTATGCATCAGCGTGTCAATGTGTTCTTGGGCAAGACACTGAACCTCAATTTGCTCCTGAAGTAGCTTCAGTGTGTGAATGTGTGTGAAAGAATAGTCTCCTCCAACTAAGATTCCTCCTGTATGAATGACTACTGACGACTAGAAAGGTGCTGTACAAATACAGACCATTTACCATTCAAAGTACCCCAAAACCCTGAGATGCATTGCTAGGAAATTTGTACAGACATTCACGGTCCCCAGATAATTCATCATACTGACTGATCATCCTCTTACTTTTCCTCTAGTGCCAAAGTTCATTTTGACATTTTTGTTTCTTAATGGTTATTAAGTGGATTGCTATAGAATTTGGCACAGAAATTCTTTTAAATTATAATTATAAATTATAAAAACCAAAAAAAATCCCAGGAATCTAGTACCATCATCTGGTCATATTTTAATAAGTCCAAAAATTACTTTTATGAGCAAATATGTGCAAAACTAATGACATTCCCATCAGCTGTACTTTGTATTTAGTGCTGCTTAGCAGATGCTAGCATGCTAGCATGTTAAAGCATGATGGTGAATGTGGTAAACATGATCCCTGCTCAACAACATCGTCAGCTCAAAGCATTGCTGTGCTTATTTACAGCCTCACAGACCCTTTTGCGTGGGTATACGCACTTCTTCTTCTCAACATAATGTCCGTTCAGCCATAAAGCTAAAATTGAGTCTTATTTTCAGGTAAGCACCATGCTAGTTTTAACATTACCAACCAAAATCTGTAAAAGCTGTGCTATGCAAAGTGACACACATATAGATTAGTGTGGAATTAAATCAGAAAACAAAACACGAGAGATCAAAAATGCAACTCCAGGTGCCATGCAGAACCAGTTGAGCTGGTCTTGTCATGTTTAAAGCATTTTGTTAGGAACCTCCAGTTAATTTTCTCCTATTAATTATGTCAGTTTATATGTCAAGTTTTGACTTTGTAAAACACCCCTTTAGCATCACTCCCATTTACTCAAACTGCCTTTGGTGGTTCTATAGGTGATTGTTACAGGATTATGAGATGATTGTAATTGTATTGTTCTGTAATTCCCAGCTTTGTTGAGGCGGAAAAATGAAAACGTTCCAGTTCTAACACATGGCTCGATATGAACTGCCTGTCTGGGAATACTTGAATCTCATTGTAGTTGAGCGTAACACTAAAATAATGAAACTGCTGATAGACTTTCTTAAAAGCAGCTTGTGTAAGCTTTTCTCTAACAATATCAGTCTTGAGTGCACAGTAATAATTACCATTGGTGTCATGTTCTACTGCATATCCCTTGTGAGCCTATTCTTATTATCAAATTATTTTCTCATCATGTTGCGTTGTACACCACCTTACAGTCCACCAGAACAGCATTTATCTGTTATTAACACAAAGCTGAGAATGATAAATTCCAAATCTGTCCAAATCAAAGCATGAAGCAAATAACAATTGCTTGTTTGCCGGCATTTAAGTTCACTAACTCCACTAATTTCACAGTGCTTTATTGTTGAGGCAGATCCTGCGCTCAGTATTTTAAAATTAGCCGGTACCTAAGAGTGTTATCACTCTGTGTTGCTGTGATTTACTACATCTCCCTAGAGCTAATTTTAAACCTCTCGTTCTAGAAGGCAAGGCTGCAGAGTATCCACACTCTAGCATTACTCTCCTATTGGATTGTGATGTAAAGCGTGATGCATTGTGGGAGGTGGTAATCTAATCCCTGATGCTGGCGCTCCTGAGGGTGGGAGATTTTGCCATGTGATTGGAAAATTCATCTTAATAAAGTGACAGCTACATCATCACCCCCTCTCCCCACCCTCCCCCACCCGGAGCAGAACAGTGGCACCTGCACAGTACAACGCCGGCAGATACACTGCGGCCTGCGCGGAAAAACACACCTTTAACATATGATTGCTAACAAGTGCATCCCATACCAGCGATATTAAAGCCCGCAGCCTTGTTTCATGCTGTCTGCACTTTGCCCTTGTTTAAATTCATTCACAGATTGTCACTTCTTTTGCATCCCCCCATCAAGAAAATCCACGCAGCATGTGCTTAATCCACAGAATACAAAAGATTATCCAACTACTACATGCACATTGCTGGATATTACTGTCAAATGAGGATTTGTAAGAGCAGATGAGAAAATGCAGATACACATTATAGTAGATACCCGCTTAAATACGGCAGCTTCACACAATAACACCAGTGTCTGCAGAGTGTAATTCAGTAACCCTGTAGTGCCACTGTAAGATCTATGTTAAATGTTCAAGGGTCAGTTCGCCCAAACTACGAACAAATCAGATTTTCCCACTCGCCTCCTGCGGCATTGAGTCACGTAGATACTTTTGGTTTTATCTAACTAGGTTCTCTGTCTCCGATATACGATTTTGCCATTCTGCTCTCAATGTACTGTACAACAGATGTGTGTGGAATTTGACATCATTGAGTAACTTCATTTAAAAAATTCAACAACAATGTCTCGCTCTAGAAAGAGTGTCCCTGCTCCTCTGTCAGCCGTGTTCATAGAGACTCTGAAAGTAGTTCCAATGAAATCTGTTGACAGTCTGTAGATTATCCAGAGTAACAGGAGCTCCGTGTCTGGAAAGACATATTTCTGTTGAATTTTTAAAATGGAATCTTTCAAAGCTTTGAGAAACTCCTTCCACCTCCGTTGCAATGGAATAAAAGCGCGACAGAGACACTAAGAAAACACTGTATGACTCGACACCACTAGAAGTAAGTGAGAAAATAAGTTTGTTGAGTTTGTGCTTAGATTGTGACAGAAATATTTTCAGTTCAACTCAATGGTCATTTTTCCCAGTCTTAAGTATTCTCTTGTGGCCAGTGGCTCTCCCATGGCCAGGGAGAAGGCATGGTTTACCTCGATGACGTGCTGGAGGTGTGCTGATGTGGTAACAGCATCCCACGCACGTTTATCAGCTCACTGTGGCTGCTTTGAGCCGTACTATTCCTCCATGCGGTATTAAAAAACGGATCCACTGACCAAATAGTGCGGAATATGTCCACGACATGTTGTATAGACCATTTGTATGTAAAATAGCACTGCTAACAGAGTCCTGTCATCTCAGTGATAAATACGTCGTATTTCGCCGTGGACGCTTTCCAACAAAAGCCACCTGTTTTCGTCTTTTGCCGGTAAAAACTTTTAATGTGTTGCAGTCGCAGCTAAAAAAAAAAAAAAAATGCATTTGGAGGGTATCTGAAGTCTGAGCAGGAATGTAGGCGTGAAACCAAACTGTAAAGTTAGAGGCTGAGTTAGAGTACTGAGAGTTGAGACTTTTAAGAACAGCTTTCTCTCTAATCCTTATCGCAGTTGCACATGTGTTAATCTTTTCAGCCCAAACTGATGAAGGAGATTGTCTGAGTTTGGCTGCGGTCAGTTCTGCCACCAAGCAGGGGCGGGGAGCAGGTCAGAGACGGGCTAGAAAATAGCACAAACACCTTGCAATGTAGTGGAAACTCTGCCTCAGAAATGGCTATATATGTTCGAAATATTCTTTCCAGGGATATTCTTCAGGATTCTATTACACGACACAGGTGTTCATGATATTATGTCCACCCCCGTGCACACCAGGGGTGGACAAGATATCATAAAGTGCAGAAAACTAGATGTCAGATTGGATGTCTGGTGTAGGGAGGCTGTCTGGCTGACACGTAGTTTGAGTTCAGTGATACAACATGTCATCATGCCTTTGTTGTCGTGTCTGTCCTCGAACAGCTGCAACCAGTAGCATACATATTGCATGTTAGTGTGGCTGAGAAGGAGATAAAGTACCACACCCTGACTGGAAGAATGCCATCAGCTGGGAAAAACAAGCCTTCCTGCTGTGCGCACCTCTTCTTTCTCTGGTTTCCTTGCTTACAGTAAAACGCCTCGAACACTCTGTGTCACTGCTGCTCTTGTAAAACCTGCCAGTGCAGCATCTCGCAGACCAGAGGGTTTCATCCACAGGGCACATTCACTGAGCCTCCGACACTCCCCTCAACCCCCATCCCCCCTCCTCCCTACCTCCATACCCTTTGCCAAACTATCACACCCCTTTAGGGAAATCCATGGCCCTGTCAGCTCAGATTGGAGTCAACAAATCACCAAAAGCAGACATGTGAAGCTGAACAGTGCTGGACGACTGGGTTTATACTGGACAGTAAATGTGTCTGTAATGTTTGTATCACCTGACGGCAGAACAAAAGCATTTATTTCATGGTAAGGACAGATAAAGCAGTTTGCCGCAGTGCACTCACATTTATCTTCACCTTGACAGTGATGGGCACGGCCACTGTAATTTTCTTCTGTTTTTTCTTCTCTGTGTCTTCATTTTTCTTTTTTTTTTAATCTTAGCATTTTTCTTTTTCTTTTTTTTTTTTAACCATAACATTCAGCCTCTGTTTGAACAAACATTAAGATGAGTTGAAGAATAGCATCATGCCACTAATGTGTCTAATGAAGATCAGCTCTCTGAATTTTTATGCATCTTTAAGCATCAAAAGTACTACTTGCGACAGGAGCAATTTGTTTTCCATCAATTATACAGACATTTACTGCAAATAGAACAAGAATACTCTTGCCAGTCATGCTCTCTGTCATAACATCAGTAATGTCTTCTGCACCACCAGGCTTTTTTACAAGACAGACTACTCCCTCATTAGTGGGTCTGGCTTCTACGGTACACGGTGACAAACACCAGGACTCTTGCTGCTGAGGGTGGCTGGACATTTTAACTTTAAACAGACATGGCATGCTCAGCATAGCAGCACAGCATGCGAAGCTCGCTGCTTGCTCCTAAAGACCGGTGTTTAGTTTATTTGCATCCATATTTGTCTTCACATTAGCAGTTGCTAATCTTCCTGGGCTCCACAAAGCAAACAATTGTATTCAGCATCAGCTTATGAGGCAATTGTAAAACTGAAGCAAGGTACATGGAAACAAAATGAAAAATGTCGCAATTGAGTGAAATTAAATGACAGCTATTGATTTTTACAGCAAACAGCCAAACCAATTTAGCAAGAATGCCTTACAATCATCAGCAAATATCAAATAAATGGGAACAAACTGAACAGTGGGTTCAAGGATGCAACGCTGTTTAATGATTTCAAATGTCATTGTGTCATGCAGCAAATTATCCAAGGAATTACAAACATAGTGGATGATTTCAAACCTCACAATTTAACATTCAACATTCAGTGGCAATAGAGGAGACAGTATATCCCTCATGTAGCGAGGCAGAAAGTGAAGGTGTACAGGATGATGTGGTTGTTGGTTGTGGTGTGTAATTAACATCAACATTGCTTTTCTATCACCACCATCGCCCATCATACTGAGATATTGTAGAAAGTGACAAATTGTTGTTGCTTCGTGATGATGATCCATTTGAGTCATTGTTTTAAAAAAAATAATTCTGTCTAAAATATACTTGCAATAGAGCTGCAACTATCATCAAGTAATCTGATTATTTCTCCATTGAGTGATTTAATCAGAAAATGGGTAAAAAAAATCCCCCCATTATTTCCAACATTACAAGGTGACATCACCAAAAGTCTGCCAGCAATCTGAAACACCAAAATAATTCACTTTTTGAATTTTTCTTTCCTTAAAAATGACACAATTATGGCAAACAAATAATTAATCATCAAATTAGTTGCAAAGTTACTGTATTAGGACTGACTAATACAATCATATTACCTACTATTACCAGTTGTTGCAGCTCTAAATACCAAGAAAATACCAAGAGTTTTGTTCAAGGTTTTGTTTTACATTTGAGGTTTTGAGGTTTAAGTTCTGTCTGTTTCGAAGCTTTATACATAAACACACATAAACTGCATTAAACATCAATTATATCACTAAAGAAAAAATAATTATAGAAATATCTTTAGCTTGATATAATGTTTAAAAAGTGTCACTTGTCATATCACCCTGCTTTAAATGCGTCTTCGTTTATTTCCTTAAACCTATAAGTATTAATAATGCCCCGGCACAGCTGGTGCAGTATAGGCTATGTAAATGACTGTGTTTTACAAAGTTTGTTTTGAGCCTAGGAGAACCAGCAGTGTTTAGCTGAGAGGGATGTGCACTATGATAGTTGCCAAAATATTTCTGCTGTGCCCCCCTTTTGCAGATAAAGTTATTCTTATGCCCAGTAAAGGCCGTGTGTTTAATGAGGCCATTGTTATTGCCGTCCTCTAGTAACTAAAGTGATCACCAGATGTGATATGTCATGATCTGATTCAGCTTAGTGGGTGACGATGATTGATGGATTGACTGCGTCACAGTAATTAACCAAAACAGCTCGGCTCAGTGTTCATCTGATGGTTCGATAAACTGTAGCTTGGACGCGTGTTTTAGCGAACCGGCTCTGCATTAAGCCTCATGAACACTCAGAAACTCGATTTAAAGTTGCTTTTATAATGACTCAAAACAGCAGGGTGTAGCAGAGCGGTTTGAAACAGCTTTACTGACATCTTGCACTGCTGCTTTGAAACTGATGAATCAATGTTCAGACATGTTTGCACGAGATTTAAAACTCTGTTCGCGTTCTCTTAATCATGAAACAAGCTTCAGCAGAGGGTTTGGATGATTCCTTCAGGTGTTTTTACGAACCTTATAAATAATCAGAACACTAAAAGAATGTTTGTGAGCCATATCCGTAAAACAAATACAGTCATCCGTAAAAACAAGCCCGTTTAAAATCATCTTTCTGAGCTTTGATTTAATCTGACAAGTTGACTGAACTCATCCTTATTTGCAGGAACTGCTTTACCCCACATCATATTTTCTTCCCCGTTTGAAGCATTTGGTTGGTTCACCGTCTCCTTTACATTTACCTTACAGTCCTTTGGTAAACTTCTCCATGCTGTGCTATCTCGTGGTACCGTAGCAATTTAGTAGCCACCGATGTAGAGTATAGTATGTGTTTGGCCTCTGTACTCACAAGAAGGAGACAAATACTTGTGCAAAATACAACTATCTGCATGAGCACCAGCAGTGTGGCGCAGAGCTTAGCTTTACAGTCTGTTGCCACTGTTACTACCACTGCTAGTAGCTGAGTCCTCTTCTGAATCTTTCAGTAAAGGAGAGGAAACGAGTAGAGAACGCACACGTGTGTTGTTCTTCTCAGGAATGTCAAGGTTACCTGGTTTGTTTTGTCGGGAAACCAATCATCTTTAGTGGACCGTGCATGTGCAGCGATCCGTCATAAAGTCATCGTCGCCGCATGTAGATTCAACAGTGACGCGTTTGTCATTTATTCAGCTGATAAGGAAAAGGAAGAAATATGAAAGTGCACACTGACCTGTGTACGGTGAAATTCTAGTGTTTATTGATTTGCTGCGGTATCTGACAGTCTTGACATTTTTCATGACAGACATCCGCTCAGGCCGCTGCTTTTGACCTAATCTGTGGTGTGGCCACACTGACAGTTTAAACTGGTAAGCAAGAACGGCATCATTCGAATTCACCCACTTTCTCGTCACTCACTTGTTGATGCAGTAACAAACGAGGAAGCAGCGCTACAGGCTGCAGGTACTTTGCTCTGGCTCGGAGCCGGGCCCTGACCGTTTGACTCGAAGAATTTGGAAAGTATCTTTCATGTTGCCAGTAGTGGTATAGTCACTACTGAGCATGTGGGTGTTGCCAGGATTGGAGCATGTTCTCTCTAATTTATCTTGTCACTCCTCCATCCTCTGGGGGTGTTTATGAGCTAACAGAAAAAACACAACCTATCTGCAAACAACAGAACAACAAGCTAGTCTTCCAGTTTCTGTCGCACAGTTTTGGCTTCTTCCTCCGCTTGTCATGTCTTTTTTGATTCAGCTTCAATTTCAGAGGCTTAAAAAAACGGGATGATTCTGCTTGCCCTCACTTGAATGTGAATTTTGATCTTGTCGTTGAAGATACCTTCTTCATTTCTCTGCTGGGGGGGGATCTCTTAATGGTCAATACGGACTGACTGATGCACCCGTTCTCTAGTCCAGCCTCATTTAGCTATGGCTGAATGGAAAATATCTTACCTGGTTTCCTATGAGTCCATATCGAGATCAGCACGGCGGTTGAACGATGGTTGAGTATGAACACACTGAGCCAGTTTGATTAATTGGCTCCATATTCATAATAGTCGAAATTTCATTTTGCACACAGTTGCTGTTAATACTACATACTAACATACTATATGCAGAAAGCAGCAAAGATAAACACGTAAAAGACTATTTTGCATTGTGTGACTTGTTGAAATGTCTGCCTCGCAGTTACGTGCTGGACGTGATGAATAAAGAGTCATCAAAGGAGCTCCTTCAAGCCATGCAAGCACAATCATGGTATCACAGCTAATGTAATTTAGAGCAAGTGTGAGCGGAGAGCCTTAGTCAATGTGGCTTAGTGCTGCACAGCCCAGGGCACTGATCACACTGAATGCAGGCCAGGGTTAACAATCAACCATGAATGCTAAGCTGCTCAAAGTATTCCTTCAGATGTTAAGTATTAGCCTCTAGTCTCTTTCCTTCCTCCTTTAACTTTTGCTCTTTTCCACATTAACCCCTAATGTATACTGCAGCCCATTAAAACCAAAGGCTAATGTCCACCTGGTGCTAAATTGTGATCTTTTGACCGCGACTTATGAAGGAATAGCATGATGTGAATGGCAACAGTTTCTGCCTGGGAACAGAACTTATAGCCGGCTGTGCTCTTTAAACAAAAGCAATGCACAGTTGGCCCTTGCCTCATGCGCACCAGATTTGTTTTGTAGCTCTTGGCAAACCAAAGCTCTGCTGAGCTTAATGTGACTCAACATGGCAAGTTCAATGTGGTATTACTTAGTTCTCCCAGTGGCTATGCAAACATGCAATTATCGCATTGTAGTTCTGTTGATTAATTCTGTCGAAACAGTGAAGCTACAAGGAATGTTGAACACTCAGAAACCCAATTGGAAGTCGCCTCTTTTCACAGACTCAAGCTGCAGGGCGTAGCCGAGTGGCCTGAAAACACTGCGGTTAGGTTATAAACCAAGAAAGGTTACATAATCAAACTGAAATCTGGCAAATGTTGCTGAGGAATTGAGGGATCAATGGTTCAGGCCTGTTTGCATGAATTCTAAGACACCATTCACATTCTCTTCATTCAATCATGAAAAGAGCTTCACTAGAGGGTTCGGATGATTTGTTCTAACAACTTTAGTATGCGATCAAATACACTAAAAGACGGTTTGTTTGTGAGCCACATCCATAAAATATAGTCATCCATAAACTCAAACCTCCGTAGGAAATCATCGTTCTAAGCTTTGATTTAGTCTCATTTACTGGAACTATGTGGGAGAACAAAATCCTTCGAGACCCAAAGGCTTTCACAATATATACATTGACTCACTTTTCCCCTTTATACTGCTGCTTCTCATTACTCTACAGCGTACAGATGCAGGAGGTTTTCCATATAGTTAGAAATGGCAGCAAGACGGACTGATTTGAAGTCAAGACACTGGCAGAAGGATCCTGACAAAGTGCCTGCTAGACAGCTGAGATGATCCTGAGATGAACCCTGACCCACCTGAGAGGAAAGGTCCTGTCTGAGAGTGCGAGAGCGAGATGCTGAGGATTCAAGAAATAAAAACAAACACAAGCAGAGAGAGGGAGAGAGAGAGAGAGAGAGAGAGAGAGAGCAACACAGTGACCCATTCATTAGTAAAGCTGACCCTGCAGGGACAAAGAAGCTGTTCATTAAATAGACACTCGAGGCCCAGTCAGAGATCAGGCTCTCACCCCGACAGTGAGGATATCACACTCCACATATATTGTTCAAAGCAAAGATCCCCAGTATGGGGCTCCGGGGACTCCCAGGAGACCTGTTGAGGGCCCCATGGGGCCCCAAGTAATAACAAAGACTGCTAATTTTAGTATTATTTCAGTTAACTCAACTAAAAGTGCCTGCAGAGCTTCCCTTTTCTTTTTAGTGACTCATTAGCACCTCATGGATCCCGAGTTTTGGACGTGGAAGTGACCTCTGTATTCCCTTTAAAAGACAGAAAAGATGTTTTCAATCATGACTGCAGTTAAGTTAGCTCATTATGTCAGGAAAGAAGAAGTAAAAGTAGAAGTGTGAGTAAGAACCATGTCTATATCATCCAGTGATCACAACTTTATTTTAACATTAATAATACCATTCTGTGGTTTGCTTGTGAGCCATTAACAGTTGACTGGTTTTAAAGTATTCTGTACTTGTTACATTCATTTGGCATTGCTATAAATTCCTAAATTAATCATTTTCCTGTTTGATTCTGTATCATGTTGTCACATTTATCCTCCTTCATACATTCACAGTCAGAACTGGCCGTCTGGCTGACTCATCCATCTTCTAAACACCGGCCACCGTCCTCTCATTTTTTGTGGTGACCCCGTACAGCACAAACACAAGCTTGTTGGTCAAGGGGACCTCTGCCTTTTAGGAGCAAATATTATTGAAAGGAGCCATTAGGTTGAGCAGCACCAGCATGTTCCCAGCTGACAAAGATTTACTACTAGTAGTAGTTATGCTGCATGTAAATGCTGATTCATATCATTCTATCATTGATAGAATTAGTCCCCAATCACAGATAGATATCACAAACCAAAAGTATTTGGGACTGCAGCAGTAGTGTTCACAAATCACAAGTCACAATATCACATGGGGATGATGATGGGGACATTCAATATATTTCAAAGAACTAAATAAGTAAATAGGTCTGTTCAAGTAAGATGTTTTTATTGGGCCTACATGGTGGAGACAGAGGGCAAATGAAGCATGCACACTGTATGTGTTTAACCCCGGTAAGTAAAAGAGAAAAGTAATGAAGAATGACTTTGGTTGATACCTTTAAATGAGAAGATACTGGGAACCAATCCCAGCACACTTTTAATGCTATATTTTCTAAAGATTACATTTTCATCAATTCTATACTTTTGAAGGCTCTTTGTCACTATGCACAGCGTTCCTTTGGCTAAATCATTTTTGCATACCTCGCTCACTTTTCATTGAGTTAGGCCAAGCATTGATGCAAACGTGCTGCCTGTTTTACATGAAATCTGACACGAATGTTAAGTTTACCAATAAGTCGCTATATGGACGCTATGATAATGAACAGACACAGTAAGCATATTTTTGTTGCTGAATGATCAAACTAAATTTACATTTAGATTCCACATTGCTCTATGCATGCAATTTCAATTCCATGAAAGCATGTGGACACGTTTGCATGAGTTTTGCCAAGAGATAAAAAAAAATGTGAATGCAAACATTAAAAGTACCTGCTTAATACCACATCATCATCCAAAACTAAGACAACTTTCAAAGACATTGGGTTTTCTAATAGGCATTCCGCAACATCCGATATACAGGAGAGCGACAGTACTTGATAGTTCTGCGAATATTTCATGATAAACGTGATAAATGGAGCTGAAAAACTTTTCAGAATGTTAAATGCTGCTGTCAGACCGCATGCAATATTTAAAAGTTAGCTGTGGGCTGTCAGGGCTTTACATTTGGAGAAATAAGGCCAAGTTCCAAATTTGTATGTAAACAGTGTGAGAACACATGCAAACAGATGCAAATCATATAGGATAATAGAAACAGAGTAGGCATTTTAAAGAGGACGAGATACAGACCACAGCAGACTTAAACACGCTTAGACACAGAATATGGCCGAGCTTTGTGATCTTAATTCACTGAGAAACTGTTTTAGCCCACGTCCTGAGTTAGAAGAGTGTTGATTGTGAGAGCTGTGCCAGAGAATTGTCTTGGAGGAGATAACTTTTATCTGGGATTCATTAGATTTGGGTAGGAGGTGTTTTATTTTGGTACCAGGGAATTGGTCTGATTCTGCTGCATTTTAGATTATGGGTGAGCATTTTCTCCTCTGTATTTTCTTTCTCGGCCTGAAAACTCGATATCAGCCCTCAAGATAACATTTACTGTCTTTATCATTTTGTTTTGTGGAGGAAAAACTTCCAAGTCCTCCAACTTCCAAAATAAACACCACATAGATTGTGTGTACTTAGACAAAGCCCTGAGAGGATTCATCTGGGGAATACTAGATGTGTTTAACCCTGTGAGTCTTGATCTTAATACCAAGAAAACGTGATCAGGAGCTATAAATACCCAGGAATCCTCAATGGAGTGTGTTGACGCAGTGAGGAGTAGACCGAGTATTTAGAATATGCTGTGAACGCAGCATCGTGTACAGCCTGTCAGCTGCATCAGCAGCTGAGAGCAGAGACAAAGGCAACAAGCAGTCTCATCAGAAGCGATCATCCCCGGAAACGTGCTCCTGGTTTTCGGCAGGCACGATTTTTGCCTCTGCATGAACATGGGTCAACCTAAGCTGCCCACACAGAGACTGCCTATTGGCCACCAAGGGTCCAATCAGCCCCAGGCCTTATGCTAATATAATTAATTACCTATGAGGTTAATGTGAGGTGAAAAGTGAAGCTGCCCAATTAGTTTGATTTCTTCTCCCTTGTAGTATCAATAGCCTTTGGATAACAGTGAGAGCTTCAGCTAGCCAGCGCTAATTAGTGTTTTTCAACTTGCTCAGAGTACCAGCTGAGTTTGGCTGACTTGGGTTAAGACAGTTTTCACGGTGTCAGGAAGTTTTCTTTGTAGAGAAACACAAAATTAGGCCCCGCATTCCTCCTTTTACTCCACGCAACCTTTCAGTCATTAACTGAAAGGTTATACAGGGCAAACCAGGAGGAGTGATCGTGTGTGCACATCCTGGCGTGCGGAGGCTGTTCTTTGTTTCTGTGTACGAGGTTATATTTTTAGCACCTAGAGATGTATTTTTAGCCACGTCAGCAAAGATTTGTTTTTGAGCTTGAAGCAGAGAGGTACACCTAAAGGATCAAGAAATAAACACAATTGAAACATGATACTGTAGGACTGGGACAATGTGATTATCTCCCGATTTGATACTGTCACGATTCGCGGGTGTCATTTCTATGTGTATTGTGATCTGTAGATATTCTACATTCTATTCTAGAATTACAATTTCTGTTTACTTTTTAGCACAGGATCATGGGACAAAAACCCACTGCGACTGTACATCAGCGAGTATCCATTTAAAAACGATTAAAATCATAATTGAAATCGTAAAAACAAACAAACAAAAAAGATAAGTGAAGTAAATAGGTTTTCTCCCCACCTCCATAATGCTGCATATCTGCATGATGGGGTTGTTGGTGGATATAGCAGTAAATGATCTGAGGACGATGCTATGAACAAGCTACCACTATCACAGAGGTTGGTTTGTTTCTCAGTGCTTTCTGACTTTCCTATCCTGTCCCTGACACTCAGACATTGCCCATTTGTTCCTGATGAAAATGTAATTCTTTAAAAACGAGTCACAAAATAGAGTTTTAATGTTTAAAAAGGCACAGCTATTTCCTGAAACTGCTGAGCACTGTAGTACTTAGCAAACATTACTCAAACAAGAGTAGGAGTAGAGAGTACTGTATTTCTTGGGGACTATTTTCACAGCGAATTACAAAAGGAAGTTTACAGCAGCAGGATGGCGTATGGAGGATTTATTCACAGTAATCAACAGTGCTCATGTTTATCATAGTAAAGGAGCACGTCACCCGGTGCAGCGGTGTGGCACACAGATGTAGTTGTAATAGTTTTTTGGACAACAATGCAGCTCCATGGCACCGACGAATAAGCTAAATCCGTCTTTGGCTGCACAGACAATGAAGTACTTAGTTAGCAGAATCAGTTCATTGTTGGTTTCGTTCTTTTCACGTTTTTTTTTTTTTTGACAGTAAGAAAAATATAGAATATCCACAGCCTTATCCCATTCTTCTACCAAGAACTGCTTATTTTTTTTGAACGAAAAACAAATGTAGGATGATGTATGATATTATGACCACCTCTCTACACCCGTCCTGTTCAGGACTCTCTGATTGATCTTCGCTGCTGTTAGGAAGAGAGGGATAAGGGGAGGTTTTCGTCAGAGACTTCTGTATAGACAAATATATTTGTTGATGTCTTCCTGCTGGTTGCCAATAGAGTTTGATGAATGCAACAGATTACTCACAGCCCCCATAAATTATCTTTCAGACACTTTCCTTTGATCACCTATAATCTCCACTGGTGCATTTTGTATTTGCATTGCCTAATCATCCCCCCCGAGCACTCAGACGGTTTTTACCCAGCACTATGAATTATTACGTCTGACCCAAGTGTAGCACAAAACAAGGTGACACATTATTTGTATTGACTATGACATATTTTTTGCACTCACACATCATCTGCTGTGGGTTGCCAACAGCGTTTCAACACATTTTACATCAAGGACCACATTAGAGGAGTCTGTGAATTTGCCGTGTCATCCTTGAAGATGCATTATATGCTTTTCCTCAGTTGACAACTAGCTAAAGTGAGCTCTCTCAGTCTTTCTCTGGCATTAGAATGTCTGAAGTGTTTGACTAATTGATGCTTGCATAATATAGATTTCAGTTTCAAAGGCACACATGAGTTTTCAAATGCATCATTGATTCCGTAGAGGTTTGTTTCAGGTTAATGCTACAGCTCCAATCAGTTCACAGCCTGGGCAATTATGTCATGTTTTATTTTTTAATGATCCTCAACCAAACAGTACACCTTGATGCTGAGGATTATCATTATTCTGTTAAGATGAAAACAAATCATGTTTCCCTTTTCTGAGCAATAAAATGATTGTGTTTTGTTCTATGATAAAGCAAATTACCGTAGAGGTTTCTTACCTTCTTATCTTCTTATGACCGTCCTTCTTGGAGTAACAGCATATGTTTCTCGTTGTAATTTGAGCCTCTTCATTTGTGTCTCAGGTCCATGGGGAAGATGCATGGGCAGTGACTGTGGCCCAGGTGGCAGCCAAAGTCGAGCAGTCTGGTGTGCCCATGTGGACGGCTGGACGACGCTCCACACCAACTGTGACCAGGGCCAGCGTCCTTCCAACCAGAGGAACTGTTTCCGCGTGTGTGACTGGCACAAGGACCTTTATGACTGGAAACTGGGTGCCTGGAATGAGTGCATGCCAGTTTCTGCAAGGACCTTTGGGGCCTCTCGGCCATTCACATGCAGTGGAGGCGAAGAGGGCATTCAGACCCGCGAGGTGGGCTGCATGCTCAAGTCAGAAGGGTCTCCAGCAGAGGATGCCATCTGTGAGTACTTTGAGCCCAAGCCTCGCCTGGAGCAGGCATGCTTGATCCCTTGCCCTCAGGACTGTGTGGTTTCTGAGTATTCGCCATGGACGTCCTGCTCTAAAACGTGTGGTACAGGCCTCAGGAACAGGGTCCGTAGTGTTCTGGTTCCTCCACTTTTTGGAGGTGCAGCTTGTCCCAACTTAACTGAGTTCCAGTCTTGTAAACCGGGGCCTTGCACAGGTCCAGAGGGCATGTACAGTCTCAGGGTTGGACCGTGGAGCCCTTGCGCCCTCCCACAGACTCGGACAGCACGGCAACTTAAGCGCAGGAAAGGTAAAGGCCAGGGGCTCAGGGAGAGAGCGGGAGTTAAAGATCCAGAGACCAGGGAGCTTATCCAGAAGAAACGAACCAGGAATCGCCTTAACCGGCAAGAGAGTCCATTCTGGGACATACAGGTGGGCTACCAGACTCGGTATGTGACCTGCATACATAGGAATGGGAGCGCTGTGGGACGCAGGTGAGTGGCAACATTTTGATGTAAATGTCTTAATAAGATTGATGTGTTTTTTTTTTCACCAGCACTATTATATGCCTTTCAATTGATGTGCTTTTCCTACTATATTTTTAACTTCATGTTTTTTTTGTAGTACTGAGTATTTATTGTCGGTATTTCTACCTATCTATTTAGTTTTTGTCAGTAAGTAAACCGCTTCTCATATTTCAATCGACGGTTGGGTGTACAGGTCTCCAAGTTAGTGTGTTTCAAACAGCTAAACATGAATCCAAATTTGTCCTCCTGAAAGTGTTTCTTCTCCCTGTCGGGAGGTGACACGTAGGAGGGGATGTTTATCAGCTGTATCTGCGCTGTCAGAGCAATGAGGCACAACAAGCACAGTGCATTTGATGTCAGCTTCAGAGGATGGAAGTGGCTAAGCTAGTCATTTCATGACATGAGAGCAATCTTAGCCACAACTTTCTGTGGCATTTTCCAAAATAAGTCAGTTCTCTGGGTCTTGTCTGCTGGTTTTGAGTGGATATGGAACGATGTGTTGCAGGACAAGTGAACAAATTTCGTCTCATTTAGAGTGTTACAGTGAAATGTTTTTCCTGCTAAACCATGAAGTCAAATTGCTACATTAAACCTCTATAATAGATAGTAATAGAAAGTTAGAAACTTCTAGGGATATTAAAGAATCAATTCACTCTCACATATCAAGCCAGGCAGATAATATCAGTTTAATGTGCAGAGATCTTGAGGTGGAACTTCTCAAACCTAAAACTATCTGCATGGTTAGACACCTCAAGGTAAAGCTGCAAAAAAAGAAATTGGCTTGAAAGAAGCAGCTGAAGCATAATGAGAGATAAACAAGTCTGTACTTTTAAACAGCATCACATAAAAATGTCAAAATTGACTTTACATCAAGAAATCATTGCTTGAATAGGTTAATGAATTGTGCCTTCAGTGGGCACTATGAGGGTTAATTAATAGTGATGGTTGGATCAACCCTCTGGCCCTGGCATTACTGCTGTGAGCTACAAAGTCAGACTCTGAATATAAGATCGATTAAATGGCTCTCAATTCCCCCTCATTTCTCGGAAGAAGTCTCTGCCTAAAATATGCATCAGCCATTTACTCCCATGAAATTAACCTGCCACCAGCAGCAGAGAACACCACATCTGATAGGAAGGCACCATCCATGGAAAACCCACCTTATGTATCTTGGATGGGTTGGACAGCTACCCTGAATTAAAAATGCCTAGAAGTGTAAATACTTCCAAATGAAAACTGGTTTTAAAGCCACCCTCCCACTGGTGGCACATTCTACCTGCACTTTAAATTTCAAGTTTTACGTGCATCCATCTCTTCAAGACACATCCGTAATCATTCTCCTCCCAGGTATAACTACATCAGTGAGCACGGAAGTAACCACGTGTGGTGTCATGTCTCTGCTCCCTGTTGTAATTGCACCTGAAGTGACACCGAAATTATGCTGAAATTAGTCTGTTGATTGATTAAAGGGACAGGAAGAAAGCGGCTCGAGCTATTTATATAACATATAGAAGCACGCCAGAAGACGAAACAAGCTGCTTCTGGAGTTTATCTGATCATGTGGCTTGGAGAGCAGTTGATCTGTATCGGGTGTGGAGCGGTGAGCAAAATCCGTAAGCTATTCACTGGCCTTACCATGAACCCCAGGAAAACCAACATGGATGCAATCAGATTTGAGGTGGAGTTTCAATGAATTATTATTTGTAAACTTTTACAGAGAAGATAGTTTAGATAGTCAAGATAGTTCTGTGGGATGTTAGTCTGTTTGGCATGTTTCTAACTGATTGGCTGAACATTTAATCTTTGACCCACTTTATCCTCAAAGGAAGGAAGTTTGACCACCTAAATATTAGCACTTATATTTATAACCTCTGGTGCAATTTTAAAATTCAGTGGTCACAAAAAGCTTAGAAACCGTTGTTATGTTGAAGTTGTTGATGACTATATTCAAGACCAAAAAAGTAATAATGGATGAATTCTGGTTCTTGTTACAGCATCTATTGATGTTACTCGTGATAACCCTCAGATGTTTGTATTACGTGACTGTAAGGTAGTCAGCGATTCTTCTAAAGACCTGTTTCTGTTGCTCTACGATCTCTTTTTCTGTTCTTTGACTGACATTAACTTGTCAAATGTCATCGCTGTTCCCTTGAAACTTGGATTTGGGTCTTTCACAGGGTCTCTGATCTCCAGGAAAGAATCAGTGGCAATGTCAGTAGAGCAAGCCTCCATTCATATTGCATTTCTGTCACATCACTGTACTCTAAGATTTGATCAATTATGTACTAAATCTATTCATTAATGCTTTGTTGGCGCCGAGTTCTCAGCAGTAACTGGGATCAAATATTTCAAAGGAACCGTGAAAACAGCTCACATGCCCTTAGGAGCATAAATATTAATCCTTGACTTGTTTATTTCTTGTTCTGAAATATTCATAGTTGTTTTTGCCACTTTCGGAAAAGTGGAACAAACTTCCCAGTGAAGCAATAGCCCAGTCGTATCCTAGCCAGACGCTCTGTGAACATCTTGCTCCGTTCATTTCCAATTTTGTTTGATGAACATCTGTCATTGGGCCTTTACTTTCTCCATAGTCCTCGGCTCGTCCCAAACAGGCCGCTTCCTCACACCTCTGTCTTCTGCTCGTGTCCTATTAATCAAACTTACATCATAAAATTTTGAAATTTTTGCCGTGCCACTGAGGGGTTTATCACATTACATCATTGTATTTGATGCTCCCAGGGTCCCACGTGGTGCCGTAATTTTGTTTTTTCTTCTTTGATGGCATAACTTCTCCTCTCAGACATTTTTTTTCTCAAAGACTCTAAAGATGTAAAAAGGCTGCTCTAATCACTTGACCCACATAGAATTGTGTTTTTAGACCATTTCGACAGCATGCCGTTTTGATGGATACGGCTCAAGTAATGAGCGTACAAGTGTTGAAAAATACAGACTCTATGACTGCTTTTATTTTGTCTGAAAGCCCTTGGAGTCCATTGTTGCAAAATACAGTGTAAAACCTACAGGCTTACAAATGAACATTTTTCAGACATCATCTTACTTATTTAAATAGAGAATGATTGTGTCCTCATTCTGTCTGAATGACTGAGAAGAAGAAATAATGACTTCTTTTTGCAACTTTGAAATCGCCACAAAAATGCTCGGGCATGCACACCACAAACAGAAAAGACTCAAAGGATCCACTTGCAGTGAAAATGGGTCATTGGCTGCATTAGGGGGCTTTTTAAAACACAAGAAGTGACAGGAAATCGAGCCATCACCCTCAGTGCATCGCATTCACTCTTTAAATTCCTCATTGTTTTTCTCGGATGCAGTGTGAGCGGGCACACCAAGCGTGTTTGGCAGAAAAACAAAACTAAGATTTTTCACAGTGTCACTTCAGTACCACTTCAAAGGCTGCAGAGGTGTTTTAATCTGCAAAGACGCAGGAGTTAAAAGAAAGGAAGAAAAAAAACGCTACAGCTCATACTTAGCTCATACATTTCCTCATTTATACCAAAAGTCTGAGTTGCTGGAGGTGAAGTGTGGTGGCAACGTCTAAATGAGAGGTTTCTAAATGAAGCAGAGCTGTAATTAGCACTAATAGCTCGTCAGCTGCAATGCCTCAAGGGGAAAGACATCCAGACTGAGTAGCAGAAAGCAGTCGGCTTTAGTTAGAACAAATTTCTAATGATTCGGTAAGGGCCCAAAGAGGACGGGTTATTCATAACGTCTAAGCACTATTTAGATGATCAAAAGACGTGCATGAGAGATTGATCAGAGGTTGTTTTGGTTGTCTTGAGACTCAAGGAACACAGACCATGCCACACCACTCCTGTTAAACTCCTAATGTGAAACTGATTATGCAGTGAGTGTATGCTAATGAGGGTAGCTAATGACAAAATGTGGCAGCAGTCAAGGGCAGAGAGTTTAAACTGAAGCTTTTCACACAACTTGTAGTGTCACGTATCTGTTGCTGACACGCTAAAAAAAACGTAAACCGTAGCCTTAAGGCATCTTGGCACTTTGCCAGTAAAATGGCAGTAAGAAGTAACACAGAGATTTAAAGTCTCTGTAATGAGTGTCAGAAAGCTGCACTGCATCACTCTGTTTACCATAAATATGCTCTCAGACCACTTAATGCCAGAGGATAACAAATGGATAAAAGGATCTACCATTGGAAAGTCTTAAGGCTTATTTTGCTTACTGCTTGCACTTGATTCTCAACCTTAGGTTTGTCTCTTAGTGCAGATCAATCCACAAAAAGCTAGCTGTCAACTGTTCTGATAAGCCATTAATCATTTAATTCAGCAGGACCCAGTTTGTTGGGCGTGGTAGATCTTCATAGATGCTACGAGGTTGAACTTTATCAGTGTAAATAAAAGAAACAGTTTGACATGTTGGGAAATATGCTCTCTTCCAGACAGTTAGGTGATACATACTGTAACGCTGTAACAGCTAGTTGGCTCTGTCCGAAGATAAAATAATCTGCCTACCAGCACCTCCAGAGCTCACCAACACATTCTATCTTGCTTGTTTAATCTATGGAAAAAGTGCAATGCAAAAATGAACTGTGGTGTTTTTACGGGGAGCGGTGACCTGTTGGAGTCTTGGGCTGAGTGAATCTACAAGGACTCCATTAAAAGTACGGGATATTCTCCTCTTGTAGTCCTATGTGGGGTTTTGAGCAGAAGAAACCTATGTAATCTTGCTTTATTCAACCCTAATCAATCTCATACCTCCACCTCTTCCTTCACCCCCCCCCCCCTTCATTCTTTACCAGCCTGTGCACACAAAGGGACCTGCCGCTGACCGTCCAGTCCTGTGTCCTCCCTAAGGACTGCCAGATGACTGACTGGGCCGAGTGGAGCTCCTGCTCCAAAACCTGCGTGGACGCCGAGTCTCCCAGAGGCAGTCGCACTCGGAGCAGACAGGTACTGCAGTTCCCTGTGGGCGAGGGGGCTGAGTGCCCGTCGCTGGAGGAGTCGGAGTCGTGTGAACCTCCGGGTGAAGGCATGCCGCCCTGCGCCACGTGAGTTCCTCCTGATGACAGGGGAGAGAGGCGGGGAGCGCAGCAGGGAGTGAGCAGGGGCATTTTGAATTTTAGTGAAAGTGTACATGGGTTTTTTCATTGTGTTGCACTCGACAGGTGCTGATGTTTCACAGGGATACAATTGCATGTTAGGCTATGATGATACCCTCCTCCTTGGTTACAGAGTCTAGTGTGTGAAGTGTGCTCCAGTAAGAAAAACACTGCAGGGATTCATTCTCTATTCCAATAAAGCTCAGGCAAAAGCACAGTTAATTCTAAGTGTGGTGTTTGACCTGGCGAAGGCTGCACCCGCTTCCTGTTGACTTCCCTTCAAATCACCAAGATAATTTTCTCTCCTGGGCGGCCTGTGGGTGTGTGTATGTGTAAGTGTGTGTGTGTAGGTGTGTGTGTGTGTGTGTGTGTGTGTAGGAGGCAGTATATGGAGACAGATTCGTATAAGTGCTTGGGCTGGTGCCAGACACAAAGTAGGGACAAATGGGGGGAGACTGCCAGGACATTTGAGTTCCACAAACTCACACACACACACACACACACACACACACACACACACACAAAGCGTACCTCACAGATGGCCTTTATTCCCTCACTTTCATCCCATATCATCTTTACACAGCTATTGCCAAAACACTTATTCCTACTCTCATCCTGGAGAGTGCTTGTGTCAGACTGGCCCCAAATGATTTATTTATATATTTAATTCAGACCAAAATGTTTGACTGGACTTTTTGATTGAGTTTCACAGATTCACGTTGTCTTCTGACACGTCTTACTGTCCCACAATAGTCTACAATATTATGTTTTCAAAGGCAACGTATTGGGTAAATACATTGTTGAGCTGGTGGTTAAGCAATGGTAAAGAAGGCGAAGCAGGTGGGTTTGAACTGACCACTGACTGTCCACTCCCCTGAAAGTCCTTGGATACTGTAAATACTGTGCATACAGTACTGTGAACTCTGTTTTCCAGAAAAAACAGGAGGACTAAAATGGTTGTAACACTATGACACATCCTTAAGTGCTAAAGTTAGGTCTGCAGGATTGTAAATGTGCTGTACTTTGACATGGCATTACACCCACACAGAACTCTGTCTCTCCCGTGCATCCATCCCTGCTCTCCCATGCTCTCTGTCTCTGTAGTTATACGTGGAGAACCACAGAGTGGAGTGACTGCCGGGTTGACTTGTTGCTAAGCCAACAGGACCGTCGACGTAGCAACCTGACAGGGCTGTGTGGGGGAGGCCTGCAGACCAGGGAAGTTTATTGCGTCCAGGCCAACGCTGAGCTGCTAAAATACCTCAACGACCTCAGAGAAAAAGAAAAAGGTAAAGAATTGCAAAAAAAATGAAAAAAGGAACTGCATTCTCTAACTATAATGCCTTCAATGTGTTGCAGTGAACTGTCTGTAGGTGCTCGCTTTGTGAATCCAAATATGATGCTGCCAAAACATTGGACTAAATCTTCTGCCATATTTGATATCGTTGGTAATGGGATCTGATGTGATGGCTGTCTCCTTGAATATAACCCCAACACATAGATGATGAAATAAGACCCTCAGACATTTGTCTTGTTAAAATAGAACCAGTGATGCAACAATCCAATACTGCGTATTGGTATCAACACCAGTATTGAACTCATTATAATGAAGATTGTCCATGACGTGACCGATCAGCATTAAATACAATCTTTGTCAATGTTATTATACATATTAGAAAGCACAATACAGTGTCAGTCGTCAGTTTTAATGCCCTCACGTTACCTCAGTTAAATCATCCCACTGAGTCCTAAGCAGTGAGGCGCACAGATTTTAATTATCATTAGAAGTATTGTTTATTTGAGAAAAAATGAGTTCTGCTATCAGTAGGTACCCATGGCTGAGGTATCACATTCATTATCAGGAGAGAAACGGTCAGATTGGTGCGTCCCTGAATAGAACATCTTCTATCTTCTTTAAGATCTCCTAATAAAATCCCACATTTAGCCCTAGGTTACTCTCTGAGGCTAAAAGTCATTCTTATTGCTTATCGATTCCCCCCAGCGCCGCCATATTCTTGGATGTTTGTGGTCGATAAAGCATGGTAAAATGCCTCCTTCTGTTACTCAGTGTGCAAGAAAGCATGATAAAGTGTCCTCTGGGGTGCCCTTCGAGTGGAGAAAAGGTGATGCAGTACCCTCTAGGCTGCCCTACATGTAGGAAATGAGTTGTCCTCTACATGCTTCTAAATGCTCAAATAGATGATAGTTCCTTGTGTGTTTTTACTACAGAGGGGTAGTAGTTAAGTCTGAGTCTCATAATAAAAAAATATATATATATTTTATGCACAAATTATGCCTGTGTTATCTTGTGGTGACGACTGAGCCTGATCTTAAAAACTTTTTTCCTCCAGACCACTCTGTTTTTCTTCTTACAGTGCTTTTGTACATTCATTAAAGTGAAAAGGAAATTTTTCTCAAAGTAAAACATTTTTTAACTTGTGAGGATGCATCTTGACCTCAAATCATGTCCTCCAGAGCGATCTGTTCGCGCCCACTCATTTCTTTAAGTTGACTTAATATGCAACCACAGCAGCGTAGCACAGCCATATGGACCCTTAGTGCAGTGTTAAAGCTCCTGAAACCTTGGCAGGAGATCTTTAGTATTTCTCTATATTTCTCATGGTAATGAGCAATGACTTTTCCAGGCCTTACTGAATATATTTTTACATATATGTATTATTTATGGTGAAGGAAGCATTACCATGAAGAAGCTGCATATTGCTGCGGGGTTCATAATCCAGATTTTGCACCAGGTTTTGAATGGGTCCTGAGGACAGCCAAGCTTCTTTAAAAATGACATATGTATAAGGGTCACAGGTTAAGATTCATAACGCACCACTCCACTTCCTCTGACTGCAAGTTTCTCCAGGTGTTTTTATTTCAGTCCGTTGTTTTTTGTGTGCTGCTGTTTCCTCTATCCTACTGTCGTCTGTGGCTGTGATTGTGACTGTGATTTTTCTATTACTAGTTAGGAAGGAAAGCTCTTTGTGTCAGCTGCACATTTTAGCTGCTCTGGTCTCAGGAGGCCGTCAACCATCTTCCTTCAATATTCTAACCAAAGTCAACACCACAGTTGCGTACATCAGTTTTTGCAGCACCAGCCAACATTGCCTGAAACGAATCAGTTGAACCCTCAAGTGTAACCAGCCAATGCATTTGATCAAGCACATGACAAATTACATCCTCCAACCCCCCTTACGCAGGCTATAAGAGCTGCAGTCCCTTGGTGGATTTGTAGCAGATAATTACATATCAAACGCTTGCAACAGATATAAGCCTATGTGTTGACTCAATTCATGTCCAAATATACAATGACATACAATATTGCATTTGCATTAATAGTAGAATAGTAGAATGTTTTTCATCTCCTGTCTTTAAATATCCCACTGTGCTACATTGTCAGCTTCCAGCTTTCTGTTTGAACGTTTCAACACCCTTTTACCCACTGCTATTTTCTTCTTCTAAACCAAATTTAGGAGTCATTTATAACAAGGATTTGTCTGCTCGTGTGCCCTGCTGTGACTTGTCAGTGGTCACAAGTGCAAAGGCCTCCATTTCTGACACTTGTCAAGCCAGCTTAGAGTCAAAGCTGCCCTCTTAAAGAGGGTGTTAAAGACATTAGTTGAGGCTAAGCTTATGGAGAGCAACAGTGCTGATCGCGTGAGAGAGAGTGACAGAGTCTAAGAGGAGGTGGGATGCCTTGTCGCCATTGGTACCAAATGTGGAGAAATGCTCCTCTCACACGAGCTAAGTGCTTGGAGCGCTGTGTATCCATCCTGGTGGTGTTCAGTATAAATTGTGGATGTATGGTGATACAGCTGCAGGTAGCCTAATAATGAGACTGAATTGTCATTGTGTTTTTACTTCATCAGTCAATCTGATGTGTTTATGTTCGCCTTTTTCTGTTGGGCATGGGTGTATTTTGCTTTAACCCATATATGTCAAACTCAAGGCCTGCAGGCCACATCCGGCCCGCGATACAATTATATACGGCCCACGAGATAATTTCATGTGACTATTAAGAATGGCCCGTTGGTAAACAACACTCCCACCTCTCATACTACAAATCCCACAATGCACTGAACAGCTGCCGCGCTAGTCAGGACCCGTGCAGCAGCCCCTCCTCCCGCAGGTATAATGACACACTGATCAGCGGATCAATGCCTCGCTCAGTGCTGTTATAGTGACACTTATGGCACGTTTCCACTAGCACCTACTCAGCTCTACTCGGAGTAGGTACTAGTGGAAACACGCCATTAAGCTAGCCCCCCCAAAATAAATGGCTAAACGAAAAGTGGACTTTGAAAACAGAGACTTTCAAAGCAGGTGGGGGGCAGAATTTTACCTGTTTGTCTGTCGGAGGTGAACCTGTGTGTCTTGTTTGTGGAGCTGATAATGGCCATAATTAAAGAATATAAATATAAGACAAAACATGAGGATTGTACAAAAAAGAAAAAAATTGTTTAAAATTCTATTTATTTTATTGAGGAGAAGTTGTTGAAGTTTGGCTGTTTAAATTCATATTTCTGGATAAAATATATATTATTATTATATTATATTCTATACTATAATAAAATAGTCATAGTCATAGTCTTCACTAAAAGTTGAGCCCATTTGGCCCGCGACTTAGACCGTGTTTTAAATTTTGGCCCTTTCTTTGATTGAGTTTGACACCCCTGCTCTAACCAATAATAATGATAATAACCTTATTTATATAAAACTTTTCAAAAACGAAGTAAAAAAGTGCTTCATACAGTAAAACAAGTAATAAAAAAGTTGATCAAATCCAAAATGTATCTAATAAAATTACATGATATTTAACACAATTTCCCATCAATTAAGAGACAAGAGACATAAGACAAAAGTTAGTTTGAATTCCAAGCAATTAGAAGGAATTTAAAAGAGGATACTCAGCTTTTATGAGCAGGTGACTGAAGTGTCTGTCCTGTTGTTATATTCAACATTTGTCATGTCAAGTAAAGAAATACAAAGATTTAAGAGTTATTAGCTGGTCTAATATACATGTTAGCAATTTGTCTGGCCATTTTCTGGCTCTAGGACAGGAAGGTGACCCAAAGCCCATTTGCATTATATGTGAAACACTCAACAATGTCTTTTTCCAGATATTTTTGGCGAAGTTACTGATGATCCAGAGACTGAAAAAACTTTCCTAGAGAAAGACTTACCAGTGATCAGGAGCTGGTTGCACCAGTCTTAGTGTGGCCCGATTATGTAAATGACAAGTTTGAATTGCCAAGAACTCACGAACAACGGTATGGAAACACTACGGAACGAAATCTTTTAATAGCCGGTGCATGAGCTATGAGCAGAATCCTTCAGTCAGTGATGGACAGCAACAAAGTGTTAGGTTTCAGATTTGTTACATTTTATTCTTTTTAATATTTCTTGAAGGGTTCCAATATTAATCTAAATCATCTTGAGTATATTATTATTGAATAAATTATTGATAAATGACATGTGAGGGAAAAGCTGGTAGTGCATTTGCTATCCTAAAGCATTGTTTCTGAGTTTGCATTGATCGATGATCCTTTCTGTTCTCCGTGTATCAGACCTAATTAAAAAATAATGAATCTGGTAGCCAAGATTAAATCCATCGAAAGACGCTGTTCAAACAAAGCACATTGGATAATATACGAAAGAAGGTTTAATGTATACATTATGAGACTGTACGACCTTCCTCTATCTGTCTTATTACTTCTTGCTGCAGTGCTGTAGGGACCACCAGGACAAGGAAGAGCAATACATGCATCTGCAAGAAACTGGAGCGAACATACATGTTAAGGCACCCACAGCGTCTTTTAAGATACAGTAAAAGATTCATACATACAAGCATGTTCAGAGTGGTGTTGCCAGGGCCGGCTGTGCAGAAATGTGCCTTACACACACACATGCACAAAGTTCTTATCTCCTTGGCGCAGGATTTTCTTTTCCCTCCATTGGGGGGTAATCTCCCAGCATACCACTGAGACAGAGAGGCAGAAAGTGGTTCAGTGAAGTTTGCTGCAACCAGTGCTCCCTTTCTCCCTTGTCTCATGCATAAATATCAGCATGCAAAAGGGCAGAAGATACCCTCAGGCCAAGATTTGGAATCAGCTTACCACCTCCTAAATCTTAACCTTAATCTTTACGGGGGAGTAGCTCCAGTCTGACCCCAGATCAGTATCGCAGTCTAAGTACAGTAGAAACATCTGGCACTTCCTCAGCTAAGGCTGTGAAACACAGGGCCTTCCCAGCTGCCCGGGCACATGGATCCCTACAGCACTTCTCTCAAACTTGAGGGAAGTATCATTTTGATCACCTCTCCTAGTATTTTACAAGACGATTGATTTAAAAGTCCTTTAAATGTACATTAACAATGAGAGTTTCAGAAGATTTATTCAAATTCTCAAGTTTATAATGTCATTACAGGTTAGAACAATGACCTTTGAACTGAACCAAAACATAATTTTAGCTTAAAACTCCAACATTTTGATTACTGTATTTCCTCAAATAAAAGCCAAGCATGGCCGACACAAACAAATAAAGACCAGGTCCAAAAACAGACCTGGTAAAACAAACGCTGATAATTTCAACAATATAATTACACTATTGTAAGATAAGATTTATTTTTCTGTTATTTGTTGATTGCCTTCTCAGGTATGAAAGAATTTAAATAATTCGATTAAGGGTGATGCATTATTTTCAAGGGTGTACATAGGGGACTACTTGGTGTGACGTACTTTGCCTGTAGTGGTTTGCTGGAGTGATATAATGTGAGTGATGTATCACATCATGTGTTGTTGAGTTGTCTCACGGTTGAGAGGGATATAAAAGAAAAAAAGAAAAAACTGTCTCACAGAAGAAGCTGTCCCCGTGCCCTTAGTTTTACCCACGACCCGAAGGTATGTTTATTTCAGAAATTTAGGTTAACGCTAAGAGAAAGTGGCGTTACACTATTTTCAACACCTTGTTGTTCTGAATTACTCACCAAAAGTGGTAATCAGTCATGGTAACAATAATGAAGCATGGTTAACGTTCTGAATCGGTTGCAGTTTAGTTAGGCACCAACATTGCATGGTTAGGTTACGAAAAGATGATAGTTTGGGTTAGAAAAGGTTTGACGAGAAAGTTAAGTTTCACTTTTACACATCCCCAATATCCTGGGAGATAGTCTGTTGCTTGAGAAAATAAAGACCTGCCTCTAATACAAATAATGATACCAATGCCTGGGACTCTCTGCAGTTTAAGTAAATAAAAGCTGTGGCCAACATTTGAGGAAATACGGTTATCAGCTGTCTTAACAAGTGGACATGAGATTGATATCAATCGTTTAATCTCAGTTTTGGAAAGACAGCAGATGGGCATGAGATGTTGAACTTTAAATGCCTGGCAAGTGTAAAAAGGCAATGTACAATCTGGATGGATAGTTAATTTGCTAATTAGTTCATTTGCTCCTCTGAACAGCAAGATTTTTAATTATGGCAAACACCTTGGATAAGTATGTCACTCTGAAGTTAGAAAGACTCTATTTGTGGGGGCAGTGATACTTTGAGAGTAGAAGGACCTAACAGCATCACTCATTAATTTAGACACAAAGATTTAAGCTAATGTCTTGATTTTGAAGCTTGAACTACTAATATACTAAAGGAAGGAGCTCCTTTAATGATATGAAGAGTCCTCTAAACATACAGCTAGCCAGTGATAATGATGAACCGATTTTGGTACTATTGCTGCATCAGGTTGAATGGCTCTTCCTTTTCTATGCTTTGGAACAATTTAAATTTTAAAGTTTAGGCACAGAATTTATTGAGTGGGTGAAATTCCTGTATTTGTCCCCTAAAGCTGTTGTTGTTACCTATTAAATATGCTCATATCCTTTTCCATTACAGTGTGGAACCAGCTAAGGATGCCATTTGACCCCACTGCCTTAAGGATTAGGGGCTTCTTAAAGGCACGGTGCATAAAGTCTCTCTCTATGCAGACAATGTCCTGCTGTACCTAGTCGAGATAGATACTACCATTCCATGTCTTTTGAATTTGCAACTGTTTAGACAAATATCAGGTTTGTGAACTTGGTTTTAAAGCAGAGTCTGCTCCACCTATTGGCTTTCCTTTTCATTGGTCATCTCAGGAAATAACATATTTTGGAATAAGAATTGCCCTTCTAAAAAAACTGGTTAAGCTTAATTTTAGTCCAATCATAATTAGTCATTAATAATCATTAGTCCATCATGCTTCAGGAAAGCATAGGTTGCGAACTCTACCTGTTTGCTGGTTAGGCAAGACAAGTGTGCTCAAAATGTCTATATTACCTAGTTTGTTGTCCCCCTACAGATGTTGTCAAACTCAATTCCCAACAGCTTTTTTTAAATTTAAATAGATATACATAAAATGTTCATACACACACATAGAAATGTTCAAAAGTAGCAAAACATTTTAAAAAGAAGTGAGAGTGTGATTACCTTGACTGGGTATGACTGGGTATGACTTGGTACTTTATGGCAGCTAAAGTGTACAGTGCAAGGAACAACCACAACGCTACATTGACTAGAATACTCTTATATGTAGCTAGAAAGACTATTCTCAATTTCTGGATTATTAAAGACATTCAAGCATGGGATGAATGGTATGAAGAAGCATCAGTCTTGCCAACCTTTGAATATGGTGGACCCCTCTGGACTGGCGATAGTTCTACCTAATTAGTACCACGGATCTTACTACAGTTTTTTCTCTCTTTCCACTTTGTTTTGTTTGTAAAGTTTTGAGTCCTGCTGTTTTTGTTCTGTGAAAAAAATAAAAATATTCGGACCTGGAAGTATATATAACTGTTTCCAGAATCTTAATTTAAAAAAGAAGTCCACATGGCTTTTGATCATAAACCATGGCCTGATGTGGTTATGTCAAAATAAATGAACTACAAAGGAAAACATATCTTTCATCGGTCAGACCAAAGGTAACAGAAAACAGACAGAGATTTAATTTTAAACAAGCCCAGGATATGAGGCCCAGTTCTCTGTGGCCCTTCCTGCTGTTGCTGTTGGATTAGTCTTTTCTTGTCTCTTGTGTGCTGTTTCCCGTCACTCTCTGTGTTTGTTTGATAGTGCCTCCGTCTCCCCGGTGTGTGCGTAGCTAATAGCGCTATCTCCCCTGTAATTGCAGCAGGTCAGACCCAAAGACAGCAGAAGCCTAGTGTCCCCCCTCTCCTCTCCATCACCTTCCAGATTACAGGTAGGTGTTTTTAGTCACAATGATAACGAAGCCCCAACGTTTCCCTCTGCTTTCTGCCTTCTAGGTTTCTTTTTTTCCCCCTTTTTCTCCTCTCCTCTCCTCTCCTCTCCTCTCCTCTCCTCTCCTCATTTGAACATTAAAAAGGAGAAAAAGAAAACATCTAATCATAATTGAAATATTGTTTCTAACTACACGATATGATGCATTTAATGGCTGATGATGTTAAATGTTCATACAAATTTGAATGCAGTTAGTTGCAAGCTCTGCTTCAGTACTGTCACCAAATTCTACAAAGGGACTGGTAGTATTACAACAAAGCTCTGTGTTCGCCCATGAAAAGCCAGGCAGAAGAGTTGAAACTTCGAAGGGACTGTAAGAAAAACTTTGTTCCCCCACAAACAGAATGTGGATAGTGAGACGGGAGACGTTTTCCGCTGCAGCAGCAGACAGTAAGCCACACTCGCAGGAGGGATTTTTTCCCCCCGCTGTCAGTTCAGCACAATAGAAAAATGAACTCACCGGAGAGCACACTGTAAAATGGACTTGTAGAGAAGCAGGATATAGAGGAAGTTTTTCTTCAGTTCTCTTCATCACACAGAGACCAGTACGCTGTTGGTCCTCAGTGTTGTATTCCCAAATGGATTGATGTTAAAAGATTGAAGTCAGTGTACTTCCCTAATAAGACGTGGATTAACGGTGGCTCAGCAAACTCAGTATTTGACTTTCAGTGTATTTATATGAGGAATTAGCCATTTTGCATTTCAAAAGCCACACTCGCCTTCCCCTGTACAGTTCTAAGGGAATTATGATTCAGCTCTCCTGACTATGTGAGACTTTAAGCTCTTGGATGTCTTGTCGGAACAGTTGGAATACAGGAAATAAAGTGCCTCAGGTTGAACAAGTAAAGAGTTTTTTTTTTGTAAATTACTAAATATCTGCCATAAAAAAAAGCATATTTGAATACTTTCAATACTTGAGGGTTGATATAAATCCACCTTCATACATTCAAATATCCCAAACAGATACCACAACAGATGGTACCCATTTAGTTTGTCACAGCTTGGAGCACTGCAGTGACATTCGTTGATCACAGTAGATGAAAACAACACCAGACACCCACTCCAGATAATTGAAAAATGTACCTGATATTGTCTACTACAACATTTTGTTGAAATATCCTCAGATACTCAATATATCTATTAAATATATACATGTTAATACAACATATTTCAAGATTCAGAGTTAATTCATACAAGAGGATGATATCTCCTTTTTGAAATACGACTCTTGAAATGACTGTTTGCATATAGAATAAAATTAAAGACCATAAGCTGTAATTCTAGTAGAAGTTCTAGTAGATTTCAGCTGTGAAGTCTGTCTCACTGAAGCAAGATTTTTGTCATATTTCTATTTGGTTTTATACCATATGTTCATTAGTACTGAATGTGCATTTCAGAATGAAATCTGATTCATATGCACAGCTGTACATGTCTGCTCTGTGTGTGTGAAGCTGGAGAGTGTCAATCAGAGTTTAGAGCTCCAGGCGGGGGGTTGAATCTGTCTGCTGAGTGAGCAGGGCTCACTTAAATCAGCAAGAACAACCTGGAGGTATGGAGGCGGTGTCCTGTTGGCCTGCCTGGCAGTTTAAAGCAGTAGATGGACATTTTGGGATATACTTTGGGCTTTCTCCCCTCTAGATATGGCACAACAGCCAGCAGATAGTTAGCTTAACTTAGATCAAGCCTCCATAAAAAACACAAAATTTAACTTTTATACATGCAGCTCCAACTTACATTGCAGTTTTACTAGGCTAACTGAATAGTCTCCTCCAACGTAGATTCCTCCTGTATGAATGACGTATGAATGACGTGTGAATGGGTGAATGAGGATGTGATGTAAAAGCGCTTTGAGTTGCTGAAATGACTAGAAAGACTATTTATCATTTTCCTCTGTTTTGAGTCTTAATGCTAAGCTAACCAGCTATTAGCGGGTAGCTTCATATTTAATGTAGAAACATGAGAGTGGTATTAATCACCTCATCTTATTCTCTGCACATAACTGCCACTTTCTGGAATTTAGTCTGACCTGGCTCTCATATCAAAAGTGCCCTTTCTCCTTCCCTGTCCTCATATTTCCTGTCAATCTCCGTCCTGTATTATTGAATAAAACCCCCCAAAAAACATCAACGCACAGCTCTGCAAGATGCAGAAGCACCTGCATGTGTACAGTATGTGCATGCATAAATGCATAAACCTTGTATCTTCAGAAAACTCCACACATCAAATTTACTTATCGTGGCACGGTTCAGCAGACACGTAGAAATGTATTCTGCACAGTTGTCACAGAACTCAGTGTTCTGTTTCTCAGTGGGAGTTCAGACATGCACTTACCGGTTGCATCATGGAAAAGGCTTTTTAAAGCCGGCGTGGCACAACTAGGGAGATACGAGGTGCCAAATTACACTTCATGAAATAAACATGAGTTAAGACATTGTCACCGTTCTCTTACACCTTTAGTGTTGTATTGTTGCCTCCTCTTTCCTGCCTGTGAGAGTCAGTGGGCAGGGCTCCACGGCGTTTTTTTAGTTCTAGCAAGGCACTGCACGAGATAATCATTGCTAATTTATCATTCTGACATGCTAAGAGGGAGGCGATAAAAAACAAAACAAAGGGATAATAGTGTCCACTTCACAGACGTGCTTTTTTTTTCATTATGGCTCTGATCTGCTCTCTATAGGGACTCCAATGCCAGGAATAAAAGTAAATGAGCATCTTTTTAGTCCCTTGTTCCTGTTGATTGTAATGCCAGTGAAAAATCCTTGCATAAAGACAAATTAGAATGGGATCAAAGTAAAGCAGGTGCGTTTTATCTGCTTCTTGTTGCTTTTTTTGCTCATCTGCACAGCCTCCCTTCCCGTGGAAAACAAGCTGTGTGAGGGTCCGATCCCCAACAGGTCCCAGCTGTGCCAAATTCCCTGTCCCATTGACTGTGAGGTGTCGCCGTGGGGCGCCTGGGGGCCATGCACCTTCGAGAACTGTGATGACCAGGCTGCAAAGAAAGGTACAAAGACATGGTCCCGATAGTTAACATTATGGTTTTAAGAATTATTATGGATTAGTGAATTTATTGTGTTGTGCCGGTAAAAGACCATAATGGTCTCTATCTCAGGCCATATATTTGAGTCTGAAGACTTCACTCAATTTACAACCTGCAGTTTAACTACCATACATTATAATTTCCTCATTTTTATATGAACTATAAGCTCACTGTATAGCTTCAGAGAATAGTAAATGATTGAATGTCTGCAGTTGTAGCAGGATGACTTGTTAAGAATAAAGGAAACATGGTTAGTATATCAGAATGTCATAGGTGTTAAATCAGTGCATTGATAGTTTGGGTTAAGTAAAATGCCCATGCAATATTAAATTAGAAACAGAATCTGATGCGATAAACTGTATGTGAGAGAGCAAGTGAGTAAGTGCAATGTTGTGTTCACTGAAGTATCTGACAAATGTCAAAGGCTGATTTCTGCATTATTTGGTTCATTGGTCACATGTGCATTATGACTGCTCATCTGGGATATTACTGGAAGTAAAAACTCACTTCCTGCCAGAACAAGATGGGCAGGCGAAGATTTCTGGCAGCCCTGAGTTTGGTTCATGTGAGGGAATCATCAAGGTTTTTCTCAGATTCCCATTAGTATTAATGAGCTGTCTGAACAAGTCAGCCATCAAACCAAACCGACGAAATCATGAACATCTATCATCAGGGGTGGAAGAAGGACTCAGATCTTTTACTTACATAGTTTCAAAATATTCAATTGCAAGTCCTGGATTTAGTTGTAGGTGGAGGTGGAGTCCAGTGAATCTCAGCCTACAGTAGTGGTTGGCCCCTACAAAGGCTATGAGACACGGTACAAAGACGATAAAATCTTATGGTGAAAGTGAGGAATCCCATATGAGACCAACTGTGAAATTAGATTTTTTTGTTTTATATATTGTTTTATTATGTACATTTGTAGACTTAGTTCATTTACATGTTTCAGTGTCCCTTTAATATTACCAGTTTTCAGTCTCCAGTTGGTTAGGTTTAGGCACCAAAACTACATATGGCTTAAATTAAACCATTTGACAAGTAAAGAGGGGAAACCACTCTTTAGTGGAGCTGCTGTCGTAGATCTTTGTGACAATGGTTACATCACAGTTACATCACAAGGCAAAATGGTCGAAAACCACTGATGTAATCCCTTTGAGTGAATTATGAGTTTTGTATGTAAAATTTTACAAATTCTCCAAAGTATTTGATATTTAAATCTGTCTAATAAATCTAGTGGAGTAAAAAAAAAAAAGAATGTTTTCCTCTTATGTGTAGTGATGCAGAGGTATAAAGCAGCATATATTGTAATATGCATGTACTGTACATACCTGAGTGGACGTGCTACTTTCCACCTTTGTCCACCACATACGCACGCTGATAGATTTGTTGCGACTGTACTGTACTGTAGATCAGTCAAGGAAGACTCTTTGTTTTTGCTGCAGGTTTCAAACTGAGAAAACGACAGATCACCAACGAGCCAACAGGAGGGCCGGGAAACTGCCCGCACCTGGTGGAAGCAGTCCCGTGTGACGAGCCCAGTTGTTACGACTGGCAGCTGGTCAGCTTGGATCAGTGTAAGCCCGACGACGGGAGGACATGCGGCCCGGGCACTCAGCTCGCACAGGTCCAGTGTGTCAACAGCAACGGTGAGAGGGGACAATTCATCCTCGCTGCTCGAGTAGAATTCAAAATGGGATGTTGAAATCGACCGTGTTTGTATGTGTTGATTGAGATTATCGAGCGAAGTCCTAATTGCTACTCGCTCATACTTGGAGTGAGTCGTGCTTTTGACTCGCCTCCATTTGCAGTGAAGAAGAGCAGGTCTGACCTTGTGTGAAAAATTCGATGTTTTTCAAAGTCACCTCTCCACTGACCCACCAACTCCCGCGGTACGTGAGGAGATTTCCATGACTGGGCTCCCCGTTGCCATTCATCAACTTTGTGAGGAGTCCTTTCCAGTCTCCTCTCCCCCCAATCCTCCTCCTCTCTCTCTCCCTCTGTTAAACCTCTCCTACTTTAACGCTTGCTTGATTCAGCGTTGTCACCTCTCTTACGCTGTCCCCCTCATTACAGTCTTCCTCTCAGCACGGACAATTAAACCTTAGTCGCACTAAATCAAATCAATCCTCCGTGGCCCTGGGTCTCGGACTATCTTTTGCTCTCTGCTGCTCCTGATTTTTACTGCTACTCTTTATTACTGTAAATCTTTAATATAAGGGGTGGTGGTGCAGAGATGCCTTCCAGACCTCCTATTGCCTTCAGTTTGTGGACAATTGTAAGACAAAATAAGGTACAACACATTATTCATTTCTTCTCTGGTGAGGTGTAGATCGCAAACCTTTTTCATTTATTCAGCATGAAAAATTAGCAGGTGCTGCAGCTCTTGGAATCACTTCCAAATATAGTCAGTAAATCTTTGTTTTATGATCCAGTGCGGTGACTTTGTTCAGGTTTTCCCCACCAGAGAACTTACTGTAATTTATCCTTCGAACGTCTCCCACAAATCAGTCCATGCATCAGCTGCAGGTACTCGGTGGAGCTGGTCCAGTGGACATTTGGCCTGTACTGATGGAGTCACAGAGACTCTGCACTGTTCTTTCTCACCTGACTTCGCTTGATTGATCCACCACCTTCACTCCCTCATCTGATGAACATTGATTTGTACTGTTTGGATTTTCCCTCCGCTTTTCGCCTCAGAGATTTTTCACTGCAATGTCAGCTGTATATTTTCTCCGAGTGTGTACCAGTCATAAAAGAAAAGGCCACACAGCCGGGCCCAGACAACAGGCAAAGGTCGATACAAATGTTATTGAAACTGGCTATTGATATTCCCCATGCTGACTTCCTGCCCACTTAGGCAGAGAGCTGTGTCTTCCCTGCACACTGAGCATAGCGTTTTTCCTTTCATAGTGGGTGTTCTGTTCATTCATGTTTTCCCTGGGTGTGTCTGAAAACTGCTGGGGTCCTTGTCACTTCTTATTTTCATGCCTTCTGACTTCAGTCATGATTGGTTCACTGCATATCTGTCAAAGTGACATCTTAATGCAAAGTCAGGCCCAGTCTGACTGCGATTTTCCTCCTGCTTGAAATTTCAATTCGACCATCGAAAGTTATACATTTTCCTGGGTGTGTGCATCGCTTACAGGAGAAAATATTCCCTGCCTGGTTCATGGCAGCACATGAAACACCACAGACGAATATGTGGGTTAATATCATCCAGTTATGGATGATGCAAGGAGCTCATTAATGAAACATGGAGGTTGCTGTAAAAATGTGGGTTCCCATGTGATTTCACTCTTTCCATGTTCAATGCCACTTTATGGAGATAGGCAAGAGTCAAGAGTGCATCAGGATGAATATTCTACAGATAATCTATAAAAAGGGTCGTAATCAACTGTCATGTCAGTATGGAAAACACGAGTGAAATGTTTTGAATTATTTCTGTGGTGAAGTGCAGCAGTCCAGCAGTATTGGATCAACCCAGAAAAATCCGACATGTCGCTAGTTAGAATCCTCTCTGCTATTTGTGGTGCTCCGTTTAGAGATTACTGAAGCTTTACAGGTTCATTTCTGCAGACTGTGATTAAACATTTGCAAATTAAGTTTAAGTTATATTTAAAGCTGCATAAGGGAATTTAACAGCCCGGAGATTCCAATAGACAGCAAGAAATTACCTTTGAATTAATCTTTGAATTAGATGTCAGTAAACTCTACCTCCATCTTCATGAAGTCCAACCTCGTGTTTTGCAAACCTGGCCTGCATCAAGATTCCTCTAATGTAAACTGAACAATGAGCAAAGAACAGAAGGTCAAAAGATGAGGCACCGGTTCAGCAAATCAAATTTTTTCATGAAAAGCTTTTTCTAAAATCCTCTCTTGCTGTTGTTTATTTCAGACACTCTAAATTATGCTCTCACTGTATGTTTCAAATCTTCGCTTCACGTAGGCAGATGTCCCTCTGGTTTCTACACCTCTATACTCTATATACACACTGTTGCCCATAAAGTTGGAATAATTGTTCAATGCCTGTTAAAGCCTGAATACACAGTTTGCAAAGGTTAATTGTGGTTTAAGTTTCACTGTGATATGTTTGGAAGAGTTTGATCAATAAAGTTGAGAAGATCTACACTTTATTTATCAAGAATAAATCACATTGTCACAATCATTTCATGAGAAGAGGGAAAAAAAACATTTTATTCCAACTTTATGGGCAACAGTGTACTTACCTAATATACTTTATATGAGTCAGTGAAGAACGAGAGGTTGATACCAGTTTGGAGGATATTCTTTCAAGGTTGTCCTCGTTACAACAGACATCTTACAAAACCAAGCACATCTCTACGATTAAAAATGTTTACCGCCCAGTCTGTCCTTAACTGGCAAACAAAAGCAACATGTTTCACTCGGTGTTTCATCTGGATAATTTATTTTCTTTTTAAACGGCTCAGCACATTTGTATGCTCTCCTTCCTTTTCTGTGTTTTAGTTTTTTGGATTAATACACACACACACAAAGGGTAATAAAGGGGAAATGCAGTTGTAATTACAGAGGTAATTACATCAGCATTTTACCATTACTATCCCCTCTATTATTATCAGTAATGGTCTGAAAGTCACACTAAAGTTCTACCTCCTCATTTGCTATTTATCCCTTCTATTTTTTTATGGAAGACGTTCAATATTCTTTCACAAATACTGTGATTTATTACCTGGAAACGACCAGTGGTATCAAATATAAAACCAGCATTTTGGCTTCCAGCATAAAACTTTATATTTGCCCGGAGTCGTTACCTGGAAACACAGGCGGAGTTTTCAAAGTAATATCTATAAGCCAAGGTCAAAGAATACAAAACCACCTGCAACTACTAGACTACAATCAACACAAGACTTTAGGCCCAGAAAACCAAACGCAAAGGTCCAGAGTCATTACCAGGAAGCACACAGGGTTTCTATGAAATATAAATCTGTATTGTTGTTGCCCCACTGTTACCTTCGTACAAAAGTGAAACCCCATCACTACTTTGTTGTTGTTACCGTGCACATTGTACAATGTAAACGGACAATATTTTACCTCAAAGTGCTTCGGTCTGTCCTTCTTCCTTTCCTCTCAAAATTCTACTGTTATTTCCTCTCACCGTTTTCTTCAGGAGAGGAGGTGGACAGGAGTCTCTGCTCGTCTGCCCCGGCTCCGGAGCCTGTGCCTTGCGAGGTGCCTTGCTCAAGGGACTGTGTGCTCAGCGACTGGACTCCCTGGTCCACTTGCTCTCAGACCTGCTCCAGCAAGACCATAGAGGGGAAGCAGATGAGGACCAGGTCCATTCTGGCCTACAACGCCGGGGAAGGTGAGTCCTCACCTGCCGACAGTCTTCAGCACGATTGTGTATGGAAATATATGCAGATGAGGCCTGGATATTGGCTTAGTCATGGCCTTTCAAGTCGTCCTTTGCTGTCACTCACTGAATGTCTGGATTTCACACTTGTCTGCATGTGCATTTGTCCTTATCTCAAACAGTCTGCTTATCTGTCCTGGTGATTATTTCTGTTGGTCTGTCTCCTCGCCTGACACCCACTTTTTTTTTTTTATCTTTTTCTTAGATCATTTCTCTGCATATGCTTGTTCTCTCTGCTTTAAATCTCTATATGCGTCTGCTTGTCTGTCTGTGTCATTTTGTCACGTCTCCAAACGTTTCGCTGTGTCTTATCGGAGTGTGTGTTTTCCTCACAGTCACTGCAATGGTTGTGGCGTGGATCACAGTGATGGAGGGTAAATTCTGTAATTAAGTTTGCTGGTAGCTGTTTTCAAACCCCTAGCTATGTATCCACATGTAGAGAAATGAAAATTGTTGGCTTGTTTTTGAGTTCTGAAGCGACATTGACACAACAGCTTTAGGGTAATTTATAAGTGATTTAGATTTTATTCTGCCACTTGTAATACAGTCAGGCCTCGTTGGCCATGTGTGAAGCAGCCTGATTGTGTTAGCTGTTTTTTGTTGCTGTTCTGTAGTATTAGTTTATGTCCTGCACGTCCCACGTGTCACATTAACATATCTTATATCTGTATCCACTGAAGGTCTTTCACGGGTGCCAAAGTTTCCAGAACTTTTGGGTAAATCTAGACTAGATGTATTGTAGCTGTGCTTGTACTAGCTCTGGAATGGTTTAGAATCACAAAGGTAGCCCCATCAAACTATAGTGTGCTGTCTGTTCAGACTTACACTTTTATGAACACACACTATTCAACAATGATACCTGAAAGAAGCTACGCATCTCCACCACTGGTTCTCCCTGCAGAGTAGATGATCTGATTCGATTTTGAGCTCCTTGGCAGATTTTGCCACTTCTGCGTTGCATATTAATGAAGAGGAAAAAAAAAAAATTGTTGAAACTACAGGAACAACTCAAAGCTGTAAGATACAGGGCTCGTATTAATAAGCAATCGCCGATAAGTTGGCATTGCATTACGTGCTAATTAATATTTTAATAAGCCTAATTAATGACCTATTTAGCAAAACTGCTTACATTTAATTCCATAGTGATTACTGTGGGACCAATAATCACCCAAGTGCCTCTTACTGCTTGACACCCCTCAGTTCAATAACATTCAAGATGCATGCTAAGTGGCAGTTGTTCCAGTTCTTTGTGAATGAGCCAGCAAACTGTAATGCATCCTGCAAACATGAATAACCCATATACACTGGCTTTGTTTGTTACCCCATTATATGGATCGTGTTCCTGCAAGCTGCTTCACATTTTCCTCATTGTCCAACGTACAGCTTTTCTAGGTCATTGTTCAGCTACAGCAAGTGCTCATTTGAGACACCATGTCATGCTAGTGTTGGGACCAGCATCGCCACCTTGTTAGTTACCTAAGCTGGCAGCAGACAGTCAGCAGAAAGGCAGTCATTCGCAGTAACCATTAGTTTGAGATTTGTCTGAGTTGGCAGTCTGTGATTCAGGCTCAACTGTGTGTATACCGCTGCTCATTATGGAGCTGGCTCTCCGTCTACTCCAGCAGCAAAATACAGGTGTGGAGGACTCACAGTCTGCCTCTCAATCTTTGCTAAAAAGCCTTAAGTATCGGCAGTTACTCTAAACTGTAGAGGATTCTTTCGATCCATCAACCCAGCAACTGACTTGACTGCCACCTCGCCACAGAAATGAGAGAGAGACAGACACTCACAGAGGGTGTAACAAAGGAAAGCAGTGCACTGAATGTCTGACCCTGCGGTAGGAGAAAAGAAATTCCATTCAGAAGCATAAATATTCACCAGAAAACCAAAATGCCTGCATGAAAATAGCTTGGTCCCACAGTATTTGAACACATCTATATGTCTGTAATGTTGTTTGATTTGTGAATTACCAATATTTACAAAAAATAGAACCTTTCGTTATCAGAGTCTTAATTTTTTTTTCCTGTGAATTGAGTGGATTAATTACCGTGTTCAGATTTCAATAATACAATACAATACAATAAAAAGCAATACAATAAAAAACTAAATATCACAATGAGCCTTTAACAGCTCAGGAGACTCAAATAAATCATCTTGAACTTCAGTTTGTAGCCTCAGGGAAGGTTGAAACTTGAAACTTGCTCACTTCCTGCCTCCTGTTTAAAAGTTAAGAATTTCCCCTCTCTTTGTGTGTAAGAACATCATTTTCATGGTAAAATTCCTTATAATTATTAGGCTGTTGCAGAACAGGCTTGAACTAAACCTTTAAACTGATATTAAATATGAGCAACCAGATTGGAAACTATATATGGCTTGATTCCTGATGTGCTCTTGCAAATATAGCTGTTATCATTAACTGTCAATGGTTACATAAAAGTCTTTATGCATTATGTAAAAACCAGAACACCAGGAAACTTGTTGTTTTAAAGTGGATGAGTTTCACTCAGGAGTTTCGGGGAGAAAAATAGTTGGATAACAACTCAACAGGTGTGCTGATTGAATAGATGTCCTTCCTGGAGTGTGCATGAAGTGCAATAAATTGCAGATGACTAGAGCCACACTTGAGTTGTGATGCGTGTTAAGTCTGATTACCAATGTGCCTCATTTGACAGAGCCAAGGGAATACAGTATGATACCATTGTCAGTGCAAGCAACTCCTTTCTCATTTCACATCATCATTTAATTCATCATCTGTCAATTTTAAAAGTAAAAAAAAACACTGATTAGTGCAGCTGTGAGTCCTCCAGTATTTGAGAGAGCTACTTTATTTTTATATCAACTGATGGTCTTCACTGTGCTTTGGGATCCTCAGGTGGCGCCCTGTGCCCAAACAGCAGTTCCCTCCAGGAGATACGGAACTGTAACGAACATGCGTGCACGGTTTACCACTGGCAGACGGGGCCTTGGGGCCCTTGTACTGAAGACCCCTCTGCTTCGTCCCTCAACACCTCCGCGGGTGCCCGAGCCACCGGTGACGGTCAGGGTCCGTGCTCTCTGGGAATGCAGACCCGTAAGGTCATCTGCGTGCGGGTCAACGTGGGCCAGGTGCCGCCCAAGAAGTAAGCTGCTTCCTCGTTTTTCTGCTTCTTTCAAACACTTTATGTTTATGTTGGCCGTAACCAGCGGTGCCATGAAGATGTGTGCAGGTTGTTTTTCCAATGAAACACCGCTGCAACCGTCTCATTTAGCCGGAGTATATTCACTGATCGCTGATTTGTTGGTGTGTATATCTGTGAAATCAGAATTATAGCTCACTTCTTAGAGCTACAATCCACTGGCTTTGCTGAGTAGTTCTCAGTTGTTCTCTGTCATGTGCTGTCAAGATCCAAGAGTAATCACATTTTCATTTCAAACAGATCTCTCTCTAACAGCTGATTTTACTGATTTGGACACCTTCACCCAAAGAGGAGAAACTAATCAGTTAAATCTAGAGCTTCACTTCAAAGAACACAGGACAAGGAGGGATGTGGTTGTCTTTTGAAATCATTTGTTAAAGACCCTCTTTTGTTCGGGTTGCTGCCTGATGAACACAGAAAAAGGTTAGAGTCATTCTTCAAGGCAGAATCTGAAAAGGCCTTTCTTACATCGCTAAGTCACACAAGGATCTGGGATTGTTTGTTAGGATGAGTTAACAGACATATCATGAAGTCCCTTTCCGTTTGTTTATTTGAAAGGACATCAGTGGTGGACTTCATCATTTTTTTTAGTTTGACATTGAAAGCAAGCAAAATCAAGAAACAAAAGCAAGTCAGGAGGGGAGAGACAGAGGAGAGAACCAGCACTGATGGGAAGCAAAGTGACAGCAAGAGAGTAAAGTGAGTCAGAGAAAATAAACCAAGGAGCTGGTTAAATTAGCAGAGCAGACTCTACGTGAAGTTAACTCCCAATTCATATCTTCCCTTTGCAGGCGACCACAGATAAATAAATAATCTCTCCGTCCCTGAAAGCCTAATTAACCCTGCCGTTTTGGGCGCTGGTAATTTCTCATTGATGATAATGACAGTAATTAAATGGGATTGATACTCTGAGGCAATTTAATCATTTGGCAGATGAGAGACAAGATGTTTGTGGTTAGCTCTGAAGACCACACTGCATGAGGCGGATTCAAAACATACCGTCGAGTTTACTTCAACGTCTGCCAGAAAGTTTGGCTCCGGCCCGGTGACAGCTACGCTTGACTGATTCACTTGACAACAGACGATAAGGAAGCAGATCTGTGTCCAAATTCGTGGATAAGAAACCCAAAGTAGATTGATTCAGTCCTTGTGAGAAATATGAAAAAGTCTTTTATCTCCTCTCCTCTACTTTCTTGCTGTAATTCAGGACCAGTAAATACTTCCTCCTCCTCCTCTGTCTCTGTCTCACACCTCCCACACATGGTTATCAGTGAGGAGAAAAAGTGCACATAAATTATTTAAAAGGTCGGAGTGCGTTTGTGTACAAGGTAACCGTGATTCATAGAGAGCACCTCATGATAAAATGAAGATTAATGTCCAGTTCAACTGATGTTTGCGCATCTGACCTGGAATCTGCTGCTGCACTTATCAGGCTGCGGAAGCGAGGTCGAGGTCCAGGATGTCTTTCATCACATGCATTCTCTCTTTTTAAATCTGGACACACGTATTTAAAGCCGGAGCAGGAGACAAACGCCGGGCCCAGCAGGCTGGAGACGGGGTGGGTACGGTCGTCGGGGGTAATGGCACTGAGTAGCTGACAGAAAGAGGTTTCAGTCGATTTGCTTCCATTATCTTTCGTTTTTTTTGCCGGTCAATAACTTTATGTAATCAACTATCATTTGTAATAAGGGCAAAAGAACAGCATGTAACAGTATCATTAATGAGGAGTGAAAAGAAGATGTTTTAACAAAGTGGACTCCCATCAAGCACCTACTCACCCACTCAGTAGGTGGTTGTTGTTATTCGAGGTTCCGCGTTTGGCGTAATGAAGGTCACACACTTGACTTGAAACACGCCAGGAGTTATTTGACATTTTCAACCTGTGTACCATTTAATGGGGTACACATATTGTAATGACTTATGTGACACGCAATAACCACAGGACAACTTTGAAGTGTTTTATGTCGTTCTCATTTCTGTGGGTTTTTTTTTTCTTTCTTTCTTGCTTGTTCTGGAGAATGAAGTGGCAACAGACTTCAAAATAGAGTCCATTACACCAAACAATACAAACAGTCAGCCCATCAGACGGGTTGTAATTCCTACTTTCTGAACCGTTTGTTTGAAGGGAAAACTGCAGCATGAAAGGATAAGTGCACCAGCTACATCAGATCTATCTTGAAACAATACTTACACACCCTTTACGTTCATCGGAAGGGTTATTGTTTGGTGTATTTGTTCTTCCTTTCTATAGGAATATATATTTTTATTGGTACCACATTGCAGTGTCTGTCTGTGTTACCTGTTCCACGCTTTACCAAGGAAACACTGTCTGTGGGACAAAGAAGGAAAGTACTGTTGGACACTGTTAGACTGTTATTATGATGATGCCTATTTCACACAGCCAACTGAGACTGCTGAGGTCTCTTTGACTTCAGATGGACTGCATTGCATTCTTACACAGAACGGTGACTGTAGGTAGTTGATGGCTTTGCTCCGTTACTTTAGGGATCTCTTTGAGACCAATAACTCATGCTAGTGATAAACATGAATGATTCTGAAGAGCTACTCTCACCGGCCATTCTAAGTGTAGTTGGATGTGACTCGATTTTTACATAATGGTGGTGGACAACTGTGTCGTTTTATGGTTTGGGTGTTTAGGCTGAGTTCAAGTTTTTGTTTTCCTTTTAAGATAATTAGGTTAAGATAGTATTGCAAGTCTGGCGATTTGTTCACAAAGTTTTTTTTGGTTTTTTGGATAGTGGTACCACTGCTCAGTTGTGGCCTTAGTGCATACTTTACAGGAGGATGGAGGTGTCAAAAAAAAGAAAAGTGGGAGGGAAGGAAGGAAAATTCATCGTATGCAGTCATTTAGACATGTTGCTTCACTTGATTAATGTTAATCTGTACTGTGCTTTGCGGAATAAGCCTTTATCCCTGCAGGTGTTGAACTGCACCTGTTGAACCTCCTGTATATTTTTAACAGATTTTGCACTCCGTGTCTTTCTGACCTATTCTAAGTAATATTTAGCCAAACACCTGAATGCGAAGTACTTGCATTTCAGATACAGTGCCGTAATAATGGAGTTTTAAGGTCAGACTGTAGCTACGACAGTTGAGCATGTTTGGAGGAAAACGTGTTTGTTATACATTACATATGATAGCCTTCGGTATGTGAGCTCACAGACTCAGGGGCGCACATACGGGAAAACTTCGGGTTCCCATGGGTATTCTTTTCCAAAGAATTGAAATCAGATTTTGGCGAGAATTTCAGGGAAATAATGGGATCTCAATTACAAGCATTTCAACTCCCAATCCAGCCTCTTAAAAACCAATTAAACTGGTGTTCTGTAAATGAGATGCATACTAGTCCGTGAGACACATTGTTTACAGGCTGATTTGTTGTAATTAAGGGGGTTGAATAAAAGGAAAACACATCAAAATTGCAAACGCGTCCGCTATGGTTTGGACCACAGGCGCATCAGTCATCAGAGCCTCAGCTTCTTCTGCCTGAAGGCGAAATGATTGAATGGCAGACACTGTGGGTGTTGTCAAACAGGAGTTTCTCTGTAGACTGTGAGGCTTCTTTTCACCTGCTGTCATGGACCAGTGGTGCTGTCCATGGTGCTGAGGAAGCATCCCTTATTCTGCCTCTGCCTGTATACAACTCCAGCTATGCCTCAGTGTCCATTATTCTGTTCTTTTGTCGGCACTCCGATTGTTTCCATCCAAAGATACTGTTCAAAGTCTGTGGGTGGATTTTCCTCAAGCCACTGTGACTGACAGGGGTCCAGTAACAAGCTTTCATTGCAGAAACAGAAGCTCCTTTATTTTAATTGTTGCACACACACACACACACACACACACACTGACACACACACTGACAAACACAAAAGCACAGGACATGAAATGATTTGAACACCTCATGGGGAAATGACTTTGACTTGTCAGCTCACAATGACAAACGCTGCCACCAAGATGGCTCGCATTAGGTTGATTGCCAATTAGCTGCATTTGTTAGCTCTAAAAGAGGTCTGGCAATCAGCACTTTGATGAGCTAGTTTTCGAAGCAACATGAGACGATTAGCAGAGCAGGAAGAGGCCAAATCATCGGTTCTCATTGGTCTAAAAAAAAAAAAAAACTACCAACAAAAGCAAAACGTATTTACTGAAAATATAATGACAACATACAACAAACACAAACTAAGACGAGCAGCAGCCACTGACCGACAGCAACAACAAGGATATGATGTGGAGGACATTTACTACATGCAGAGAAAAATACATCTTTTTGATCTATTTAGATAAGACTGTCCTCCCAAAAAGAACGACAACATCATTTTAAAGCATAACCACGATCGTTCCATACCCTTAACTACATGTTAAAAAAATCAAACTGTGATTTTCTCCTAAACCTTAACCAAGTTATTCATGTGCATTCATGTGTCATTATTTTTTATCAGTGCTTTTAACAGTTTTGGAAGTCACAGACAAATGATCTTTATGCTTATCAGAAATCCATTAATTCGGGGAGCTTGTTGGTGTGATATGATAGTGGTGATGTATCTTTAGTAGTCTTTCTTTTGTCTAACTGTCTTTTTTACTTGTCAGTGCTGCAATTAACAGCTGCTCCAAAAGGGCAAAATCATCTGAACTCTGTATTTATGCAAAGATAAACTGTGTAGAGTATGTGGAGGGGTTAAGGGGAGTACACGTCATTGGGCTTCAGTTTTTATTTTGCTATATATTTTAATTGAAAGAGAGTTACAATACATACAGAGCAGATTCAAAAAGAAAACATTTCCCCTCTCTCATTTTTCTCCTTCTGTATTAATCTCCTTCCCGCCCCAGACACTTTCAAACAAAACATAAAGCTGACACATGTTTATGTCTCACCCACCCTCATAAGATCCCCGTCCCGATCCAAACATCAAAGTGCCTATTGGGAATTGAACTTGATGTTTACACACAATACTAAAAAGAAAAAAGGGAGAAGAGGAAAAATGTCTCATAATGGCTCTGTAGTAGCTCAGTAGCAGCAGCTCTGTGGCCCAGAGTTACTGCCCTGAGATAATTCACAAGAAGACTACAAAGGTAGCACATCTTTCAAAGCAGTCCCACAGCTGTTCAGCCTGGTTGGGAGCTGCTGAATGCAAAGACCATGGCATATGATTAGTCGTTGTCAGTGATCCCTCTTGTCCTGCATAGATGAATCCGCATTTATTATGTGTATGAAGTCTTTTATTCAGGTTTTTCCTTTTAGTTTGTCTGTCGTTGATTAAAAGTCATGGTTCTCCTTTCATGAAAGACTTTCTAATAGCCCTGCAGATTGGACAGACCATGGCTCTGGGATTATAAAGCACCTTTTAAAAACTCTCACCTTGCTCATTTCTTCAACAAAGCGATCGCTTAAAGACGCAACACATCCAGTTTCCAGGCCATCTGTTGCTCAGTGGCAGCGTTTCTTAGCCTGCGCTCAGAAGTCACTTGATATGCTTTTTCTCTGCTCTGCATGTCTTCATCTGGCACAGTCCAACTGGCAGGTACACTTGATCAGTGCACCCATGGGATCCCAGCAGAACAAACAAACAAGGCCGCCTGCACCCTGCATATGCAGATGTGCCCTGTCTCATTCACAGAGGGATCTGAGCTGTCTTCCTCCAGAAGCCTTGAGGCAGTGAACCTCACAGAGTGCACGACACTCACACACACACACACACACACACAAACAAACAAACACACACACACACACGTATAAACACTAACTGTCAAAGCCCAATGGAAAGAAGAGACACAACAGAAACAAATATGTCAGTGCCTTAGGCTTGGGCTGCTATCATCCTATCGAGAAAGCTGTTGTGGTGTGAGGAAAAAACAATGTCTTATTGATTCTGACAGTCTGTGTGTTGACTGGTACCAAATGTGTGTTTGTGTAATCACATTGATGCTGTGGAATTTGTGAGAAAGGAAACCGAATGATTCATGGTTATGATGTTCGACAGTAGCCGTATTAAGCCCAGTCAATCATCTCCCTGCCGTGTTTTCTAAAGGGGGCTGTGTTCACTCCCCGTTTTTGACTGTGATAGATAGCTAAAAGCCCTCGAGACGGAGGCCAAAGACACCACTGAAAGGGTCCTTGAAGAGCTGCAACTGCTTTACGCTAAATTAAACAAATGATGTTCTTGTTTTGTAGTCCGTAATTTTGATAATGAAATTAATTAGGCCTTATCTTTTCCCACCAGACCTTGTTTTTCGTGTGTGTACACTCTCTTAAAACTACTGTCAGTTCTTTGCTTTGAATCTCCTCTCTTCATCCTGCTCAACCATCTGCTCATTTTTTTCGAAAACAGCCTCTCGCTGAACAGATTACTCAACGCGCTAATAGCAGCAAGCAAAACATAAGCATTAGCGTGGCTGCTCCTTTTAATGTTGTGCTCTGGGACAAGCTCCCAGTGCCATGTCGTGTATGTCCTCGCTGCAAATCATGACATTTAAAGATCATTACGAGATTGTGACACTGACTGGAACCAGCAAGCCAGTTAAACCCAGATGCCATTATTGGATGGCTTTATTCATTTCGGTGTAGTTCAACTCCACAGTGATAAACACAAAAGTGAGCCGCTACGACATAAAGATGAAGGAGAGGGTGTAGAAAACATGTAGAAATGCATGCGGTTAGTATAAAAGACTAAGTATATAATACTAAGAAAATATTCAAGACAGAACGGTAACAAGAGAAATAAAGGAGGAACAGCTAAATGTATACATGATAAAAAAAAAAAAAAAAAGCATAAATTACAATATCACTAGCTTTCACACCCCCACAGACAGTCTTATAGCCAAGCATTGTGCTGTCAGTATTCTGGCTGGTGTTGTGTTCTACCAACAAATATGACCTGTTTTTTTTATCTGGAAACTGGAATGTAATTGAATTTTAATCATCTAAATTTGGACAATACCCATCATTAGTGGGGCTTCAATATAATTAGACTAAAAGGGGGAACAAAAGGGATGGTTCTCTCTGTAGAGGGAAACCTGAGTCAACTCATTGCCCTACATGTAAAGCACTTAAAACATAAAGGTTGGATACAAAAAAGATGATAGAAAACACAACCAAGAGGGAGAGGTGCACCAAGCAAGAGTTTTACATTGAAAGAAGACAAAAAAAAACGCCCATCCATATTCTCCTTATCCACCCAAATTGAAACGAAGCTGCCAGGTATATGAAGACAGAACTGGGAAGTAGCCATCCACCTATTCTTGCTTATGCTGTGATCAGACAGCAGACAGACAACAGCTTCTTGACAGCAACAAACAAACAGTGATGCGACGAAATGGCAGGACGGCAAAACAAAACACACCGACAATATCTTGCTATGGCGATGTCCTATTTACAATTAGAACGTGGCATTATACAGAATATTATGCTTTATTCTCCTTATGTTCTCTCCTTGACTGAGGGAGCTACATCACATGTGGTTGTAAATTCCATCATGAAGGACGACGGAAAGTGAAACTTTAACTTTGGACAGTTTTACCATCACCGTGTCCTGTATTCTCTGCCAGCCTCACGTAATTTAATATCCTGCTCTTGTCCACTAAAGTGATATCCAGTGTGCCGTCTACTGTCCGCCTGAATCCATATGAATGCAGCATTAGAACTGCCTTCGGGCCAATCCAAGCATGCAGTCTGTGAGCAGCCTGACACATAAACACGCTCACACGTCACATTTACACCTATGGTTGATTTGGAGTCTCCTGTTTACATGACCTGCATGACCAAAGGAAACTGACACAGAAAGAGAGACAACATACACAACTGACACCAAACCCAAATCTTAATCCTCACAAAAAGGACGAGTACCAAAAAAAAAAAGCATCATAACTAAAACATTGAATTATTAAGATCAAAAATGAGCACAGATGTCTCAAGAAGAAGAACAAATTGGAGCAAAGAGATTAATAAAATGGTCAGCTTACCAGGACAACTAAAGCTTAGTACCACAAGTCTTGAACTTTCAGTGTAGGAGCCCTTGTTCCCACGACCTTGGAGCTCAAGTGGACGTACATAGGATCAGCACTCACTGATAGATGGTGGTGCCAAACTGTGTAATATTGTAGAGTAATTAGAGGGATTTAGAATTAAATCTTAAAGGTAACAAAGCCACCATTTGGCTAAAATGGAAACGCTGTGGAGTTTTACTAATCATGCAGAAGAGTTTTGAACTAATGGTAGATGGGCTATGACTTCTTGGCATTATTCGAGCTGTTGGAAAGATAGCAAAGGGGGGTGGGTGGGGGGGCAATGTTTCTTAATTGAAAATAACAGGCCTGAAGACTTGTGGTCTTTCATTAATTTCATCTGGGAATAAAAACATTCCTCCAAGGTTTCTGGAGCCCAGCTTTGAAATTTGACATCAGTGCTGAAGCTCCCAGGCCTCTAACTCCAGGCATACAAAGACCAGCTTTGATTTAATTGCAGGGGAAAGAAACGACACTCAACTTGAATTGCACTTGAAAGCTGCACCAGAAAGTTCCCCGCATAATAAGAGCATGTGAGATTTTTTTTTGTATTTTTTATTTTTAAATGGCTTATATGTGGTTCCTCGGATGTGATGGCCCCATCAGCAGGACATTAAAAGAAGTACTTCGTATGACTGTTAAGGTTCGGTTATGTTAGGAACAAAACGTACTGCTACCTTTGCAGCTGAGAGACGGGCCATAATTCAATTAACTGCGAGAAGTCGTCACATCACAGCAAAACATAAACCTCTATTGTTTTAGACATTTGAACCAGAAATCAATGCTGCTGTTTTTCTGGGAACAATAGAGCACTTCCTAGTGCTTGTGTGCGTGTGAGCGGGAGCGCTGTAAAGGTGAAATCTCAAAGGCAGGCAATCTGCTACTCAGAAATGGATCTTTTAGCCCTCTAAAGTTTAGTTTGGTATTCAGAGCGTGTTCCACATGGATCAAAGGCAAAAGTCAAGCTGTGTTTTTTTTTTTTTTAACTGTGCTGTTTTGTCTGAATAGCGATATTGTTCTATTGCCCGTGGTTTTTCAACATCTTACACAAGCGGTAAATTGTAGCTCATCCTCAGACATTTACCGTTTTTAAGTAGCAGAGAGAGTATAATGATGTCAAAGGTTTAATCCCCTCTTTGTCAAAGGGCTCTTGGAGTTAAAGCACTGCCCCGGCGCTCTGATCCTGCGTGATGTGGAGATATGTTTGGATGCATGAAGCAACTCAACAAATAAAAGAAATACAACATCTCTATTCCATACCAAAAAAAAATGAACACGTTGCTAAGACTTAATTTGGTTCATGAACCTGCAGGTTTGATATCTGCCTCCTACTTATTGGATCGCTTTGCATAATAAATTGCTTTCCATTTGTTCTATACATACTTTGATTGTGTTTAGATCTCAGATCTCTGTACGCTGGGTATTTCTGTCTTCACGCTGTATTCTCTGCCAGGTTTCCGTTTGACAAAGAGCTTCCTGATCTCTAAGACATCATAGAGTTAAAATAGTTTTTCTATATAAATAGAAGAATTCCTGGTTAGCACTGGGGTCTAGTGAGGAGATAGCTCTTCAGTCCCAGGTTCATGGGTTGGAGCGTTCGTCCCGTTGAAGTGTCCTCAAGCTACACACCTGTTCATGTACTGCTTGACGTGAGCGCAAGCTAAAGGCTGAAAATGTAAATTTACCTTCCTCCTGCTGCATCCGGCAGCTGTTTTTTTTTTCCTGGGGACCATTCAGTTGTGTGAAGACACCGGAGGATTTGTTCTGCTCGAGAGGGATTTAGTTCTGTCTATTGGTATTAAAAATAAATCTCTCCTTGTGACGCTGTTACATTATTACATCTTCCCTGCGAGGCTCCCTATCGAGTCATGCTAATGAGTATGGAACGCCCAGAGGAGAACGCTCATTCTTAGAAACATTAAACCTGACCCAGATGATCGGCGTGATGTCACCGCTAGGGGACGCAGTATTCGCAGAGATCAGAGTACATGATGTCTTCTAGCAGGTCTATCTCGACCCATTTATCCCGGCCCAGTAGTATGCATAGGAGACCTTCGGTGCTTCAATGACTGCAGATTAACCGTGCCCCTTGTTCGACAAACCTCAGCTTGACCCTGTGCCATCAAAAGGATTATAACTCACTGATAGCAAAATCCACTTGAAACAAGGGAGTTTCTGTCCTGAGGCCAGTCTGCTACTCTGCTGGCTTTAGCCTTAAGGAGCTCGATGTGTTACAGTTTCCTCAGCAGAGAGAAATCCATGTAATACATCCTCATGTAGACCTGCTAAACATTCCTTTGATGCTTGTTGGGGGGGGTACGATCATCTCTTCCCTACATCCTTCAAGTCCTGTCAGCCAGATGGCATACATCAGTCATAAATTGGATGTGATTACAAAGGTTTTCATCAGTTTTTATTGCCCTAGATTGAGTCTAGAATAATTGCATTCTGTATTCAAGCAATGCCCAGATGGTTGGTGTGCCAACCCTCTGCACTGATATTTATCAGAGCTTTAAATCATGGTTTATATTTCTGGTAGCGACTATTGTAAATGTCGGTTGAGTCCTGGCTGTTGGTATGTAATACTTTAAGGCCCAGTTGATGCTTTACAGTTTGGATGGACCATCCATATTTTAGTAAAAAGTATCCCACTAAAATATATTTATAAGCTTAAAACGACACACCCTGTAGTGAGAGTCATATATGGTTTGTGGTTTCAGAGCTACCAGCAGTGTTACTCTACAGCGTGTGTGTGTGTGTGTGTTTTTGTTACCTAGGTGTCCAGACGGTCCTCGCCCCAGCACGGTGCGACCATGTCAGCTGCCCTGCAAGAAAGACTGTATCATGACTCCGTTCAGCGACTGGACACCGTGCCCTGTTACTTGTGATGCAGGTACGGTGAAAAAGAAATGAATTGCATAAACCGAAGATGTGAAGTAAAATAGAATCGTGGTTGTTAAATGTAATTTTTTAATTTCACTGTTCGATTATATTTCATTACGCAGTTTTCACTGTTTATGGCAAGATTTTTACCAAAATATTTGGCATTTTAGTTTCAGGCTACGATAATGAACTATAATATGATCATAAACCATGATAATGAATCAAACATGTATTGAAATGACTCTGTTCCAGCCTAGAAGTGCACACAGACGCAAGTTTTAATTGACTGTGTGGAAGAACTGCAGAGGTGGGCCCCTCAGAACACATTAGCTACCACATAAACATGTGCACTCACGACTCGTTACACGTAATTAATTTGACAGATTGGCATGTAAGACAACCTTTGGGCTGACCTCTTTAGTGCGCCTGGGAAGCCCACTCGCTCGTGGCTACAAGTGTCAGCAAGTGCGTTGCAGTGCTGTTGTTTTCATGCTGTGGATGAAAAACATTGTTCAAATGAGGTCACCTTTGTCAGAAGCTGTTGAGCAGTGGCATATATATTACATTGATTTATGACTGAAAATCATTATGGTCCATATTTTGATGACCTCCTCGTGTGACACGGTGACATAAATCTCTTCATTCAGAGCATGCTGCGCCGATGGCTGTGCATTTAAATTTGATGCTGTTTGATATCTGCACCGTGTGCAGAGAATTACACACACACACACACACACACACACACACACACAAAGATTTAAAGCTGAGTTCAGGACTGTCCAGTGGCTCATTTAATCTTAATGAAGTACGCGTGGGCTTCTCCACACATGTAAATATCATAAATTTAATCTAAATCAATTCTGAGGTCTAATAGGATTTTCCTGCATCATTGTTGTTGGCTTGATATCTTAAATCATCGGACGTGCATGTGGTCTACGACGTCCAATTAGATTTGGCAGTAGCAGTCTCCAAGTCCGTTCTTCAAGGACTATGAACAGAGCAGCCTAGCTTATCACTCTGACGTGTTGCTCGTCACTTTCCCACCCAGACATTTCTTATTTTAATTCAATAACTGTGTGTGTCTGTTCAGCTGGTAATGCTGTGAAGACCAAGCAATCGAGGAAACGTCTTATCATCCAGCCGCCATCCAACGGGGGACAGGACTGTCCAGAGGTGCTGGAGGAGGAGAGGGACTGTGAGGTTCCTAAGATCTGTCCAGGATTCAGGTAAAACCGCAAAAGTTATCTGATACTCTTTTCCCCTCAATTTTGCCTTATTGAAGACAACTTGTATTGAGAAAGCTTCGCAGCGTAGCTGTTTCTCCTAGACCCTAGATAGATATGCGACTGCCTTACAACTGCAAATACTAATGTACTTCCTGCCTGAGTGGCTCTCCATTACAGTTCTCTGTATTGAATTATTAGAAAATATAAATTATGATATGAAGACATTATGTACACTTGCATACTCAGTGTCATCAGTTTAACCTAAATAAGCACTTGCCTTTCAACTGCACCTGCTTATTTATAGATACACACTTTTTTGTGTACTCTGTGTGATGAATGGTAAAAGGTACAAATGGTCATGGGCTCACTAACTAATTTCCTCATGGTACAATAATAGCAATTATAGATGGCGTTTGATGACAAAAATGATACTCTGAGCGCTTTGACTTACTGCATCATTTGAAGCACTAGCTGTGTTGGACTCTGTCAAACAGTAGATGGGATTTAATGAGTCCAAATCTTTGATCGCAGTTGACATGTTTAGTGGTGAACACAGGACAGAGGGTTCTATCAAAGATTATTAGTAGTATCTAGTGGTAAGAGATAAGTACAAAGTTATCTATAATTAAAACACAAGTACCTTGATTGTGTAAGTGTGGTACTATTGTAAATGTACTTCGGTTCATTATCTGTGTTCGGCTAAGAAAAGACCGACCGAGAGGTCAGTCAGTACATAAACCAGCTTGATGATGGGCTCACATTAACACAACTGCATTTTTTACCTTAGTCTTTAATTAAGTGTGTGATAATGCCTGGTACTATCACATCGTGTTTAATATATATATCACACTAGAGGTATAGGCCTGTAGCTTAGTTTTTAGAAAACTGCGATATAAATTTCACTATCGGTCTGAAAAATCACAATTTGATATTTTCATTTTTGCTATTTTCCAGAAGTTCATTACACACTGTCTTACATGCTGCAGTTCTTTGGTAGTGTAATACCAAACCCTAAGATTGTATTTCATACTGTCCTGCTTTATTCCAGGTGGAAAACCCACAAATGGAGGAAGTGCCAGCTGGTCCCGTGGTTTCTCAGACAGAACAACACCGGTGCTCAGGAGACCTGTGGACCAGGACTTCAAACAAGAGGTATAGAAACCAATCTCTTCATCTCACCCCCACCCCCCGTGCATTCTCACTAAACCATTCCTAATCACCGTAAATTAAATTTTTGCTCATTGCGGTGCATCTGGAGCCCGGCCACAAGGCAGCAGATGGATGTGCCAAGGTTTAGAGAAAAAGGCCAATTAACTTAGAGCACACGTCAAATCCTCTCACTTACAAGACGCGACCCAAACTGAGGCCGGCACTTCTTTTTTCGTATTTTATTTCTATTTATTTTTGTTTTCTTCTGGAGTTTCAGGAGGAAATGTGTTCACAATGCATGAAGTGCCTCTTGAGACTTGTTTGACAGTTCGGGTTGTTTCACTGCTGGCTTTTTTTTCACCTCAGGCTCTTGTCATGCAATTTTAATCGAACGTGTCTTGTTGAAATTTAGGAGAGGCTGCTGCACCTTGCCTATAGCATGTGACGGCGCAACCTCCTGTTTGTATGGGCTTCACACACATATGTGACAAGTACTTTAAAGTAGTTGTGGCTTTCCCTCCTTTAAAGCGTATTTCCTCTTCCCTTTTCATAGAGGATGGATGCACCATGTAGTCCTGGGAGGCTTTCATAAAAATCCAATTTCAGGGGGTCACGCAGAATGATCAATTTCATTATGTTCCAGCTCCTATAGAAGGACATTATTAGTGCCTATATTTCTGTTCCTTCTTCGCTAGCTTACAGTAATGGATGGAAGAATCAATTTATTCATGAAAATGCTTTAAGGTCCACTTTAAATGTACTTAACGCCCTATTCCAGATTCGGTGCAGCTTTCCACTGATTTGATCCCATGTGACACCTGATGTCTGGACCCTCCTGCGCTTGTTTTCACCCTCCTGACAAATCATTTAGTCAAACCAAATGAGATGCACTGACTTTTCTGGTCTGCGTTGTCTTGCCGAACAGAGATTTAACTTAGAGGGAAAGAAACTATTAAACACACAGACCAACTTAGAGCACATCTCTCTCTCTCTCTCTCTCTCTCTCTCTCTCTCTCTCTCTCTCTCTCTCTCCATTGCACACCCTCACAAGAGAAGACCTGACCTCATACTGTACACCGCCAGACGGTAGCTTTCCGAACCAATAGCGGTCCCCGCAGGGGTTCAGCAAAAATGTGCTTATAGATTGATTTCGCTACGAAGGTACAGCCCTGCAGAATGTCTGCATCACAAGAAAATGAAATATTGCAGCAACACAAGTAGTGCCCTTTATTGAAAGAACAAAGCCTGGGATGATGCAAGCCAACACAAATTGACTTGTGGGCTTCAAACCAATTGAGGTAGAGATACACGCTTGTCTGCTCTGATTAGAATTGTGATTTAGCCCTCATGAGATCTAATCTGAATAGTGTAGTTCTGATCTAGTTTTGATTAACTCTTTAGTTGCCGTCATTAAATCTCTATTTGATGTTATGTTGCTCACTAGGGGAGAAAGAAGTATCTCTCACTTAAAGGGACATTCCTGTTATTTTACTAGTCAAAGGGAGTATGTGTCAGCCTGTATGTTGTGCTGGGTGTTTCTTGAGGAGCCTCATCTGGTCTAAAAACTACTCAACTGTCATCACGATACAACAAGAGCTAGCGAGAGTTAGATAAGGATTGCTTTCATATCTGTCCATTAAATACGGAATAGATACAGACAGCAGCCTTTAGCTTAGCTTTGCATAAAGCATGGACATGGGGAAATGGTTAGCATCACTGTGGATGCACCTAAAGCTCACTATGTTATATCTTGTTTGTTTAATCTGCAAACAATGTGTAAAACCAACAGTTGGTGGTTTCATGGCGGATTATCTGCTGACCTATTAAATTATTGAGCCTCTGACCTTCCGGCCTAAGATATCAGCTGCTGGCTTTAGCCCCATCCTGTATTCAACAGACTCATTTACCTCTCTTTAACAAAGCAATGTACACATTTTAGGTAAATCAAGCGCAAAATTAACATTAAAATGTTCTGAACTGTCACACCTCTTATTGGTTTACTAGTACACACAAATGCAATAATGTATAAATAGCATTTGTTTCATTTCAAGAAGTTTATGTGCATTTAAAGTGTTGATAAACTATGAGGCATTTTCCTGAATTAAACTTTGAATTCTGCACCGTATGTTATGAGCTGATTATATGTTTGTCTATTCTAATTTGAAACAGTCCTCATATATACAGCTGCAGAAGAGTTGTAGTGTGGTAAATGGAACAATATATTTCTCTGAATTGTATTGACGTGTAAAGTAACAAAATAAGTAGTAAAGTAAAAAGGAAATATGGGAGTAAATGGACTTTCCACCACTGTGGCTCATTTCCTCTTTCATTACCACACAGATTGTCTTGCCTTTTTAATACCCGCTATGACAATCAATCAATCTGTTGAAACAATGAAAAAAAATAAACCACTTAATGGTCTCCTACATCTTCTAATGAAGCATTTTTGACCTGTCTTCCTCTAATTCTTCCAGCTGTGTCCTGTCGCCAGCTGGACGGGACACAGGCAGACATCAGCGAGTGTCTGAAATTCGCCAAGGCCATGCCTATCATCACTCAGCACTGTCAGCTCCCCTGCCAGGACGACTGCCAGCTGACCAACTGGTCCAAATTCTCGTCGTGCACAGCTGACTGTGTGGGGGTCCGCACCAGAAAAAGAGCACTGATAGGTGAGAACAGTGAGTGACGCAGCACGACCGACGGGCTGCTGGTTTGACCCCGTCTCTGAAAACCTTATTTGCACTGTAGTTTACGTGTTCGTGGGATACCAGGCAATTTAAGGGGTAATGTTAATGGGCAAAGCTCCAAGAGACAAGCAGTGAAGTGAGACGCAAGGTCATAAATCTACTCAAATAGTTCTTTGCCAGCTAAATGCTCCAGTGGGATTAAAGCAACGAATCTGAAATAACTCCTCAGCCTTTGTTATCAATCAGAGTTTCCCCAGAGAGTTGCCCTGTGCATCAAAATCAAAAAAGCAAAATGGCAAGAGCAGTGCAATGCATTAAGGCACCTCCACATAAAGATACTGGAGTGGGAGGGGGGGAGGAGGGGTGATTCAAGTGTAAAAGAGCAGAGAGGTCATGTAAGGCTTACAGGGGTGTAGAAACACTCTTTGAAGGGGTGGTTTAATCGCTCTTAGCTTTAAATCAGGTAAGAAAGAGTGTGGGTTTTGTAGTTTTACCCAGAATTCTTCTGATATATTTAGAAAAGTTTTGAGCAACATGGTAAATGTTGGCCTCATGTCTGCCAGTCCTCTTTATCCTCTTCTTAACCGTAGTTATCTATCCTTAATCCAAAAAAAATACCAAGACGCCACAAATTCAGGTTCCTAAAAGTGGGTAGTGAGGGTGGATCATTACGTTGAGCAAAATGTATACTTTACTGCTGTGTCTTGGTCATAGTTTGTTGCTTAATGCAGTTAGCAACAACTAGCAGCTGTGCTCCTGATGCAGGATGAACTTGACAAAGACACTAGTGGCTGCAGGTAAAGATGCTGTGGGCAGATGGTCTACAAAGTCATGAAAGCCGTATTATTTATTTTGGAAACAACTACTAATGATAGACAAGAAAATTGCATGGTGATCTATGACTAATAATGCTTCACATGTCTGTAGACAGAAAACCTTTTTCTAGTGTAATCTATCATCAGGATTTGCTGTCTCCCCCATGCAAAGAGGGGGCAGCAACTTCTGTGTCATGAGGCCTTTTTCAGTGAGCAAATCTTCCCAAACAAAAGCCTCAGAAGTAGCCTTGAATACGAGGAGACTTGTAGCCACTTCAGCCTAACAGCGACAGAAATCCCCCAACAACATGTGGAGTCATCTCGCCTAATACTCATCTCTGGCACTCTGTTGTCCGTAGGGAGGAGCAAAAAGAAAGACAAGTGCAAGAACACTCAAATGTACCCTTTGAGTGAGACCCAGTACTGCCCCTGTGACAAGTACAACGCCCAGCCAGTGGGCAACTGGTCAGACTGCATCCTGCCTGAGGGAGGCAGAGTGGAGAGCATCCTGGGGATGAAGGTCCAGGGAGACATTAAGGAGTGTGGACAGGGCTACCGCTACCAGGCCATGGTGTGCTACGACCAGGACAACAGGCTGGTGGAGACCTTACGCTGCAACAGTCATGGTGAGTACAAACACGTATCAGCAGAAATAACTGGCCATGGAGGTGATTTTAGTTTTATTTGTTCAGGTTTTTTAAGATAACTTCCACTAGCCACCGCTCCTATAGCATGGAGATGAATGGGTTTTTCTTTGTGGTTCTCACAGCACACAAAAATACAGTATCATAGAAACAGAGGGAATGACAGTACATGATGACAATAAAGACAATGAAGCTCTTGAGCTGACTTGGACAAATAAGACCAAAACTACATAACACTAGAGTGAGGACAGTGTGTTTTTTCCTTGGAGCCCAGGACGAAAAAGATTAAAAGTGAGCGCTCAGCAGCGTAATGTTCAAAACCACGACCCAAGCCAGAAATCACAGTGGAGCGGAGTCACAGGCTCACACCTTGAACAGCCATATTAAGACGATAATTACGAAGTCAGCGTACTATTTCCTGAAGAAGAATATATCAAGGATCAAAGGACTTCTGTATCAGCAGGATTTGGAAAACCTTGACCGTGCACTTATCTTCAGAGGGCTTGACGACTGTCGCGGCGTCTTTACAGGCCTCCCGAGTCAATCAGGCAGCTGCAGCTAATTCAGAGCGCTGCTGCTTGACTCCTCATTGAGACGAAGAGAGGAGACCATATTACTCCACCTCTCAGATATTTACTCTGGCTTCCTGTCTGTCAGACAATTAATTTCTAAATACAACTGTTGCTGCATAAAGCACTGAAGGGTTTTAGTCTGCTCTCCGTGCCCAGAGTCCAAAGTGAGCATGGAGAGGCAGCATTCAGTTTGTATGCACCACATATCTGGAACCAAGTCCCAGACCTTTGTGTTTGCTGCTGCCTTTCAGTAAAACAGTTACTTTATTCATTTCTTTTATTGCACTGGAACTTTTATTCTTGTAATTTTATACCGTTCTTATTCTATTTCAGCTTGGTATTACTTTCTATCGTCTCTCCTTTTTTGCTTTATGTTGGATATAAATGTCTTTGTACGTCTTTCTTTTGCAACTCTTTTGTCACAATTCTTTTAATGTTTTCTGTTAAGCAGTTAAATTGCCTCGTTGCTGAAACGTGCGACACAAATACATTTGCATTGCCTTGCCTGTGACCGCTGACGATGGAAGCAGCTCTGACAGAAATCTGCATTAAAGCACTCTTAAGGCGTAGTGCATTATGTTGCAAATCAGATTTGTTCCATCTGCAGCCTTGACTTTTTGGTTTCACGTGAGAGATATACTGTAGCACGTTGGAATGCTGTATATACAAGAATAACTTTTAGTTCTATTAAATATTCATCTGAAGCAAAGGATTTTTGTTAGTGCACATAATAAAGCCCCTCCCATGGAGGCTAGCGACTCATTCTGCATACTGACTTTCACATAAGGAGGCCTTTTCTAGCACACTCCTGTCAGAATCATTTGTCTCCTCGTTGTAAGGTCTTATCTTAGATCCAAAATACTTCAAGCAAGGAATCCGGGCTCAGAAACTCGTTGTGAAATTGCTGTGAAATAGAATGCGGGAGATGTTCAAATGAATACATCAGTGTTGTGCATATATAAACATGGTTTTAGTCTCCTTGTGTGAGTCACAGATTCAGATATGCGTCGGTTAATCTGAGTGTGGGTGTGACAAGAGCACGTTGTGAGGATGTGGTTGTGTATCTGTGTGTGTGTTTGTCAGCTTCTGTGTATTTTTACACCTATATGAATGTTTGGGAGTGTATGCTTGAGTGCATTCATGCATTCATCTTCGAGCATCATTGAGCTTAGACAAAAGAAATGTTCCTTGAGGTGCACTCAAAAACAAAAACACATCCACGAGGCTTGGCTTTGGTACATGTAAATCTCAAAGATATCATTAAATCTCTTCTGTTATCCCCCTGATTCAGTCGCCCCCCCCCCCCCCCCCCCCCCCCCCCCCCTCCCCCGTCCTCGCTGCCACTCCCTCCATCACTTTCGGTGCCATTCTCTCCATCTCAGCCATCATCATTTTTAATCTTGATAGAGGAATAGAGGAGGAGACATGGTCCTTCCACGACGCTGCAGCTGACACACAGCCCTCGGCTATGATGTCGATCAGGCAAACTGTGTCAACGTTATCTCTATATTCCACAGACATCAACAGAAAAACGATTATCAAAAGCACGTTGATCCAAGCTTTGTGGTATTGCTCACTTTTCAGATTGCCTCGTTGGTCCGTGAGAGGCAGTGACTATTATAAAGGAAGATAAAGCAGCTGTTCCGAACAGTTTTCAATAAATTACTTCTCTTATTCAGAGTTTTGACGCTGCAGCAAGTAACTATTTGAGGACTGTGAACTGAGGAGAATAATAGATCAAAAAGGATTTGGGAAATTTGTACAGTATACATGATTTAATCATATAAATGATCAAAGTCAAAGTTGACCGCAGGGAGACTAATAATCAGCAGCCCAAGAAGCCAGTAACATCCAAATGACAAATTCTTGATTCTATTAGTTCCCTGCAATAATTGCAGGCAGCCACAAGAAGATCTAATTAATGTGTTGTCATGTTCAATATAATCAAGACGGAGAGGGTAGAGACTCAAGACCCAGTCACAGGCTTACCAGCTCAAGACAATGACTGAAATCATGTCGGTCTGACATCATAAAGATGTTTCCACCAGGTGAATCTTCAATCCCATGTCACAAAAACTGTATCAGCAAAACAATATTAACGTAACTCACAAACAAATACTCAAAAAAACAATGTAGCCATTTTGTCTACTGCTACTATCTACACTGTGCCCAAGGTCATGGTGCAGTCAGGGAAAACCTTGTCCTCTGCTATGTCCTATATAGATATATGTCATTACTCATATAGTTCTTATATTTATGACTATAAGTGACTTGTGATGCGTTGACCTTTACACTGACTTAATATTACAGGATGGCTCACAGGGCCTTGGCCATGTCTTAGCAGGATATGGCAAAGTAGGAGGGCATACAGTCACTCTGGGAAGCTATTAAGGGTAAAGCTTAAGGGCAAGCATCTTGCTGAGGACCTGTGAACTTGAGCAGTACTGCAGCGAAGAGATTTGTTGGTGCATGACGACCCATATTTGTATTAACAAGAGAAACAGTCTGTGCCGTGTAATTGAGCCTAAGCTGCTCTGAGTATTAGAGCACAGACAGTGTGCTGTCAGGATTTGAGGACTAAGGTCAGTGTCTGCTGAGGTTAATAATGTAAATCAAAGGGCCCTCTGGCCCATGTTGACTCTATCTTATACCTATATGCTCTCTATCCTAAGCATACAGCCTCCGTAGTTATTTTCAGAGTGTCCGGGGATTAGGCTGTCCCCGTTGCCTTGGACATGGTCGTGGTGCATAGGGAGTCACGGGTCAAAAGCAGTAATGTTAGAGGAATCCTGGAGCCAAAAGGTTCACATAAAGCTTCTCGGGCCGACCACCCGTTGAGCGGATGAATTTTGATTTGAGAGGCCAACACTATGGTGACTCTGCTGGACTTTATGCCTGGATGGACGGCCAGGACTAAATTTTGGTTTGATCTTCTATGAGGGTGTCCTCGGCATGCTAGAGTGCCAAAAAAGGAGTAAAAAATGTTTTGAGAAGTCTCATTATAAATTGTTGTAGTATTTTCCTTTCGTGATTGATTAAAGTGATATTGGTTCGAACCACAACCTTTGAATGATTTTACATTTTCTTTGCCTTAAAGAACACTCATGAATGTTTTCCACCTTGAGTGAGTAAACCGGCATGATATGAAGAAAATATCTGAGGCGCAGTAACATTTTTCAGTATTGTGATGACTATAAATAGGACTTGTGATAGATAAACATATATTGAAGTGTGCATATTGGCTAAGATGGGCTGTCTGCTTTGATAGGTACACCGCTAATACAGACCCCAAACATAGAAAAGACTGTGCTTACTGGATAAAGAAATGAAATGATCTTGAATCTGCACAGGACATCCAACCGATTAAACAGAGCAGTGATTTATATGAGACATTAGAACTATAAAAAAATTGAAGTTTAATTTCCCCTGCTCAACAAAAACATTCAGTGTTGAAATTGAAAAAATACCCGGGGGAAATCATGAAATAGAATTCAATTAAACATGGAATTTTCTGTTTTAAATAAATAGCGACATTGATCCCCCCCAGCCTCCTTCTGGAGGAGAGAGGAGAGTTTGGCCCCGCAGGCGCCCGGACGGCCAGGACAGGGCCTCTACGCCTCACTTGGGTTTAGTTTCCAAATGGTGGACCTGGCCCAGTGCTGCTACAGCGAGTGACATGTCCACCAGGCCCTCGGAGCAGGTCGTGGAGTGTGTAGGACGGGCGGAGGGGGCGATCAGATGAAGGGGGGGGGGCCTTAAAACACGATGACCACAGCTCAAGGGAAATCGCCACTGGCTACGGTCCACGACCCCAGCAACAAACCCTCAGCGTCTGGAGGCAAAAGGAGGATAGTACGCAATCTGTAGTGTGCACTCCCAATGAGGCTGATGTTATATTTTTTATTCATGGTGCTTCAGGCTGTCTGTTGTGATTTGTTGATCACATGCTCATATTGCGATGACTACGAAAATACACTTTACAACACTAGTTGTGAAGAAGAAAAAACCCAAAGAACAAAGCCTGTCTACTTCCAGAGGCATTTCAATGCTCACCACAGTTATCTGTGGGAGGATCAAGAGCTGGTTGGGCAGTGAAATTCATAACGTTTCATGTGAAGTTGGGCAGTCAGCAGTTAGGGAAACTTCACACAGCAGTGACAACTGCTTTGGGAACCATAACAGGGGCTTGTGCCAGGTAACAACTTCTAACGGCAACAGCAGTGATCTCGTACCTGGATTCAGCCCAACAGCCTCCCTGAGAGCTTGGCAAGACACCCAACAAGTATATATCAGTCGAACTACAAGTGAACTGCAGGCTGAGGTGCTGTGGCATTTGCATTGTGAGTGAACTTAAGATGACAGCGTCAGTGATTTAGAATGACTGGACTTGAATGTGGGGCTTACAGTGGGAGGTCAGAGCTGCAGAGGTCCTTCAGAGAGCATGCTGAACTCAGCAAGGTGTTGATGGTGAGATGCTGATCTGGACTCAGGGGCAACAGAGTGTAAGGAGATCAGGCAGAAGTGTGTGTGCGTCAGCTTGCACGTGTATGGATGCGATAATTATGTCTGCGCACATTTAGTTTGTGCCAAAATTCCGCCAGGACTCTAGTCCTGCCTGGATTAAGCAGACTTTTTATTTTCTAATCATATTAGCTTTAAGGAATCTTACTGCTCAGCTCTGGGCCACCATAGCAGGCAGCGAGATCACCCTTCAACTGTCTTTTTTTCAGCTGAGCCGAGTTTAAACCCTGTGTTTAAGCTCCGGTCATCCATATAGCTGAAGTATTTTTGAGCAAGGGTGTTCCAGCAAATTGACAGCGTTAGCATCATTAATACATTGTCCTTCATGACCAACCCTCACCCATCCTCAGTGACAGTAAGGCTGCTTTCAGACCGACGTTTGAGCTTCATCAACCAACTTTCCTGATAGATTACTTTGTGACATAAACAGAGTAACTCTACAGTCATCAAGGATAAAGAGAGAGTCACCGTGACAGCTGCTGAGAGTTGTTCTCATTGTATCATTAACTGTTGTGCTGGGTCTTGGTGTCTGATTAGCCTGTACCTTTAGCAACATGCCCTCACCAACACAGCACAAAGCGTGATTTATTTATTTTAATGCAGTGCTATTTTTGGTCTGGACATGGCCAGGCTTAACTCACAATTTGAACAAGTGACATCCCATTCTCAAACGGAGACACTGTGAACAAGGAAACTACCGCACTCCCCTCTAGTTATCCTCCATTTGCTCCGGCAGAGCTGAGTGGCCAGCTGTGGGGCTGCTGTTGTTGTACCCAGCTGCTTAGTAAGTCAGCGTGAAAGCATAATGGTGCTTACAGAAGAGTGTATGTGGTCAGCAAGACTTTAACCAGGTTAAAAAAGTGGAAAATACTTGCATATGTATTGACAGAACTGATTAATTGTAAGGACTGACAAGCCTCTGTGGGACTCCTAGGAGAATTAAATAGTGGGAAGTGTGTTTTCAACAAACCCGTCTGTCAATATAGCACCACATGTCACTCATTAAAAAGCAAAGCAGCGCACATCAGAAAGAGGAAGCGGTTAGGCACCCAGTGAGACATTCCACTTTCCCGGCTCATTCACCTCATCGATTTTCTTAATCAGAGGCTAAACGGATTTACAGACCAGTGCTGTTTCATAAGGCCAAAAAATGCATTAGGTCCTGTCTACTAAATAGGCCTTTTTTTTAAACAAGTGCAAAAATCTACAAAAATGCACAAAGCCAATGGTTCAGAAATATAATCTCTCTCAGCACATTTGACTGAACCTTGGCCTGTGTGTGCTGGTGGAAACAGAGGAAATCACTGCCCAGAGATGGTGAAAGATCCAGACGAACACAAATAACAAGCAGAGTGAGGTTCTTAAAATCAGCCCTGTAAACTGTGGCACGACCCTATGAATAGAGTGAAAAACTGATTCTTGCCACCAGGCCCAACCACTGCTTCGGGAGGTTTTGAGACTTTTATATAATAATGTACAGCGGACCTTTGAATGTGGAACCTGTTTTCATTCCACTGAGCTAAAAATCAATAGGTGTATTTGGATTAGTTTGTGAAGCATCAGTTAATAGTTTGCAGTGCTCTTACAGTGGGTATTCTCCCCTTTCGAGAGGTCTTGGACTTTGATGATTGTTTGCTACAAAAAGGTAAGATAAACGAACCTTTAGGAATCAGGACAAATGCAGTTTCATACTAGATAAATAGAATAAGAATCTCTGAAGGGGATTGAAGAAGCGGACAAGGACATTTTTCTCTAAAGCAGTCATACTCAACCTGGAAACTGAGAGGCGGAGGTCCTCCTGGTGAGATCAGAAAGAACTGAAGGTTTATGACAAAGATCATTTCCGAGGAATCGGTTTTCTGATGACTACGTTTCCCTCTGAAATAATTCATAACAGATTCCAGTCCAAAACATCATTTTATCATTTTATCTTGTGTGTATGCGCACAAACAATCCTCTCTCTCACTTTACAGGTCACAAGCCAAGAAGCAGAACCACGGCCGTATACATTTGTTTGATTCCTCCTTTGTTGTTCTTCTTCAGGATACATTGAGGAGGCGTGCATCATCCCCTGTCCCTCAGACTGTAAACTCAGCGAATGGTCCAACTGGTCACGCTGCAGCAAGTCCTGCGGCAGCGGGGTCAAAGTTCGCTCCAAGTGGCTCAGAGAGAAACCTTACAACGGTGGCCGGCCGTGTCCCAAACTGGACCACATCAACCAGGTACAGACGCTCCAGGTGAAGCTTTGGAAGTCTGAACTAGTGGCTGAGCAGGAGATTGAGATTAAAGCCAAAGCTGGTTTTCTGCTCACTCTTCATTTTTGAATATTTATGAACTGTGCTACAATATCTTTATGCTTATTACAAGTATGTGTGTGTGAGAGAGAGAGAGAGAGAGAGAGAGAGAGAGAGAGAGAGAGAGAGAGAGAGAGAGAGATAAATTAATTATTAATCAATAATAAGCTTGAGTCTGCAGAGTCTTTCCTTTACCTTCCCCTCATTATTGCTGCACTTGTTTTTTGCTGAGCACCGACAGTGCAAAAAGCATTCGGTGCTATAAATGGATCCCATCCACCATATTAATGCCCCAAAGTGTGCCAGTTGATTCCTTAAGGTTTCCATGATTTGCAAAAATGAAATGCTTTCCAGGCCCGTTAGTATCAGCAGATGCAGATTAAGGTTGTGTTGATCTACGACCGGCAGCGTGTGTGTTAGATTGTGAAGTTCACACAGGTATTTACGCCAGAGGCTTTTCTGATTATGTCCTCTCAAATGTTGCATTAATCATAGGTTCTGCACTATATGAACAGTTGGCATGTGCTCATTAATCTGTCTGTCTCCTTTTAATCCACCCCAATGCACGCTGGATATGACTCACTGCTACAGGCTCAGGTAAGAGCTGCTTTCCTCATCTATTTGTAATGTAGTCGCAGATGTCAAGTGTCACTGATGTCAGTGGGTCACTGACAGATAGATGTACACAGCGAATAACATCCTCACTGTAAGTAAACAAGGTACTTTCAGATTGGAGTTTTATTTCAGAGCTGCTCTGGGGGCAGAAATAATCTTGTGGACTAAGTTAAACCTCGGAGAGCTGAGCCAAAGAGTCACTGTGTATTAAGCAAAACTTAACTGACAAACTTACACTGCTAAAATGAAACATTTATAAAATACCTAGATTGTAGAGGCCACTTCTTAAGCTTCTCTTTTGAGTAGGAAACATTTAGAAGGCAAAAGTATCAATCTCCAAACTTTGACTTGCTGCTTTTGCTGCTGTAATCATATCAAGAACTGGTTGCGCACATAAACATGGTTAATCTGTCCTCAGGTGTATGAGGTGGTGCCATGTCAGAGCGACTGTAACCAGTACGTGTGGGTGGCTGAGCCGTGGAGTGTGTGGAAAGTCAGCAACGTGGACTTAAAGGAGAACTGCGGCGAAGGTGTCCAGACCAGGAAAGTCAGGTAGCTCTAAAGCTGTCTGTCATGCTATGTGTCTGCTTATGTTGTTCATTTACACCAGTGGATCCACACGGTAACTGTTAAATGTAGTTGTAGGTTTGTTTTGTTTTTTTGCCTGTAAACTGTAAAGATGTGCTACTTATGTAGATTGAATTTGGGTTTTGTTTTGGACTTTTTATCAGACTAAACGAGCTATTTGAAGACATCATATGTGATGTGCACTTCTTCTATTATTAGAGATAATTAGTTCATCAGAATAAAATAATTTGTAGATGAATCTACGGCAGTGGAACGCTGTCTCCAAAAAGCTGAAATGCTCATTTGTTTTAAATGAATATTTTTTTTATTATTATTGGAAACATACATGCTAAGGATCCTGTACTGGCTGGGCTAACCTGTTTAACACAGCTGACAGTCAACAGCCGACTCACTGCCAAATCCTTTCAGGTGGAACTCAAACTTCTGAATTTATGTTCTCCACATGCCAAGACATACACTGTAATTAGTCATAAGACTGTAATTATTAAGACATACAGAGCCAGACATCCTGGTCCTTGATTAAAAACACACACACACACACAAATAATAAAAGTGGAGGACTTCCCTGGAAGACAAGATATCAACATCCATTCCTCTGGGAATGATCAGTTCTAATGCCTCTTCATGATTTTTGGTGGTTCAGTGGTACACACAGTGAGTAAATACACTAATGGCTTGGCTGAAGCCTCTGCTCTTTAGAGCTGGTCATTACCGTTAGAAATAGTCACCGTCCCAAACTGTAATTTGCAGGGGGAGAAAATGCTGTTGCAGCAGTTCAGGAAAGCTACATGAAAATACAGATTTTCTGACCATTCATGTGTTCATGCGTCATAGTTTAAATGTATTTACTTGGTTAAAACAAGAAAGTGAAAAAAAAAAAAATACTCTCAGGTATTTCATTCAGAGTTCATGTCCGGCCTACTGCTGTGTGTGCACAGTGACCCTCCATAACCAGTGGAGTCTGTAATATTGCCTTTCCTTACCCTGAAGGACACCCCCCACTGTCAACATAGGTTGTCAAATATGTACTTCATGTACCTGCCAACTCCATGTCCTGTTAAAACACACTGTCTGACACTTTAGTTCTGTGGAGCAAACACAGCAGCATTGCTAGAATAAGGTCAAATTCAGTGTGTCCTGGCCAACTCCACAGGTGCATGCTGAACACTATCGACGGGCCGTCGGAGCCCGTGGAGGACTACCTATGTGACCCGGAGGAGATGCCCCTGGGGGCCAGGGAGAGCCGGCTGCCCTGCCCCGAGGACTGCGTGCTCAATGACTGGGGCCCCTGGAGCCGCTGCAGCCTGGTGAGAGCTGAACCCACAACAGAAAACAGCAGCTCAGAGTAGATACGGGAGCGTCAGATTTCAGTGAAGCCCACTGAGATTCATCTTGATAACTTTTTCCTGTCTGAAATATTTTCTCTGAGGCTGAAGCAATTCAAAGCGTAGCTGCACTATATTATTGTGAGCAGTGTGTGAATCTCTATCAACAGGTTATTAACGGGTCCACCGAGGAGACGTAAAAAAAGAGATACGAACTGGGAAGCAGGAGAAAAATGGCTTATACAGTATTTCACCTATATTACACTGTACTCACTGTGCATTCAGCAGGGAAGGAAGAGGATTTATGACAGACCTCCTGAGCAGGTTTCCAAATTTACATTTTGGCACACACACACACACACACACACACACACACACACACACACACACACACACACACACACTCATGTGTGATGTGGTGGCAAACATAGAGCTGGATCTGGATGAAAATATTACCCCTACTCTGTGATAATCGTTTGGCAGACAACCACATACAGTGAAAATAATTAGTTGTGATTTCAGAACAAAATTGATTTACGCTAAGATTGTAGGCTCAGATATGTGCAGTGCTAGAATGTGCTGCCATGGATCCAGCACCCAGCTCAGTTCGTTGTGTTTGGATTTGTATGTTTTTACTGTTTTTTTTTTTTAAGACACTCAGTGCTACCAGGAATTTAGTTCATAAACATTTATTTCAGCCTGCTGAAGCTGATAATAAACATGTGGGTAGAACATGAGAATGTATGACCTGAGAGTCCTTCTCCAACTCAACGTGAAATATGAGGACTTTGCAAATTGAGTTTTGTAAAGAGACGCCAACCCCTGATTTCCTCACAGCAGCAAAGCACACACATGCAGGCGAGAGCACGAACGCAATCTTTGTTCTCCCTTTTGCAAAAACATGTAAGATTTCAGAACATCCCATTCTGCTCCTCCGCCACTGACACCTCAGATTTGGGGTAAAAAGACATTTTAACTGCTCTGGTTTCACCTGCTGTTCTCACAGCAGCACCCTGGCCATTGTTAATCACACCCCATTCTCTCCCAAAGTGCTTGACACACTGACTTCCCACAGTTCCAATCTCATACTGGAGTCTGCAGTGGCACCAGTGGGGCTTCTCGCATGTTTTATTCATCTTGCCAGCGATGGAGTTATTCAAAAGGCTGTCATTTTCTCCAAGAACTCTGTTCTTTACAAGCAATGACCGTGTAGAGTCTGGTGGTTTACTATTTCAGCAGAATATCCATTTCAGCCGTCCTGTCGAGTCCACATTCTGGGAATGAAAGGAGAGACGAGCGAAAGGATCTTTATTTATTTATTTTTAGAAGTACAGGGACAAGGCCTATCCAGACTCCGGAAGGATGTCTTGACATAAGAAGCCTAATGAATTATGGCTTCAAAATAATCCTGAAAAGGGCAAATTCGCACAATTTTAGCCTATAATGTTCAATAGATATAGATATCAGTGTGGCGGCTCAATGGCTTAGTTTCTTTTCAGAGATATGTCCGTATTATTTCTTATCACTCTCTGCAATATGGGCTGCTTAGTCATTTACACATTTTTAGAAATAAAGCTCCACTTTTTAAAGGGGAGTCTCTGTTTCAGCCCTGTACCAGGACCAACAGCCGAGCGCGGACGGCGTACACCCTCCGGTCGCCCAGTGTGGGGAGGCAGTGTCCAGACACCACCGACAAGGAGCCCTGCAGCCTGAACCTCAACTGCTTCAACTACTTCTACAACATCACAGGTAGAGGAAATTGTGGAAGAATGTAAAGCGATGCGCTGTCTTCATAAAGTCGCTGTGGGCAGCTGACCAAGCTGAGTTCGGGTTCCCTTCCCTTCCCTTCTCTGAGTAAGGTCGGGAAAACAGTTTGTCTGTGGCTCACGTGTGTCTCCTCAGAATGACAGTGCTGTACGTGCTCTGTATTTTGAATGGAGCAGATGGTTTTTGGGCCGCTGCCATGGATGTGTCAGGAAGAATTTTTCTCAACTTCAGCCAAATTACTGATATGAAAACAGCCCTCTGTGTGAACATCACTCTCTGTGAACATCACAGCAAACGCAGCCTCCATTTCAGAATGAGCTGCTCATCTTTTTTAATGGCAAGAGGAGCAATCGATACCTGACACATCTATTTTTCTTATTTTTAGCACTTTTGTTTTTTCGGGTAAGATAATTGTGAACTTTGCAAGGATCTTTTTTCAAACCTTGTGTGGTATAATGATGATGTAAACATTAGTGGAGCTCTCTACAGTCTTGCTTTTCGCAGTCTGTCTGATCACAGACACAGACTAGGTTTTTGTTGGCTTTATTTCACATCAGCCCCGCTTTTCAAGGGAAGGTTGAATAGGTACTTGTTTGTTTTTTCTTTGGATCCCTGCATTTACAGCCATTAAAGCCTGTAAGATAATAAGTACGAGTAAAAGGTTTGGCTGTTGGCCGCTGTGGGTTAAGTGCCTTGCTCAGTAGGGGCACCTCTGTGGTGGCTTGCGCAGGAGAAAAACAGTAGATTTTATTTACTTGAAACTTGAAACTTGCAAATTTTGCTGCTTGGGAGCAGCGGAAACAAGCTGTGAACGCAGAAACAACACATCCTCACTTTTTACATTGATATGGTGAACGTGCTATCAAACAGCAACATTAACATTTATTTGGAGTCACTCTCTTTTTAGCTCTGTGTTTGGTCTCTACCAACTCCTGAGGGAAATATCTGTCTCTTTAGCTGCTAAATGCACCACAATGATCTCCAGCTAGTTGCTGTCAGTGTCTGCCAGTTGACAGCTATGAGAAAGGTGAGAGCGAACCAAAGTAGTGAAGTTGCGAGTCAGGCGGCCATGCGATGAGCTGGAACCCACCGTGAAGCCTCTATGAGGCCGAGAGGAGCTGCAGGTTCAGATGCTAACTCTGTGTAGATTCATCTCTATTAGTGATCCCTTTCACACTGATGCATTGTTTTCACACTGACATTTCATACATTGTAAAAATTACATTACATATGTTTTAAATTCCATTTAAAAATATTGATTGTAGCTGCTTTAACTAGAAAAGTATAGTACATTTAGAATAGAGAGAAGAATAGAACATTTCCAAAACTGCACAGATGTTTAAGGTGGTACCCTTCTCGAGTTCCCCTGTCTAATCTGCAGGATATCACATCTCCACATCATATATCACAGAGGCTCCTCTTTCACATTTAATTCTGTAAAGTGCAGCACACTGTTTCAATAAAAATGAAATAAAAGAGAGATTGGCAGCTTTCCTATATTTCACTAGGAGTTATTGTGTTGCTTCTTTTGCCGTTGCCCCACATTCTCAACCGGCCCACCCTCCTACTCTGTCGACTCCTTGTGTTGTTACACTGGGAGCCGTGACATATAATCCTTTATGCTAGGTTCACAGTGGCATACAGGCATCCCAGGGTATATGTACAAAATATACGAGCAGAGATTATTATTGGGTAAAATGCTCTTTTTTTTCCCCCTTTGTTGACGCTGAGACCATTCAAGCTGCTCCATCCTTCACACTTTTACTGTTTTTCCTGCCATCTCTCTCTCTCTCTGTCTCTTACCGTCGCTCTTTCTTCTTGCAATCTCCCTATTTTCATTCCCCAGAGTGAAAGTAAAAAAGCTCTTTGGCAGAAGGAGACACAATTCCCTGAGTTGTGCTTGCAAACAAGCTCACTGCAGCTAAAAACAGCCACTCATCTTTGTCGACGGATGGCACACTTCATGAGTGATACCTCAGCCTTCGTGTTGTTTTTTTTTTTTACCAACGTGCAGCCTGTGATTTTACAGGCATAGACACCCTAAGTCTGGAATAAAATGTTGTCTTTCCTACTTCACAGAAATCATTTCTGGGGCCAAGGGTCAACCTCTGACAGCTCTGGATTTTTCTGGTTTATCGGGGAAAACTTGTATTGATGTTGCTTTTAAATCCTGGTTATTTAACTCAAATCTGACCGCCTGGCCACATGGCTCACTTATGATGCTGCCGTAAAAGGATCCTGGTGGCAGCCAGATTTATTGGATTTAAGTGAGCTGTGAGCTAAACCTTCAATGACCTCTTTGCTGACAAAGTAATCATCTGTTATCGACAGTGATCTTCGCCAGCCCGAAGCCATTCAGTCTCCAAACACACAACAAAAAAACGCAAACCGATTATTTTAAGGCGTTTCAGTTCATTTTGACATGAGTTACGTGGCAGGAGAGATGAATAGAAGAGGGGGAAGAAGTGTATCATGCAACAAAGGTAATGAGCTGAAGGCAGATTTACAGTATGGAATGCACAAGACATGCAGGCTTCTCAGATGAGTCATCTGGGAGCCTATAGTGTTCATTTGTATGCGTGGCACATCCATCCTAAAATCTATCAGATACACTGCAGTGAAGGCATGAGAATTTTAGTTTATGTCAGCAACATAGCTGGTAATTAAGTTGATAGTGTTTCACTGTGTCAATACACCATACCAGAGGTACCCATGCTTCCTGAAACACACTGTACTCCCGCATACAAAGCCTTAAGTTAAACGACTTTCAAAATAACATGAGGCAACCTGGTGAGACAGTGGATTCCTGTGTGTTTGCCCTTAAAACGCTGAGACACACCATGGTTGTTTGTCACTGTCTGGGATTTATTCATTCTGAAGTATAAAGAATTTGTGACAGCTGATGCATTTGAACACTTTTGAACAGCGTCTCCTTGTGTTTTGTCCCACCACATATCCCGCTTCAACGGAAAATACATCCAGCTACAGAAGCAGAACACACAAGTGAAATGCTGCTTCCTTGTGACTTGAATACAGATTCCTCTCCTTTTTCCTTCCTGCTCCTGTCTAAACCATGACTCCCTCTCACCTGCGTGCACCCAGGGAGGTAAAATCAACAGCAGCAACCTGCTGAACTCTGGGAGATGTTTGCTGTACGTGGTGACGTTGTGTGCTCTACTTACAGGTAACAGTGATACTGTAAGGGTCACGTTGTACAGTAAGGGGCTTTACGGGGTTTAACAGCTGACACGACGGCTAGTAGATGAAAACGTGCTCAGCTGGCTTTGCAGTTTGTTTATTTATTTATTTAACAGGGACGGTACGCATTAATGAACATTTCTGTAAATGTGCCAGTATTAGCATAAGGAAGCTATTTTTCAACTGTTGTCCCTGGGCAAGGTGTAAAATGCCAGCAGTTCACATTCATGTACATAGTAAACACAATTAACCTTTAAAATATTAACAAAACATCTAGACAGACAATGGTGCATGGGCAGGTGATCCTGCAGCACAAAACATGACAGAAGACAAAATGAGGAGACATAAAAACAGAAGAAGACATGAGAGACGACCTGCAGGGCTCTAGTGTGGACAGTGCTGATGTGATTTCAGACAGTTTTTAAGTTCAGTCTTGAAAGTGTTGTAGGAAGGGGTATGCTGTTCCAAATATTACCGTCCCTGACTGAAAGAACAGATTGTCCAAAGGTGGTCCGTCTGTAGGGCACATCACAGTCTCCTCTGACTATAGACCGAGTGGCTCTGCCAGCAGCACGTTTTGGTTTAATAAAATCCATTAATGGTGGTGGGGCAAGTCCATATAGTATTTTGTACACAGCACAAGCATATTTAAAATAAAGTTCATCTTGAACAAAGAACAAATTCTTATGTTTTGACCAGAGTCTTTTGACCGAATCGTACTTATAGCTGCTATAATCATGTTAATGTAATTGACAACAGATCAAATGTAGGTGAAAGGGCTCATTCGTAGTGACTAACCCACCCAAATGTCGCCCATTTCTGCAGTTCTCCTTTGCTCCAAGCAGCGTTTTAGTGCCTTTCAGCACATTCATTTGGCTTTTCCAGCCTGCATCTTCTCTGTTTCTACTGTTCTGCTCTCACCCCTCTCATCACTGTTGTTTTCACACACAGTAAGCAGCGAAAAAAGATCTAAAAAGCCACTGTTCACCATGTCCCCAGCACCAATGACAACGTTAGTAACTAGTGGCTGAACATTTTTGTGGAGAGCAAACCAGAGCTCAAAGGAGAGTGAACAGACATGTCTCAAATTATTTCAGATTTGATGTGATCTTAGAACTTAATAAAAGCTATGATGTTAGCATTGTTGGTAAAAGAGCTTTTCCTACAGTGGCATCTTCCAGTGTTGACTCAGACTGTTGGATTTATTTTGGTTAGTATCTACCTATCATTCTGTTCTCTATGCTAAGAACAATCGGTTGTTCCTCCATGTGACTTTTGTTGATAGTCCCTGGGTTTCTTTGCCTGATATCAGACAGAATTGTCAACTTGTTGCACTCCATTTCCATCTTCAGTCGGACATTGCCTCCACTCTAACCAATTTCCATGGGAGAGGGGGGATAGATTTTCCCTAACCAATCACTAGATACGTAGCCATGCCAACGCACTGGTTGTGCCTGCTTTTAAGAGTAGAGCGGAGCAAAGTAAAAACAAAACGATTTCGGCAAATATTGAGAAGACATTCAGTCTATAGAAAAAATACTGGCAAGGCTCGACAACAGCTTGACAACTGTGTTAGTCACGCCTGTGGAGCTCATTGGACCGACTGTTTTTCAGTTATGAAGCTGCTCCTTCATGTCATGATGCCAGACCAGAGGCAGCATGTTAAGTGGAGTGGGCGGATTCAAAGGCCTGGATCCAGGCGAAGGGGCTGCTGCAGTGTGAAAGAAACAAACAGAGGAAATGCAACAGTCAAGTTAATGATGCTCAGTGGATTAAAGATTAAAGTGCACTGGGCATCATTATGTAGTATTACTTTCTGATCAGTATATTCCAACTAAGTTGTAGGAGATTGTCTGTGTGTCAGTATTTTATAGTATGTTATATAAATAATGTTCTTCTCCTCAGACTGGAGCACTTGTCAGCTGAGTCCTAACGCTGTGTGTGGGAGCGGCATCAAGACCCGGATGCTCGACTGTGTTCGCAGCGACGGCAAATCAGTCGATATAAAATTCTGTGAGGAGGTGAGACTTAAGAAAATTCCCCTTTTTTTGGTCAGTTTAGCTTTTCCTTTTTTTTTCGTTCACACACTCATTTTTCTTAATGACTTAATCACATCACTCATTAGACTATACTACGGTACCCATCTAGTACTATCAGGCCCACAGCGACATGGAATATTCAGAAGTATTCCCATGCACAGATTGTTGTTGTTGCTTTAGGCTGAACGTTTTATTCATTCATGATGTGTCTCGTCTCCCTGAAATTGTAGCCGGCGGGCTGTGGCAGAGCCGGCCCCACAGCTATTTAACCCTTGGCCCACTTCATCATCTGGCTCATTCACAAAAACACATTGTGTCAGAATTGCTTTCACAGCATCCTTGATGTTCCAACTCTATTGGCCTGATGCTGCCCAGCACAGTCTGTCCCCTGCCAGGAGAAAGGCGTCTGGGAATTGTAGTGCTGAGAGGTCAAGCTGCTGTGTGGCCATAACAGACTGAGTCTGTGCCGTGACGGTTCTCCTGTGCTGTCAGTGATGATGGTGATGATGTGTCAAGAATTAGCCCCTTCATTTCCCTACATGTGCTGCAGCTGAATTTGGAGAAGAAGTGGCAGATGAACATCTCCTGTGTGGTCGAGTGTCCCGTCAACTGTCAGATGTCGGAGTGGTCGGCCTGGTCAGAGTGCTCACAGACGTGTGGACTAGAAGGTGAGATTCACAATATAAGACACTTTTCTCAGCACTGTGGTCATCTCAAACTCTATGAACCACTGTTGACATTTCGCTGACATTTTTATCTTGAAAAAGAACTGACAGGACTCAGTGAGGATAAAAATCTGTGACATTTTACTCACAAGACTCCTTCTCTAAGTACTGGGTCATATTTTCATCACCAGCTGAGTCTCACAATAATCAATGTGCTGATTTGTATTATGTTACACTTTTCATGTACAATAATTAGATAAAATCCTAAAAATAAAAGCAAAAGTCGTCGAGCAGAGTAAGGAACAAACAACAAACATTAGAACATATAAACATATAAATGTTTTTGAAGAGAAGTATGATGCTGAATTAGAAGGAGCTGAACTTGGTTGTCTTTGTTGGCAAATGGCCAAACACGTCAAATCTGTGAAAGGCACCAGAGATTGAGCTCTGATGGGGTTTTAACCCTGAATGATCTGCAGTTGCTTCAGTCAATACGAACTCATACTGTGCGGCCAGCTTCAATGAAGTGTTAGAACAAGCTGATACAGTCTGTATGAGGTGCTGTCAGGTCGTGAGTAATGAACACAAAGGTGCTCCATGGAGTTTCTTTGATTGCATTTTAAATACTACATTGATTGCATACATGTTGACTAGCTTGAAGTCATCTTCTTTCTTGCCTTTATTGCTACGTGTCTTGGCCAATTACTGCCGCCTGTAGGTCACTTATAGTTCATATAGCGTCAGCCGCACGCTCGATCAGAATAACTGCTTCATGGCACGACGAGGCCAACTAGGTCAGGACCTCCTGAGGTACCTGTCGAAGCTACAGAAGTGGTCAGAAGAAAGAAAGCAAGTGAATCAGTGAATATGTCCAGCAGCAGCAGAGGTCACGTGTGCCTCCTGTGGGTTGGAAGCATAAACAACAATGTCATCAGGTAGATGATGATGATAACAGTGTTAATGTTCTCTTACGATCATATTCTCAGCTAATTATTCTTACCCTTCATATCATGTTTCTTGCACAAAAAGTCATTATATCTACATTAGCGCACATCAGAGAAGCAAGTGTGACCTTCTGTTGACAGTCCCTGGGCCTCCTGAAAGAGTCAAATACAGAGAAATGCAACAGAGTCGAGCGCATGATGCTCAGAGGTCATGAGAAGACTGTGGTTGCACGTGCAGTCCAATGTTGTAAATACATACAGGTAGATACAAGTAAAAGGCGTATAGGTCTGGATGCATACATTAACTTTAAAAAGCATTTTCTCATACAATACTATATGTCCCAGGCATAGGCACAGGTTTGCCCCCCCCCCAGTACAAACATGAAAGTAGCAAAAGACTTTTATTTTTTTCGGACTGCTAGAACACAACTCAAAGATGCAACAACATCTCCGGTAAAGGAGGTGGCAACAGGATACAACCTCAAAAGCAGTGGTTACAATCTGCTATAAAACAGAAAGAGGAAGAAGCAGCTACGACAGATAAAACATGGAGGGAGCCAGATTTTTTTCGAGAAAATCTCACAACCAAGTAAGTTGGGGGTTGCAATGGCAGTGTAAATTAATTCAGAGTGGCTACATGTGTGTTGACTCAGCAGGAAGAACATTAAATGAGAAGTTGATCTACAAGAGAATAAATATTTGAAAGCACTACGGAGCGCCTGGGAGCCGTGCTGCATTTACATTCCATTATTTTATTTGTCACTTGGCGCCTGAATGTTGTGTTTTCCTTTCCATAAAGACATTTCCATCATAAATTGATGCAGAAAAGACACAAATTGGTGCATAACATTTCACCAGAATGAAGGAAAATAATTGTTTTAAGCTTGATATTTCATGGGTGAGGACCTCCATTAATATGTGTCCCCCCCCCAATGTTTGAAAGTAAACCTACTTCCATTTGTTGGTAAGGAGCCAATAGGACCAAGGTGGTGTGGCTGAGTAAAAACGTCCATGCTCAGCAAAGTGTACTTGGATAAGTCCCATATCACACACTTCCTGCTCCCACTGGAGGCATTTGGCCAGAAAAACTCACAAAAGCAAAAGAGAGGAAGTGTTTATTAAAAAAATGTTAGAGTCTTCCTAAATTAGTGGCGAAAATTTGTCCTCCTGTTGCCGGGTTGTTGTTCCGGCGGTTCGCACAATTGATTCTGTCCCATTACATCTTCCTGCTCCTCGGGGCTGTGGGGAGCGCTTTGAAGAAGAGGCACTGCGGCGATAGTTGCTAAATCACAAGGAATAAGATAAAAGTTTAAGGGAGGCTAAAGGAGCAAGAGGGAACCTCATTTGATGTGTGTGTGTGTGTGTGGGAATGTTCTCGTGTTGGAATAGGATATGAGGTTTTACAGTCTGTGTGAGTGTGTGGGAAGGCTGATTTGTGTTTTATGTGGTGAAAGGTGTCATAGGTTGGCAAAGGTGTACTCTGAGGTGAGCAGATTGCTGGCTAGGCAGTGTGAAAATGAAGGTGGGATGTGCACAAATAAAGGGTTCTGAGATCTGAGAGTGGGTGGTTGAAAACAGGTAGACAGGAAGGTTGCATTTTAAAATGTGTGTGTGCGGTTTCTTTGTTAAGTTTCCCAGCTAATTCATAGCATCAGTGCTGCACTCAAATCAAACGAGGTGGTAGCTGCTGTAATGTATTCAACTTATTTAAAGAGCGTTTGGTGGTTAATGTGAAAGAAATGTGGACCAAGAACCAATCAGGACAGCAGAGAAAAAGTGCAGAGTTTCAGGCCGTGGAGGAAATTCTGCTCTGTGAAGTGCTGTTGTGCATAGTAACATTCATTTAATGCATTCGGAACAAGCACACACACGTGCATTTAAAATGAGTTTACAGGGGGAATGGATGAGCGTGTGTGTGCCAAACCGCAGTGGTCACTGCATGTGCCAAATCTGTTTGCCATAATTGTATTACCTTAGACAGCAAGCAAAGCCACATTCACCTTCTCTAATGCTCATAGAGCACAAAGCTCAAGTTTCAATAAAGGGACTGAGAATAAGTCAGAGAGGACCCTGTTGTTGTTGTTTCATTGGCTTTTATTCATCTGAGTGATAATTGTTTTATTGAACAATTTAATTTGCAAACACTACAAAAATGTCCTAAGTAGAGTGAATATCCCCACTAGGTGATCTCTGCTCAGCCACCAAAGTGGAAAATAAACAATAATTGTGTCCCAGACGATGTCGCTTCCCGTGTGTTTTCTCCAGGTAAGATGTGGCGGCGGCGGTCGGTGGTTCAAGCCTCTCAGGGCGACGGTCGGCCGTGTCCTTCTCAGATGGAGCAGTGGAAGCCCTGCCCCGTCCGACCCTGCTACCGCTGGCAGTACAGCCCCTGGTCCGAGTGTCGGGTGGAGGTACGCCAATAATCCTAACATTATACCACAGTCCAGGGACATTAAGTATTGATGATCATATCGACCTCTGTCAGCTACAAGAAATTCAGTTTTGACAGGTCCCTGGCTCAGATGAGATCAATACACACAAGAGTTTGAGCCAAAAAGTGGATTTTGAAAAACAGAAATCTCAGCACCCTAGCAAAAAATAATGGACTCTTTAGTATTGATGAACAACCCCATCAAATCCCTGCTCAGGCAGTTATTTTGTGAGATGGACAGAAAAAAATCAATCTAATGCACTTTTAATGCCGATGCATTACTGTAAACCAATACTGTTGCCAAGAACTACATTACACTTCATTTTGCATGCTGTGCCACCAGGTCAGACTGTTAAAGTAGTCTGATGAATCGCTTTATGACCTAAAACAAAACTTTGCAAGCACGGATGTAGTTTTATGGGAAGATGGGGGGGTGGCGGTCATTTGTTCCTCTCGGTTAACTCATCTATCAAGTGTCCAGTAATCTCAGCCTTCCTCAAATGTATGACAGAGGCAGAGAGACAGACCGCTAACTGACTGTCATTTGTTACCCATGATGCACTGAAACCCAGCAGTTCATTTTTTCCCACCTCTCCTCTTGTCATTGGATTGTTAATACAGGATATCTGCAGGTGTTTGTAATAATTTGTAATTGTAATTCTTAAGATTTCACCCTGCTTGTCTTGGCGTCACCTGTGGTTACCGTGGTAACAGCAAATGCAGTGTAATACTACCGAAAAAGAAATAAAACAATAGAGCCATTGGCGTATCTGTTTACAGTGCAGCCAAACAAGCTGGGTTTGATAAAGATGTCTGTTAATGGCAACAATGACCTGAGTTCATGGACACGGTGGGAATAGTTTTCTACACAACAGCAGATCACAGTTAACTTGGTTACTTTTGTGAGGAATTGCAGGTGTGGTATTGGCTGATATCCATGAGTCAGAATTTAGAACGATAAAGCTGGATTACGTGCATGCATCCTTAAAAATGATCAAAATTAGGTCAATACTGTAACATGATTCCATAAAAATGTCATTTTGACATAAACACTTTTTTTAAACAAACATTTAAAACATTTAAACATTCAAAAGGTAAAACAGAGACTGAACATGACTTGGTACAGTGACAAAATGGCCTTTTTTAAGCATTAGATCACAAACCTTTGGTGTACGTTCAGCTGTGTCCACAGAATCTTGTTTTTCACTTGATGAACTGAATGAAACTGTGCCAAGAAGGGTTTTTACGGAAAGGGAAAATAATCAGCATCTTTGTGCATTTTTTTAATTACATATTGTAAGTTTAAGTGATTCCTTTTACCGTTCATCAGTTGATGACAAAGTGGCCTTAATTGTGCTCAAGTTTAAATAACACCACATTTACAGACTATTAGCAACTTTCTGCTGATTGAAACATTCTCTTTGTCTACATCTCATTCACCACTGTGATGATTCACCACACTGATTGAGTCAATAAGCTTTTACCCTCTTTAACTTTAACATCATTAAATGTCATGGCAGGTATGTCCATGTATATCAGTCACAGACTGCAGCTTTTAAGTGTTGATATTTTCTACAGCCCCTTATATGGACTTTGTAAAGGGCAGCGCACATTAATAACATGAATATATACTTTAAGAACTAGATCACAATTTATCACCCACTCTGTTTATTGGAATTTGGACAAAGAATTAATCTTTATATTGGTGGCTTCCACTTGAACAGCTTGAGTTTTAGGACCTTAACATGACTTTATCAGCTAAAATGGCTGATAGACAAAATGTCCAGCCATAGCTTTAAATTGCCTTTATTAAGCTGTTGCCAAGTGGCTGCAGGTTGATGTGACTCCCTTCTGTCACTGTGGCAACTCATCATCCTCTTCCCTCTTCTCCTTCCCGTCGCCCTGTCAGAGTGTGGTGTGTGGACACGGCATGCGCTACAGAAACCTGTCCTGCTTCGTGTCAGACGGCTCCAGCGATGGCGAAGGCAGCTTGGTGGACGAGGAGCTGTGCAGCAGCCTGGAGCTGGCCGTCGACGGAGACAAGCAGATCAGACTGAAAGAGGCCTGTACCCTTCCCTGCCCCGGTAATAATGATGCTCAAAATATGGAAATTATGACCTTCCTGTGCTGCATGAGCAACCTTGCAAAGTCACGTCCGACACGGGATGGAATAGAAGCAGTGTAAGGATGTTTTCACGACCTGTATGTCATTGCCATTGGGTTTGAAAAATATGTGTTCTGTAGGGGTGGGTGTATCTCCCTCACAGATGCTGTGATTTGTATCTAGGTGCGCAGGCCAGGATCTGATACAAAAAGAAAAATGTTCTTTTTATATTATGGAAGTGTCAAATAAATCATGGGATATGTTTTTGGCCAGTGCATAAGTAAGGGGACTGCTGCTGATTGATATTGTTAACCTAAGAATTAGGTTCATTCGGTGAATTATACTAGTCTATTGTCAACACACTAATCGCTATCAGAGCAGCTGTGAACAGACAGATTTTTCAAAAAGTCAAATCTTAAACCATTAAAGCAGTAGTATGGTTTGGAGCTCTAAACTAAGGTCTAAGTGGAAGAATCAATTACAGTCTATTTTGCATTGCAGAGCTGCTCTCAGGTCCCTCCAGCAGAACATAGGAGGCACTCTGAGATGCTTAACACAGTCAACACTTGTCAGCGGTTGGATTTATATTACAAAGCAGCCACTAAAAATACTTCTGTTACAGGGTAGATTTTATTATCTCTAACCAGTAGCACTCAGTGTCTATTCGTGACCTCTAAAATCAGAGGGCAGAGCATACCTGAAGGCAGAATAAATGGACTGCATTACGGCGGATGCTTTGTATAACTCTGCCGTTTTATGACTGTTAAATTTACTGGTAGATGCTGTATTTCATTGCTTCCAGCAGCTCCGAACCCTCTACTCTTCTCTGCCAAGGCACTAAAGCTCCATTGCACTCGCATGTAGATTTGGGTCTCATATTTACTTCCAGTTGTCTCCACTCTCAGTTTACTCGATGCTGATCCCCACATCTCACCACGAAGGAGCTGAGATGCAAGTCGACAGCCACTTCTTTTAAACCTCACAGCGAGAAGCCTCACATGGAAAGTGTAAAACGCGCGCAGTGGTCAAAGGATGATCCCTCACAGGCATCCCACCCGCAAACCCTGTTAGTTGTGTTTGTTGAAGGGCCTGGCCAAGCCAGAGGCAGCCCTGTCAGGAACTATTTTCTGTTCTGTGTGGAAGGCACAACTATTGAGACCACCTGCTCTTTCAATGAAACAGACTGAGAAGCGAATCCAAATGAAAGCTGTGACCCTTTCAATCCAATTTATTCCCTTTGCTTCTACGTTTCTTCACTGTACAAAGTGATTAAAACACACACACACACATACAGACAGAGATAAAATAACACAGAAAAAAAGGGGTGAAATCAATAATCTGTGTGGGCGAGATAACAAAAACCCTTAGGGCTTATAAAAAAGACAAGATGGGAAACTGCGCTGCAACCTCACTGAATAACAATCTCCTGTGCCGTAAATGACAATGAAGTGTAGATTGTATGAATTTATTCACCTCACATATGAATGGAGATGCTGATTACACGGAGAACAGAGGAAGTGTTTTCAGCGTTGATTACTGGCACGGCTCATGAAACACGGTGTGGCTCAATAGTTGGTATACTCACTGTAAGGTTCGTATTGCACATGTTATAGACAACGACAAGTCACAGTGATTCGCATTTAGCATAAAAGGCAAAGATGCTTTATTTGACTGAATATTTTATTTTTCATTTTTAACAAGCACAACATTAAGCGCAGTACAGTTCTGATACACAATAGCTCCTGTAACACAGATGAAAACTAATAATAGTTACAATAAATAGAACAAGGAAATAAACGAATAAATAATGGAACAAACATTATATATTAAAATACACACCAAAGGCAGTAAGACGCCACTAAGAGGAACATTTTTAAAAGAAATGAAAAAGAAATAAACAGAAGAAGGTTGAGGCGCCCTCCTCTGTATGCCAACTAAGCTATACATGTTGTTAAGCAGACCCAAGTGAAGTGTAGAACAGAACCCAGAACAGACTGATGCCATGAGCCATTTGGTTGATGCTTCCACTCAAAGCTTGTTAGCTAGTGTGCCATGTGCGCACACATTTTCAGCATGGGTAGCCCCAGCGGGTAACAAACCCTCAAACCTGGCAGTGTCGCTGCACGGCGGACCTGCACAGGATGACTCTTTTATTTCGGTGAGTGATTAAGGTCTCAGCACTTCGGTCTTTTTGCTGAGCTGGACATCTGTTGTGATTTTCACGATATACGACCATGCAAAGCAAAACCTGTGAAATATTATACAGTACACAGATGCATAGTTCCATTTAATGCCCCTGTAATTGGTTTATTGCTGTCTGGTTAGCAAAGTAAGTGAACCATCTGGCACTTTGAGTCCAATGTAACCTCCTCTTTCTCCGCATAAAGGAAGGAACTTATAATCAGTAGTGTATCAAACTTTCCCTTCAGCTGGATGCTCCGAGCCCACTTTCCAAAACACTAGACACAATCCTAAACTTTTTTATAAGAATATTTTTGCTGCTAACAAAAATATTGATGAAACGTCATTTTTTTATGGTCAGATTTTGCAGCCTAGCTAGAAAATAAAATGATTTATCTCAAATAAAAGACGTGTGAAATGTCTAAGTGAGAAAACTATTACGAATATCATTTACAGACTGGATCTATCTATCTATCTATCTATCTATCTATCTATCTATCTATCTATCTATCTATCTATCTATCTATCTATCTATCTATCTATCTACCTACCTACCCACCCACCCAGCGTTGCCCATAAAGTTGGAATAATTGTTCAATACCCCCAATTGTGTTAAAGCCTGAATACACAGTTTGCAAAGGTTCATTGTGGTTTAAGTTTCACTGTGATATGTTTGGAAGAGTTTGATCAATAAAGTTGAGAAGATGCACACTTTATTTATCAAGAATAAATCACATTGTCACAATCATTTCATGAGAAGAGGTAAAAAAAACATTTCATTCCAACTTTATGGGCAACAGTGTATATAAAACATATATAAAATAAATTCAAAATGTCACAAAAAAGTTTTTAGACATCGTTGAGGTAAAAACGTTGGTGTATGCAACAGAAACAGTAAATAGTGAATGACGTACATGAAGCATGTGATTGAAAACGTCTGTTCAACCTTCATAGAGATGCTAAAAGACAAAAACAGGAGACTGTTTCCTGTTCTTCTTCTTCTGCAATGCTTTAATGGCACCTACCTGGAGAATCAGCCCCACCAACTGTTTATCCTGCTTAACTTCCAATATTGGCACTGGGTTCTGTGTACATTGTGCTACGTTTGGATGGGAACCTGACTCGTGACAAATCCTCTTCGGCAGCAGTAAAAGTATTTTCTTCACAATAAGTGAAGAAGTATGTACGTAGACTTCATCGGTGCAAAATATACGGCAAAAGTCAGCACAAGTCACCACACTTTGATTCATAGGTGATGCCTCGGCAGCGTAGTGCACAATATTGTGACCAAGCTCAGTACAAAGGACGACTAACTGCACTGAAAGAGAGGAGAGAATATCACGGGTGGGATTATCACTTCAAAGGTTGGGTCTGATGAGTCGTCGTCACGTTTTGAGACGGGGGCTTGTCAGCCGCTGGGTTTGATGCACCCTTGCAGTGAAGAGCAGAGCAGACAGGTGAACTCTGTCCAACATCTGCTGGACTCTGTCCATCGTGTCTGCTCCAACAGCAATGCCCTTCATGTTCGCACGCTGCACCCTCCTCATTGTGCTGCACACAGGGAAGTGAACATCAGTACTTTCTTTGGGTAAGTAGGGCAAATTTACAACATTTCAATAAGGACAGAAGGGAAACTGAACCCCCAATTTATGATGCAGCCAGATAAGAGGGATGTATTTTCACACAGTGCAGCTTAAATATAAATCTGTTATTTTCAGTGTCAGCGGTCCCTGAAGGGAGAATTATTGTTACTTGCTTCTGCCAAAAGACAAAGTACAAATGTGGAGCTCATTCCAAAGTGCTGTGTGTCTATTTTGGTTCATCAATGATCATTCAATCTTTCTAAGATATACAGGGGAACATTTCCCTGTCCTTCTTTCAACCGACGGCTCGTTTAAGAGTACCGCCGTTTGAAATCATTTTATACTTTAAGAGCGTGTGGCATGTGTTTCCACTGGCGGATTTCTCATTTTGTAGAGAAAAAAAAAAAACTCATCAGATGTCTGCTGGTCCCTGAGATGGAAAACATTGAGAAGCACTGGCCTAGATAACAAGTCGATCCAACCCCTTTTGCCAAACTGCAGGAGCACTGAAGTATCAAACGGCAATCAAAAGCTCAGACAGTTCTCTGTGCAGGGAGGTACTGTGGTGTGATTTGGGAGGAAATTCAAGGGGCCGCTTGTGCAGGACCGGGGACATCTTGGGAATTCTGGCATCCACACATGCACACACACTAACACAGACTTTCATGCATTGCCACCCCTGACCCATGTTCTATTTCCCCTGCTGTTTGATGAGCTGCACTTGTCAGCTGTGATCAAAACCAACCGCCCTGCATCTCGAACTTGCACCTTCCTCGTCCTGGAACTCTTCAAAGCACGACGCGCTACGATGCCAACGTTTTCTGTATCTCTGCTGCATACATACCAGATTACATTGTTCTCATCCACAGATAAATAAGGGAAAAAAAAAAAAAAAGTGTTTTATCTCTGCCAGAGCTTAAGATCAGATTTCCACCAGGACACCGACTCTGAGGCTGCAGTGCAAATATTTCTGAATAGCTTAACTTGTTCTGTAAAAGTCAATGACAACGAATGATGAAAAATCAAATAAAATGTGTCTAATCTAATAACTGTAGATTTAAATCTTGAGATAATGCTGATTCTGTCAGCTGAATCTCCTCAGGCAGGTCTCTCCAAAGCACAGGGGTCCCGGTGGCAAAAAAAACCTGCTCACCTTTTAGTCTTAGACTCAGAAAGGGCCACACTGTCTGAGGATCTGAGTCTGGTCCAGGAAATTAAAAGATCTGTGATATGGCACGAGGCCAGACCTAGCAATTTTGCACAGGTCATCAGTTTATTTCAAAAGTTCCACACTGAACAGGTAACAGTGAAAAGATGTCAGAGAGATGTAGATTAATCATTTAATTTAATACTCTGTCTTTTAAATTGAACTTATGTAGAGGAATTATGATAATGTTTTTGTGAATTATAGATTTATAGATAGAGATCTAAACTGGATATAAAGCAAACTGGGAGTAGAATATCTTTACTTTCTTCATATTGGGCCTGACGTATTCTGTCTCTTTGGCCCTGCAGGTGAATGCTACCTGATGGAGTGGTCAGACTGGAGCTCATGTGTCAGCATCTGCGTCAAGGGCGCCGGAGTGGACTTCGGTTCGGTTCAGGTCCGGTCTCGTGCCGTGTTGGCCCAGGAGCCTGAAAACCTGCTGCTCTGTCCTGATCAGGCCTGGGAGTCTCAGCCCTGCACAGGTGAGAATACTTTAGAGAAAAGATAACTTCATCATTCTGACGGCCACAAAGTTTGACAGGCAGAACAAACTCCCTTTGCATGGAGATCTTTCGATGCATGCAAATGAGCCTGCAACAAGCCAGCAGCCTCAAACATTCTTTACCTAATCGGCATGATCAAGGAGGACTGAGGTCAGCCTCGGCCTGGGTGGAAGGCAGGGAAACAGGATGGAGAGCTTGAGTGCATCAGAGGGCTGACACAGAAAGACACTTAGATTCAGGGTCATACCTGCAGGCTATTCAGTCGTCTTTCCATCTGAACGTGTTTGTTGGGCCATCAAAGGAAACTGGCCCACCAGAAGAAACCTGCAGTGAGAACATCGGATGGGGGTTACACAGCCCCAAACATGCCCGGAAAAAAGAAAAGCACCAACTCCTCCTATCACTTTGTTTTTCCCTGTGTACACTGGGTCAATTGGTGTTCTCCCACACAGGATTTCTTGAGTCACATCTCCAAACAGAGGAAACCCCCGCACTCATTTATTGTTGTGGTATCTGCAGCTCCCCAGGCATGTTAATCACCCATTAGGTGTAGTGTGGGCTGTGAATCACCACCGCACCAAAGCTCAACATCTACAGTAGCCATAGGCTCAGTGTGTAGAGCAGCCCCCCCCTCCCCTCCCACCATCCTCTACCTCTCCCGGCTACTGCACCACACAGCCCCACAGCAGTCTACACGAGCCTGACCTGGTTTCATAGTATCAGGGGGGGAGTGGCCCAGCCAAGACCAGTAAAGACAGGGGGGGGGGGGGGGGGGGGGGGGATGGTTAAGGCACATAGTACATAACCACTTTGATTCCCAGCCTGGAGATCTGCTTTGCGTGTCACACGTCTGTCTCTGCACATGTGTTGTCTCTCTGCTGGCTTCTGTGTGTCAGAAAGGTGTTTTTTGGGATTCTGTTGCCTCCATCAGGCCCATGTCCCTCTTAGAAATACAATATATGTGATGTTACTAGTGATTGAGCGTTCTATCTAGTGAAGAATAAATCATTTCTCCACCAGACAGCAGTGGCTACCACCGTCTGCATATACTGCATCTTACAGTATGTGTGTATGTGTGTTTATGTGGGTATGAAGGTAATGTTTGTATTTAATTCTAAATGTGAAGCACTGTATTTTAAAAAGTGCTGTACAGATTATTTTTAAAGCAAAACTAAGGTAAGACACATCATATTAAGTTTAATCAGTTATCAGTTGAGTGAAACATAAGGCTGTCAGCTGTACGTGCAGTCGGAGACATCACAACTGTGAACCCTGTTGGTATTAAAGCACTGTATAAATGCAATCCATTTGTAACAGCGTAATTATAATTAATCCTTTTTAAATTAACAGGCTTGAAAATCAGCCATCTCCTCTCTCAGCCCTTCCAGAGGCTTTTAGTTATGTTTCAAAAAAACTGTGATTGCGGGGGGGTCTAACACAACTACCGGCATCTTTTCTGTTTCCAGAGCAGCTCGTCCTCTGAGAAATGTTTCCATAGTAGTAAAACTTCAATCTGCTCGTAAAAGATGGTGGGAAGTGCTGGCTGAAGTGAGTGATTCAATGATAGCTTGACACATCTGTAAAAGAAAAAGAAAAAACGCCGTCAGCTGTTCCACAGCAGGAAAAAAAAAGGGAAGAAAAGAGAAAAGTGAAGAACATGAAGGGTGAAGATGTCTCAGCCGCAGACAAATGGTCCCGTGAAAGCTGCAGATAGAGCTGTGCCATCGACTGGAGCAGTGATACTGTACTCAGGCCTGTGGAGAATAGATCTTTCCTTTGTTCAAGGGTAAATTGTTCATTTATTCTAGCGGAATGGGCTGGGCTGATTGGTTACACAGGACTCTGTGGGGAAATATGGTCATTTACTGCACTGATAGAGGTATTGATAAAGTCATAATAGCATTGATAGAAAGTCATTAAGCAAAAGCTCTTACTGAGGATTAAAACATTGAACCAGACCCCTCTGTGACGACACACTGATAGTGATACTGTGTGACAGCAGCCTATTATACTACCATAACTTAGCAGCTGCTTTATTAATCTGTCACTTATATAATTAATGGTCCTCACCACAGACTGCCACTGCACTGTCTTTATAGATGTTGGTTGTTTCTTATTTTGCTCCCAGGGGGCGAATGTTACGACTACAAGTGGTTCAGCAGCAATCGTCCGAACTCCACCCGCCATCTTGTCTGGTGTCAGCGCTCAGATGGACTCAATGTCACCGGTAAGGAACTCTGAGTCTTACACTGGAGCTTGCATTAACTCGTCTCTGGACTCTTAGGCTTGGGTCCGCTTGCTTCGCTAGATGCACGATGAGAACAAGAACACTGACTTTCCATGTATGCCGTTCGCCAGTGGTTCCCAACCTGTGGTTTGGGCCCCCACAAGGGGGTCATAAAATAAATCTGGGTGTGTCTCAAGCTGATTAAAAAGATAGGAAAGCACAGAATTAGGTTTCACTAGACTTGACCCAGATTTTTGCCTTTTTAATTCTTTTGAATTTGTGGATGATTTTATCTTTTTCGGGTGTCACTAATCATTATTTTCAGTATTGAATAATCTGCTGATTATTTTCTGTATCGATTGGGTTGGTCCATAAATAGTAAAAATGCTCAATACAAAACCCAGTATTCAGGTCAGTGTCATAAAAGGCTCGAATTATATTCAAGATTTTTGGCCTGTGTGGCCAAATTGTTACAGATTAATCTTCTGTTTACCAGTTTGGATTGAACTGGTTACGTCCTGTGGGGGGATTACGACGAGCGGTTTGAACGCAGAGCTTGGTTTAATTCAAAGGGTCAAAACGTTCTCAGCCCTAGACTGTTTTGAAAGATGAGTAGTGAAGCTGAACTGATCACGACAGCGAGAAAGCCGAGGGTTGCGGCAGCTCTTAAGCTCCGCGCGAAGTCTACATCAGTGAGTGGCAGTTTTATGTAGGAGGTATAATTTACACACAATGTGTCAGGAATATAACACACTGTCCTGAAAACACAGGGATTTTTTTCTCTATAAGAAGCGGAGGTGGTGGGCGATGGCAGCCTATACAGCTATTCATCCCTGTGCAGCACGCAGACACGTGGTCTCACCTAAAATAGTTTCAAAAAGAAACCTGGCTGCATCAGTTATATTGACTTGTAGAATTTTTTTTTTTTTTTCTCCAATGGATGAATGTACAAACAAAACACTGTTCATTTTTTAACTGATCATATTTTTAAATATGAAAGCGCTGTGAGGTCGTGAGGCCGGTTACTCAGGAGCAGTGCATCTATCAGGACACTCAGGTGATGTCCGCTGCATTCCTCTAAACAATCAATCAATCAATCTTTATTTATTTATAGAGCGCCAATTCATAACGGCGTTATCTCAAGATGCTTTCCATAAAGAGCAGGTCCAGACCGAACTCTTTAATTAGAGAGAGACCCAATGATTCAGGAATTCAACATTAAGGATTCAAGAATCCCCACATGAGCAGCATCAGATGTTATAAACACATCATGTACTCCGTTTGATTCTGTTGCTTTCTCTCGTGCAGGAGGTTGTCCCCCGATGAACCCCCCAGGGGACAACAGCTCCTGCGACCCTCCCTGTCTCATGCCCAAGTCTTTCTGCAGCGAGGTGAGTGAGCGAGCGAGTCTTTGTTCTCATATCACCCAATTCAACTGTAAATAAAAAGAATGAAAAGAAAATCGTCTCAGGGAAATATTATTCTAAAGATGCGCGTTAAAAACAGGGGCAAACAGAATAAAAACAATGAAAAGACGTACACCTGAAAGCACAGGCCCTCTGGATGAATGGCAGCCCCCTGTGCTCGCTGTGACACGCTGCTGCCACAATTGGATTGTAATGCAGCTGGGAATAAAATGACAGCAGCATGAAGATGTAAAACCTATTTATCTGTAGTGTCACTCAACTGTGGTGCAACGAAATAAGGAAAAAAAAAAAAAAAAAAACGTTTATGACCAGAGACGGCGGCTGGTGAATCTCAAAGTTGATCCATTTCCATAGCTTGAGAATCTTTGACGAACAACAAACAAATTTGGACCCAGGGTTCAGGACCTCGGAGGTCACGGTTCAATCCCGAACCAGCCTGATAAATCTGCACTCAGTAGCCAGATTATTAGGCACCCCGAGCTAAAACAACATGAGGGACATAATGTTCACTTTCCGCTGAGTTAGTCGAGGTGTTGATTCAACTTTAAGGTCACTTTGGAGGATGTAGTTTTAAGGTGCTGTTTGTTTGCGTTGTGTTATAATGACATGTGTTTCTATTATTCTGTCCATCCCATCTGTATCAATGAGAGTATGCTCAGTAACAGCTCTCTGGATAATGAACACCGTTTACAGACAGAAAGGGTTCCGCTTTTTCTGGAGGCTGATGCTTTTATCTAGATTGAATGAATGAGATGGAGACAGCGCGCACTGCTGCTGAGGACATATGGTGACCCAACGCTAGCAGGTCATATGTTGTATACGCTACTAGACCACTGCCCAGGGCCTCTTCCAAAGCACCCTCTAGATTAGTTCACTTCCTCGCTGACACAACCCGACGCTCTCTTTGTGGACAGTACCAAACATGATTCTGCGCTGCCCCCTGCAGGCTGGTATTTGCATGTGCGAGGAGGGATTCACAGAGGTGCTGTCGCCCACTGGGCAGCTGAACCAGTGTGCGCCCATTCCCATCCTGGAGATCCCCACGGCGGGGGACAAGAAAGGGGACGTGAAGACCAGTCGTGCCATTAACCCCACCCTGCCCACCACCATCCTGCCTGGACGCACCGGGCGGACCTGGTACCTGCAGCCCTACGGACCAGGTCAGGAACCAGCTTCTCTTCACAGAGAAAAAGAAAAACCCATTACAAACACAAAAAGTACACAATATACATCCCATTGTAAAGAAATGCTGAAGAAGTGTTTTGTTGCTGTCAAGTGAAAACCTTTTAATCTCTTAACTGTCATGTTTGGGGAAACTAACGCTGCCTTAATGTACTCTTCAGGGGCTCCTATTTTCCAGTTGTCAAGTCATAATTACAAAAACCACCAAGAATAAATGTGGAGGAAGTCAGAAGGATGCAGACGTGGTTTGGGTTATATTCTAGGAAATGTTACTTTGGCACTATAATCAATCTTTAACAAAAACAAGTCGAAATAAAACAGATCCAGCCAAAGATGACTGTAAATATGTCCTATGCTGACTGCATATGTACAATTACTGTTGTACACATTGCAAACTAATCCTTCCAAGATGAAGGTCAGTAAATCATTTGACTCAGGATCTTGTATTTAATTTATTTATTTCCACTGGACTACAGCCTCTCTGTTGTTTAGTGCCCCCTATTTCTATTTAAAAATCTTTTCCCTGAGACAAACTAAGAGCGCCCAGCCTTCTCAACCTGCAGAGCTGCATGAAATCCTCAAGGTGAAGTGAAGACATAAAGCTGAGAGGTTTTCACATGACAACAGCTTTAGCGTCGACAGGGTCTAATTAACATTAGGTTGAACACATTTTGTACTTGCAGCTGTGCATGAAATAAAAGTTGGCACATTAAAAGACAAAGATGCAGCAGACATGTTTGCAGTCTGCTCCAGTCTGCTCTGATGCATGCATCAACCTCGCTACCTAATCTGAACCGCTGGGACATTAACATTTGAGAGGCGCATCTGCGCAGAGCGTCGCGACTGATGGCGCGTGACAGCGACAGAAACTTTCAGGACGCAGGAGTGCAGAGCAGATTGAGTAACTGTCTATCAGGAGCAGCCACTTCCACATTCACACGGCAGCATATCTATCGTTGATCTTCCAAATGTTTGCTTGTTTTTTTCTTGCTGTTATACTTCATTACAGTAAGATTTGAAAAACATGTGTTTGCCACAGTTAACAGTGTGATGTCATTATATGAAACAAGTAACAAGAAAATCCTCACAAGTTTGTACTGGCACTTAAATGTAGGTAGAGTGGAAGGAAACAAGGCCATGGGGAGGCATTTTAGAGAAATTATTAAATGATTATGAATTATTAAAAATAGTGTTAATCCTGTTGTTCTGTGGAGTCTACAAAGTAATAATATGATGCGTTCCACATTTAGAACAGCACACCCGCTGCAGAGGAAATGCAGACGACCAGTTTGCGTTCTTTGGATCGACTGCAGTGTCAGTGTAGCTGCGCTTCTTTATGAAGTTCAGTCACAAGAAAGGCTTTTTTTTTTTTTTTGCTCATGGCAGGTATCAGATACTGTCGTCCAACACGGCAAGAGCTGCAGAAGACACATAGTTGTTACTGAGGAGAACTCAGCCTTTACGGTACCAGAAGTACTCCGATCTTTGATTTTAGGAGTAGTTGTAGCAGTACCACAGAGTAGAAATACTCTAAAATACTGTATACTAAATACTGCTGTGTGCAAAAGTATGAAAACTAAACTATGCTTAAAGTGTCAAAACTGCATAATGGCCCATTTTAGAATAATATATTGTATTACTGGATTATAATTATTGATGCATTCATGTGTTCATCACTTAAATGTTGCAGCTGCTTAGCTCATTTAACGACTTTACTGTATATAGTTCTGAGGAGCTAATTCCATAGTAATCCATCGGAATTTATTATTAGTTGATTACATTTCGTATTAAAAATCTGACAACGCAAGTGTTTAGTAACTAAAGCCCTCGAATAAATGCAGTGGAATGAAAAGCCAAATATTTGTGTCTCAGTAGAAGAATAAAGTACCATAAAATGGACACAGCGTACTTAGTTACATCCCACCACGGTACTTAATATGAGCAAAAATAAATCTCAAGCATTTCTCCTTTTCTCTAAAATTCCCAGCTGTTACCTCCACGTCTCCACAGTCTTGTTTTCTTCCACCGAATCTGCGTTCAAGAACCAACAGGCTGCATAAAGTATTTTATATGTATCAGCTTCATCGGTGAAATTCCTCTGTGAACTGTGGGCTGAAATATTATGAAATGTTACTGAAAATAAGAACCGTAGCGATGTGTTCAAGTTTTCTGAAGCTCTCACGTAATGAATGGTTGCAGCATTTAACGGCTGTTGGCGCCGTGTTGAAGTGTAAACAGACACACAAACTGACGAGCCTCCTCCTCCACAGATGGGAAGCTGAAGATGTGGGTGTATGGTGTAGCAGCCGGAGCCTTTGTGCTCCTCATATTCATAGTGTCTATGATATACCTAGCTTGGTGAGTTGACGAGTTTAATTCCCCCTATTTATCATTATTCCAGTCCATTAAACCAAACCCTTCTCATTCCCGTCCCGCTTTCAGTTGAACGCCCCCCCACCCCTCCTCCTCCCCGTGGTCCAGCCACCCTCACGTCACCATTTTTTTGTCCTTTTTTTTCTGTTTCCTTTGTGCCTCCCCCCCCCCCTTCATGCCGTCCTCTTGCGAGAGCAGCAGCTACTGTGCCAAGGTGCATCGCTCTCTTAAGGCCCAAGAGACTGATGCCAATGGGACGGCGGTCTGGATGGGCCAGAATGCACATGAGATGATTTACACCTGTCCCGATTGCCAAGAGCTGCCTGAGAGCAGCAGCAGCTAATGAGGATGGGGAGGGTTCAGCCCCCCGACACGCCCTCCAGTATAAGCACCTGCAGTCCTTGATCTTTCCAGTGACCCCCGCCCCTTCTAAAGTGTCACATGCCTGCCACTGCCTGAATAATTGAGTGACGTGCCGGTGCAGGTGAGGACAAACCATCCAGGAACTAGTTTCTTAGCGGAAGTAGATTTTAGAGAGAAGTAGAAGGAGTTCACCTGTTGATTCTAACCGTTTAGATAGAAGGTCTTTGACTTGATCAGTAGTTGAGTTTCATTTAATTTGTTGTCTTCTGTTTATACCTACTTTTAAAAGTGACCCGTATCCGATGAATGCGTTCACACTAGAACTCGTTAAACATGCTGTAGCACGCGCTGTAGAAGCCAAACCACCATCTTACCTGGAACAGTTCCTCTCTGCAGTCCATTCCCAGGTGCAGTCAGTACTCAGGTCTTTTACTGAAAGGAATAGTTTTCAGAAAAATGCTCTCACCACGTCTGCACGTTAAGAATGAAGCTGTTTCCAGGCTCATCCTAGCTGAGCGTCACACAAAGAGTAAAGGCAGGGGGAAACTGCTGGAGTGAAGGGGTGCACTACAAAACAAGGTTAATGTGTTAGCGAGCTATGTTGAGTCTGAAGTTTTCAGTGTCCCATTTTAACCTGGCTAGATCGCCATGGTAACTTATGCTGCACACGTTCACAGTTTCAGTTTAGAAAACATGCAGCAGCCCCTTCGCTGATTCTTTCCCTGACAATATTCTCTATGAGTCTCAGCTGAGGGAACGACACACATGCAGACTTCATTAGTGACCCCACTGAACGGGAGCTGTGCAGACACAGTAGTGCAGAATGTATGCATTGTTTTCAGCTGGTGATGCAGAGAATCTGTAATATTAACTCCCAGAGACAGACTCAGACCTAAATGCACTTCTCAAGGATAAAGTTTCAATCTGCTGCATCAAGTTAAAAGTTTAAGAGGTCTGGCTGTGCAGCAGCCACAAGTAAACGGGAGGCTTTGAGAATCTCTAAGTGGTAAAATACATATATTTGGTAATTCTGCCAGCATTCCTATCTTGCATTATTTGCAACAACAGTCTTATATTCTTCCTCTATGTTCGTTGAGCCAGCTCATGCTAAGAGGGCCCGGCTATGTTGAACTTGCTTCCTAGTGCAGCCAGAGGGCTTTAACAGTACAACAGTTAACGCCTCTAAAATTCACTAATAGACACAGCATGTTTGTTGGTTAAATCTGTATAAAAGAAGCTGCTTCCATTCTTGATGCTAAGCTAAACTAACCACAGACACGAGAGTGGCATCAGCAATCTCATTCCTTCTAGTAGAAGCAGAAATACACAGCAGCAAAATACTCCATTACAAGCAAAAGTCCTGCAGCAACAGCACAAGTGTACTTTACATATTAACAGTAAAAGTGACTACAGTTACTATAAATCTACTGTTTTATTGTTATCACATTAATATAAGTGAGCAGTGCTGCAGCTGGTCGAGGTGGAGCACGCTGTCACTGCTTTATATATATACGGTTGGGCAGAAAGTTCCTAAACTGATGCTGTATTTTCTATAAAAAGAAGACGGAGAGAAGCCGTTAACTGCTGCTGTCGTGTTAATGTAGTGGAGTTTAAGTCTAAGTGCATTTACTGCATACAGTAAATGCACTTAGTTACTTTCCAACACTGCCGACTGAAAAGTCAAAAACTAAAACAGCACCAAAGGCTGGCTCTGAATGCTCAGGCTGGTACAAATCAGTTTTTAACACATTTATTTTAACTTACAGATCGCTTTAAATGTGCTCAGGTGAAAGTTCAACTGGCAAATAACTGATTTCTGTCGTATTTATGTCGACACGTAGGTCTGAAACGCATCATAAAACATATCATATTGGCAAAAAAGAAAATCAGTATGGGGTCCCTTTAAACAGGAGGTGTAAACAGAATATGTTAGCATATTAGCATAGCATAGTAGTCCTCTGGTGACCCTGGAGCATCAGCCTGTGGAAACTTACTACAAGCACATGACATTGTACTCAGATGGAGGGCTGTGATGACACCAGGTCCATGGGTGCATCAGTGTGTTTGTGTAAGTGTGTAGTTAAACAGCTTTGCATGCGGTAAAGTAGTAAAGTACAGATCTGCCGGCTGTACAGCAGCACTCTCAGATGATCAGACGAAGGAGACGTGAGTGTTGCTGCAGGGACTCGTTTCTGTACCACAAATCAAGTTTAAGCCTTCACGCCTCTGTGTTTACCTACCATGGCGCCACGCTGCCCTCTTGTGGCCCAAAGAGGAAGTAGGGCAACACGCTCCCCTTTATTTTTCCTCCCATTTCATTTCCTGCCAAAATCAAGAGCTCATTATTCCTTTTCCGCATGAAACATATTGATGTGATGTCTCTGTGTTCAGCTTTTGACAAGCACGTATCTCAGTAGGAACTTAGGGCTGGAATCATTCAGTCAATCAACATTAACCAGCGACTATTTTCTTTGATTTGATATGAGACAAAAGTATTTTGGGTTGTGTGACTGATGGTCAGACAAAACAAGCTGCACAGTTGGTCACTTTCAGCTCTTTTTTTGTTCTTTAAAAGTATTTTTCTGGAATTTTACCGACAAAACGATGACCAGAGCAGGTAAGCGGCAGATCGGTGATGATGAAAACTGCCCTTCCAGTGCTCCTCTCCCTCCTTGTGAACACGAACAACTTTGCCAAAGCCTCAGAGAAAAGAGCTGAAAACGATTTTATGTGTGCTGTTTGTCTGAAAGTTTGCTGATGTTTTCGAGTTTACTCGGTAGTGATTTTGTCAGCTCTTCATCACAGAGACTATTCAGAGAAAAGTCCCCCGGGTGCTCTTCTCGTAGTCTTTACCAACTTTCCAGAATATTCCTTTTGAAGCATCTCAATACTCCGGAGAGAGCATTACATCACATGCCTCTGTAGTCTGGCTTTGGGAGAAAGTTTGGGGAGAAGTTCTTTATGTTCAGAAGTGGTAATTGGACTGTACTTGCACTGATGAGTGGCTGAAACTGTAGATACAAGGCAGGAACAATCGAAATATGATAATGCAAAAGAGAGCAAAGTAAATATTAGCTTTATGGCCTTTCACAGCTTTTCTCTAGTGGGTAGAAAATTATGTATAATGGGAGAATGCCTGCCATTACTAAGACGTGTATTTAAGGTGGTGCTGACAGTACAAAGGTAGAAATTATACCGTCTTGCTCTAAAGGTGTTTTTTCCCTCCCCCTGGAGGGATAGTGGAAAATGTCTGGCATGTGCACAGTTTGCATGCAAATGAACTTACTAATGCTTTTAGATCTAGACGCATGTGTCCTTTTTCCATGAAAACAAACTGTTTGAACTCCAGCAGCACTATGGGTAGTATAGATCAGTCTACAAAGTCTCCCTCCACGTTCAGAGTTTTTTTTACCACAGAGAGACAGACGTTTTCTGACTGGAGGAGAATAGTCTGTAGGTCTCTAACAGTCCAGTTTGGTCCAAATGTTCTACGGTTTGCTGACTGTTTGGAAAATGACACATCTCAGATTTGAAAGTTAGTTTTTTTTTCAACAAATCCCTGGAAAAGACCAAAACCAACAATGAACTGATCCGACTAACTAAGTACAGCGTGGTACGTCTTCTTCCTCTGACACCAGAGAGAGTCACACTCACTCACACACACACACACACACACACTGTAGTTTATTTCTAGTCAATTTGACAGACACCATCCTGCTGCTGCCCCAAACGACAGCACTGATTGTGTACCTTAAAATAGTCCCTGACAAATACACCATTTACTACAGGTGGAGTAACATTATGTGAAAACTACAGCTGTTTGAGGAAACGAGCCTTTTTTAAAGCTGATATAACACACGTCTACCACACAGGCCTGAATGTAACAGCAGGGAAGTCTAAGGATTCAGAAAGAGACAAGCACATGGTTGGTTTTGGTGTTTTTCATGAGACAATAAGAAAAACAGAGTTTAAAGGTTGGTAACTCATTAGTGGTGATCATCGTCTCCTTGGATCAGTGGTTAGTTTTAACAACTTTAAACTGCCATGTTCCAATCTTCAGTTTGACAGCGTTTCTGAGCAAAGTCCAGAATATAATGCCAAAGAAAATGAATTGGGAACCGGTGAATGTTTTTCATAATTACACAGAGACAAGTGAAACAGAGCGCCAGGTGCTGTAACTGCACAGCAAGTGTGGCAGTTCGCACTGTAGTTTGCTTTTGGGGGAATTATTCCAAGTGCCACTCTGACTCTGTTTTAATCTTTTCACACAGCAAAAAGCCAAAGAGACCTCAGAGACAGAGGCAGCAAAACAACCGACTAAAACCTCTGACTCTCGCCTACGACGGGGACACGGACATGTAGTCCTGCGGGAGACGCTGCGCCGAGCACTTCACCTGTCATAGACCCACTTCATCACGCCATTACAGTGAGGGACACGGATGTTTGCAGCGTGAATGGACACGTCACAGAGTGGAGAAATGACAGAAAATCCTCTTAGCAGAGACACTGGTGGGGTTTAACCATTTCAAGTAGAGCTCCACTCGCTCCCCCCCCCTCCCCTCCCGTTTTTTAAAGTATTTTCTTTTTTCTAGAGCCTTCATGACCTCCACCATGTTCAATGAAATGCCTTTGTTCTTTTGCCCCCTCCATGTCCACATCTCTGTAAAGAAGAAACTCATTTGAGACAGAGGAAAAGCTGGAGACAGACACAGCGCTTCTGCTGTCTCTCATCATGGCAGCACAAGCTCCAACTCTTCTCCACCCCCACCCCCCACCCCACCCCCCCGCGCTTTTCTGCTTGTCCCTAAAAATGCTGAGTAGCTGGAGGCTTAGGATGCTCTGACGGTTCGTACGTTGCCAAAAGTCACCGCAGGGAAGAGGAGGAGGGAGAGGAAAATCTCCATAAAAAGGTTTGGATTCCTTTTTTCCCAATCCTCAACTGGGTTTTGACTCAAATCTCTTTTACAGTCTTTAACAAAAGGGAGGAATTTCTTCTTCTTTTTTTTTTTTTCGAGGCACACAGGCCTGCGTTTGTGGGATAAACTGATCTGTACGATGCTGATGGAGGAGTAGCCTGCACTCAGTTTGTCGACGGAGACTGCTGCCTGCCTCCACTCTTTCTTTGTTTCAGGCTCTACATTGCACTATATTAGTGCAGCATGATATGCACATGTGACTTCTACCTACTATTGCCATAAAACACTGCCTCTTCCACAGACACAACCATGAAGCAGAGGAACAGCTACAGGAAGGTCGACACAAGAGCACGGAACAGGAAGCGATGTTTCGATGGGTCACATTCCACGAAACAGGCGTGAATCTCAAGTAAATATATGTATAGATTTTATTTCTCAGAACTGATTTTTTTGGTTGTAGTAAAGTACCTTTTGTGGTTTGTAGATTTCGTCTGGTGTTTATCACTTTATTTCTGCCCAGATGCAATGAAAGATTTAACTATGATATCAGCAGGTGACTTTTTTAACGCATCACCGGCTTTAAAGTTCTTTTTAACCATAAAAAATCGGATAAAATTCAACGACTTTACTTTTTCTTTTTCTTTTTTTTTTTTTTACACATACAGTCGTACATTGTGAAGCTGAAATTTTGCAGTAAATAAAGAAAAAGACCAATAGATTTCAACTATTCACGTCACGTAAATGTCATTTCTGCCTTACTGACAATAACTAGATACTAACGGTCCTGTAATACAGTTTTAATACTTGAACGGGGCACACAGCACACATTATCCAAGACATTAAGACGACTAAATCCTTTCTTTTGAGGTCTCTTAGCGAAGCGTACTGCAGAGTTTCATGTAGTAATCTGTATCATAGGTGCTCTATCATTTTCACTAACACCACATGAGCGGAAATAGAGTTTAAAAAAAAAAAAGAACTGTACAAAACAAAAATTATACAACATGTTAATAATAAGAGAAGGCGCTTCTGCTGAGTTCAACGTAAAAGCAAACCGGTGTGGAGAATGTTTACTTTTTTTTGTGGTGGGATTTGTACATAACAGCGATTTTTTTATTTTTTTGGAGAAAAAAAAAAAATATCAAAGTATGTGTACATTTATTTTGTATTGCACAGAAAACGTTTAGTTTGAATATCGCAAAGTGGGTGTGTGATATTGCTGATTGTTGTTATCAAGCAAAGTCGTGTGTTGTGAAAAAAAAAAAAAGAAGGAAAGTAAAAAAAGAAGCAGAAAAAGAAAAGAAAAGAGGGCTCTGCCGTTTTGTACAGGTTGTTTATATGTACGAGGAGAAATACTGAAAATAAATAAGGACGCGGTTCTGAACACACACGTGAGGTTTTTGAGCCATTTTTGTAACCTTCTTGTCGTGTTAATGAGAGAGCAGAACCCCTCAATAAATTACAATTGGCATTAAAGGACGAGACTGGTGTTTTCTTCTATATTTGCTTCATTGTCAACAAATCCCATCAAGAAAGCAAAAGCAGCAGCAATAATTTAAGACATAAACACATACCATGAGTAAAAGAATAAAGTTAACATTCTGTGGCGGACTAACCATCTAAAGGTGGTTTCTTTTAATTACTGACAGGCACATTGCACTTGTTCCTATAACAGTTTGAACAAACATTACTCACACAGGAGTAAATCCTGCAGACTATTTGTAGCTGTGGATTAACATACGTACATTTGGTGCACTTGTGAGTATCCCACATGTGGGACCGACTCAAACTATGAAGGAACATGTGGTCCAGTGCTGCACCTGTGGCTCATCCATGTGCTCTCCTGTGTCAGGCTTTGGATGCACAAGGACAACTTGTTTGTGTCACTGCTGCTTTTAGGCGTTCACGGGATTCGTTGGCAGTAACAAATGACCAGACTCGTCCTTTAAGCTGGAAAATTCACGTAATATGAGCTGAAATCACCAAAATGAGTCCCGAAATGTTTCTCGTTCTGCTCTTACAGTGACAATTAAATGAAACTTGATATTAGATTCAAGGCGTATGTGTGTAGATAATGGGATGGTGCTCTAAAGGGTCAGTCCTCCCATTTCACATCAGTCTAGTAACAAAGGTAAAGGAGATGCTGTCTGTCTGTCTGCAGACATGTCTGTCTGACAGACTGCTGATAAAATGTTCAGTGTGCGGTCAGCCTCTCCTTTGTTGCTGTTTTTTGTCCTGCAACTGTACCCAGCTGGGGGCGGGTGTGCAATGTCATCTCTCCAGTTATTCTCAGAACTTCTCAGCTTTTGGAAACATTTAGAGGATCCTTGGCCAGGAAAAAAGGCAGTAATGGAGTCATTTTGGACTTGAAGACTACACATTTCCACCAGAAGCCTACTGGGGGGGGATTGACTGTTAATGATGTGGGTGTTTAACCAGGCAGGGAGGGGCCAACATGACATGCTATCACGTTGCCTCATGGAAGCGCGGGATCCAGTGGGTTTTTGGAGCTAGATCCATTAAAAGGACAAAAAGTCACCCTCCACTGCTTCGTTTGTGACATTTCTGAAAATGTGTCTCTCATAATACCGACAACCTCATGGTGCGATAATAAAGTCCTCCTTGACAGACATGTCTGTTACTCATTGTTACTAATTATTAACATACTGATTATCACTTATACACAGCATTATCTTTTTTAGGACAAACGCAACTGAAATATTTCACCGAACGTCTGAAGCCAAGTCATTTTGCATTTTTGGCAGCTGTGTTCCATTTTGTATCACATAGTTTCAATGAACTGTTGTATTTTTTCCTTGTTTTTATATGATGACCAATAGAAAAATCTAAAAGTATTATAGAAAAATCATTAAAGTTAGTAGTTTATTTATTTATTCATTTAATTTCTATATAATATAATATAATATATATTATTATTATTATTATTATTATTATTTTATATACACTGTTGCCCATAAAGTTGGAATAATTGTTCAATACCCCCAATTTAGTTAAAGCCTGAATACACAGTTTGCAAAGGTTCATTGTGGTTTAAGTTTCACTGTGATATGTTTGGATGAGTTTGATCAATAAAGTTGAGAAGATATAAACTTTATTTATCAAGAATAAATCACATTGTCACAATCATTTCATGAGAAGAGGTAAAAATAAAAACATTTTATTCCAACTTTATGGGCAACAGTGTACATAGATACACACAGAATATTCATTTTGTTATTGGGCATAAAAAATGAACCTGTAAAAGGTTGTAATTTCAGGTCACTGTGATGATGAGTGATGATGCGTAATAATAAACAGCAACATGTCAGTTTGACAACTATATAGCACCAGTCCTGTAATACTTTTATTACATAAACTAGATGGAGACAAACTGGCATGAAGGAGTCACTAAAGAGAAGAAGGTGTCGCTGAAAGCTGTGAGCGCTTCACGTCCAGCCGCCCTCTCAACATGACATCAACACGGCGGCGGCGTGCAGCTCCCTGATGTTTCCAGCAGCTGATGTAAAGGACAGAAACAGCCACTAGATGTCAGCCCCCGACGATCTTAAAAGAAAAGTTGCTTCTCAAAAGTCCATAATGTGAGGCTCATTCTCTGCTCCCCCTTTTTCGACTCCCTCCCTCCCTCCCCCTTCCTCACTCAGTCTATTTGTCTCTCCATCCCTCCCCCCACTCTCTCTCTCTCTCCCTCTCTCTCCCTCCCTCTCCCTGAACCTCAGAGCGCGCTATATAAAACATCCCTCCACACTGACACTCAGATGTACAAACACACCACAGCGTCTCCACACCTTGCATCACAGAGCGGCCCAGTGAGACACCTGAGCGCCTCCACAGCACACATCTGACCCTCCTGAATGAGCCTGAGAAGATCCATCTCTGCTCTCTCGCCTCAGGACCGCCTTCCTCACTCTTTGTTTCCCCTCAAGTTGGGCAGCTGATACCGGCTCTGACAGAAGGAGATTTGTCTTGCGGCTGAGAAGATCAAGGACAGTTTGGCATGAGGGGAGACGCTCCACAAAGAGGCATGAAGACCACATGTCTGTGGGCTGCCGCTCTGCTGCTGTCAGTCATCTCTCTGGTGAGCTGAACATCATTGGCATTTTACCTTCTTTTTTTTTTTTGTATTTTCAGATCATTTCATATCACTGCAGTGTCTGCGATTAATGTTTGCACTTGCCTGCTAGACGGAGGATCAAACAATATTTGCATACAGAAATTCTGATGAATGAGTTTCAGTAAAAGCCTTTTACTCAGCCGTGAGATCAAATCAGTTGAATAATCTAAAAGTCTAGAAAACATTAAGCAAAATGACATTTAGGCTCATTTCACAGGCGTTGTAGTAGAGTTAAAGGCATGTTTTTAATTGTTTCCCTTCAATTTTAGTCTTGGGATGACACGTTTCAGCTGCTCCTCGCTTCAGCTCATTAATATCTTCCCGTATTAACATGTCAGTGTGAACACAAACCTCCCAAATCCAAATCTGCATCTTGACAAATCCACCCGCACAGTCCCGCTGGATATTTCTCCCTCAGCACTATCCATTCAATCCCTCCTTTCTCCCATTTACAGATGCAGTTCAATAAGAATGTATTTGACAGTACGGCTGAGAACAGCCTGAGCCCATTATGACAAACATACCAGAATGCTCCCAACTCAATGCCTTGACAGTTTGTGACAACCCAATTCCTTTAATCCTCAGAGAGACAGTAACCCTTCACCCACTGATAAATCTGTCAACAAAGCAATCAAAGCAGAACAGGAGCCACTCCTCTCTCCAACAAAAATTCCATAAACTTAATCCCCACAAACTTGACTGGCCTTAAAAAGCTCCCGCGGTGTTATCTGTGTTTAATTTGCATAGTGATGGAAAGAAGTCAATTACTATTAATTATTCTCTACAACTTAATACCCATTATCGAATTGAATTCACCGTCTTGAAAACCATAAACTCAATTTCACAGCTGACTAAGCTCACTAATCATTTCACCCCCCCCCCCTTTTTTTCCTTTACGAAGCCCTCCTGCTTTGGAGGAACACAATGATTCTTCGATTTCAGAAGCAATAACATTCACTGACATGGATTCCCCTATTGTCACAATATAAGGACAAACATTAATCATCAACTGTGTGACTTATATGTAGAATGGCATCATGCTGGAGCTGGCTGATCTCAGAGCATCACTTGATGGGAGTGTTTTTTTTTTTCCAGACTGGGCTGCCAAATTGCTTCGCTATGCTTTAATGGGATGATCATAATTGTTTCGTACTCGGTGCATCCTAAGCTTTCGCCTGCAGCTCCTTCAACAGATTGACAGACCCATGGGAACCTCACAAACTTATTTTGGCCGCCTTTGAACCAAGTCGTGTGTGAAATAATATGATTATGCATTTTTCCTCTGGGTAAGTTGAAAAACTGGTGGCTACGTTTTTTTTTTTTTTCTTCTTCTTCCCTCACCACCACCACCACCATCACCACCTCCTCCTCCTCCTCCGTCATCTTCAAACTGCCCCGCTCTAATATCCCGCAGTCTGTCCGCGTACAGTATTTATCCTCCTCAGAAGTCATGCTAATAATTGTGCCCTGGCCTCTCAAAGCGGCATGCGGTGATAGGACCCGGCTTCATCCACAGCTGCCTGTGATGTCTTGACACACTTTGTGATTTGTCATCATCTCTGACCACCCTCAGGTAACACTTTGATATCACTCCTAAACTCTTAGTGGGCGTCAAATGCCCTTAGTTGATCCATCAACTCAATTACGGGGGACCTCACAGGGCAAGACAAGTTAAATTCTCTGTAAAGGACTATGGCGACTATCATATCCCCAGAGCCTAGTCAGAAAACACTCTAAAAGACAGCATCAACACATGAAGTTCTCTTAAACTAGCTTCCTGTGCAGAGGAACGTTTCTCTGAGATCATATTTCATAAACCAATATATTTTGGTTTTTTTATGGTAGAGGTACTTGTGATTCATGGCATCTAAAAGTCATAAATTAGATTAAAATAAGCTTTGCTGGGAGTGGTGGAGCGAGACGTTAGATCCCATACCCGACAGGTCACAGGTTTGATCCCACAGCAGCCACATGTCCTTGAGCCAAACTCTAACCCCTAATAGCTCCTCACACTTTAAGCCTCTCTGGATAAGAGCATCGGTTTAATACCTTAAATTTTTTCTAAAAAAGTCCGCAAAACTTTTGCAGCGTGGTCTTTACACATGAAAACCATTAAAAAAAGAAAAAAAAAAGACAACAAGTCTATTAATTTCTGACTGTTGCAGCTGAACATCCAATCAAGGTTGCGGAGTGGCCGCCCAAATCTGCTATGTGCCTGCTCCCCTTTCCATTCTCACTGTTAAACTAGAGCTGTCGCACTCACAAATCCTCCCCGCACGGCAGTCACAGCAGCCGCAGCATTCAGGTAAATGAAAACTGACACACACTTTCATTCTTCCTCGCAAGGTTTTGTGTACAGCCCACCACAGAGTCATCTGGCTCCTCCGGTGCTTCTATTAAAGGTGGAATTTGCTGGCTGTTCGGGGGTCCGGCCCATAGAATATCCTCCGAGCTCCCGAGGGAAGCCGGGGTTGTTTATCTTCCCCGTTTCAAAGAGCGGACGCCTGCGCCTTATCACAGCCTTGCCAAGAGTAGATAGCATTTAGGTTTGTCCAACAGCCTGCCTATATGCTGCATCTGACAATCTGAGAGTTGTCTCCTAAAGGACTTCTGCATACCCGTGCTGTTTGTGTTATCTTGTTGAGGGATTCTGCCTCATACACCAAACCTGGGAATAATATTACGAGACACTTAAATGGGGATTGGGGATGGGAGACTCCTGTATAACTGCGTGCCCAAAAGTTAGAAAAACTCTAAGCCATGAAATGAAAGCCTCTAAATATGACTAGGAAATACATTTCCTTCCTTTGATTGGAGACATTATATTTAATATGTACTGCAAATTGTTTATGCATCTGCAAGAGCACAATGTTTTCCACTGATATTGATTCCTGTAAGTTAGTTTATTTCTTCGTATAAAGGGCACCCCACTGATTTTTAGCCTGAATTATGGGAAATATAGGAGTGAGACCAATAACAAGTGTGGATATCTGGCTGCTTCTGTGTATACCATTCGTTTATCTCATGTCCTTTGTATAGAACTGTAATAATAAACCAACATTTCTGCTTTTATGTGATACATTCAAAGCCCCTGCAAAATGAAGTATGTCCCCTTAACATCACGTGTTAGAAATGTATCTGCTACATCAGAACTGCGTGGGTGTAGTTTGATCAGATTTGGTTAACTAGCATCATGAGCGAAAAGCCAAACTGGCATCACGTGACATCACGCCCACTTTAATCCAGCGAGAAGCGTCCGGACAAAAACAACACCGAAAATATCTTGTGAAATAAGCTTGTGAAATTTTGACATAAAAACGTTGTGTGAAGCCCAAACTAAGGAAATTACATCAGGAATCAGCAGGTCTTTGAAGGGACTGCACCTGTGTCTTTGCAAGTCTTAGCTCATTCTAGCATTCTAGCTTTCACTGTTGCACAAATGATGTAAACTTTACACTTTTGCTGTCAACATTCACTTTCAGGCTAAGTAGTTTTAGATTGCCAGATAAGCAGTGATATGTTTCCATTAAAGCACACTCCCTACTCTGGGTGCGACACTAAGCCCCCAACCCATTGGTTCCTACTGAACCTTTAACACAGTCACAAATTTATACTCATGTCTTTAAGGGTCAGTAATATCCTGAGACTGCTGGGCATTGTCGTTTTTAGCAAATGCAACTCAAACAGGCATAAATGGTGCATTTGCTGGGGACTACTTTTAGTAGTGGAATAATACATTCTTGGTATCTGTAGCGGCAGCGCTGTGTATATGTGGGGTCAGCTCAAAAGAAAAACCACTATTGATAATGAACAAATCAGTCAGTGTAACAGTGTGGCTCACTGATGTGTTTGTAACAGTTGTTGGGCAGCAATGGAGCTCGGAGGCACAGAGGAATAAGATCTATCACGCAGTACTTGTTGTGTCATCAATTCATTGTTGGTTTTGCTCTTTCAGTGGGATTCACCAGACTTGTAATGTGAGAGTCTGATATTAGATTTTCATAATGCACACAATGTGACACCAATTGTTGCCCAAAATGAAATATATCTAAAACACAGATGCATGGCAACATCACACACAGAGATAATTCTTTCCTTGTTGGATAATTTATGTCTCTCCCGGAACTTGATGTACAGTATCTTTTTTTTTTTGTTGGCATTAATATTCATTCTGGCCCGCTGCCGTTTGTTCTTCTTTTCCCTCTTCAAACCCTTTTTGATGACTTATGATGATTGATTCCTTCTTGGATAATTAATGATTCATGGATTTTCTTTTACCAATTTGTTTTGCGATGAAATACTGTAGATTTATTTAGTTTTCTCAAATGTTTTTGTCCTAATAATAATAAAGTCCATTCCTTTAGCACAATGATATCAAAATCAGTGATTACAAAGTGCTTTTTATGTAAATAGGGCCATACATTGTCACTATGAGGAGAATCAGGCAATTTCCAGCTCTGCTCTGATTGGACCACTCTGCAAGTAGATCGACTCTAAATCGAGCAGATCACAGCCACCTGAGTGACGGCTGTGTGACTATTTTCTTGAGGTAACTCTTTGGTCTATAAAATATCAGAGTATGGTGAAAAATGCCCGTTATCATTTCCAAAAGCTCAAAGTCATCTTTAAAGGACTTGTTTTGACCCAAAGTCCAGTCATAGACATTTAACTTACTGTCACTTAGGTCAAAGGAAACCCTTTTTTGCTTGAAATTTATTTTACCTATTTTTCTTATTATTATCAAAATAGTTGCAGATTCGTTTTCTATCTATTAATAGACTAATTGTTTAAACTGTATAGATGAAGTAAAGGTGAAATTTTACTTCACAGAAAAACCTATAAAGAAGTCATGACCTAAAACCTGGAAAACCACTGGTACATTCCTGGAAGCTGGTGGTTCCCAACCTGTGGGTTCAGGAAGACAAAACAAAATGCTTTTGTTTTTCATTTAATCTTTTGATTTCATGAATTTTTGTCCAGTTTTTGCTTTTTTACTTGTTCAAAATAGATGGAACATTTTGTGGTTCTCTGTCCACTGAAATATTTCCCTTAAAAACAGAAATCGCAGAAGATTTGACTGGTGAATTTCTCTCTGATTGAACTGCTCACAATTCATAGACGCACACTGCTCGTGCCAAACGGTCGCGAGAAGGTGCCGTGTGTCGTTTCAAGGAATCACAAACCAAAAAAATACGGGGAGCACTGCTTTCTAAAATACTGCTGAGATCAAAAATAAATTCCTAACATACATCACAATTAAAGAAATCCAATTAACTGCAAAATAAATGTCACTTTGAGTCATGGATGACATAGTTTGTCCTTTATTTGGTATTTAATAAAACCCAGTATTGACAAACCGATATGTGTTAAACCCAAAGTTATCAAAGTGTGACTGTTGACCTTTACGCTGCCATGTTTCTCTGCTGTCCTTTATCCAACAGCACTGCCCCTCTTCTCTCTCTGCGATATCTTTTTCAGAGACATTCATGCATCCAACACACACACACACACACACACTCTGTCTCTCTTTCTCTCTCTCTCTTTGTGCCTTGCTTGCATGTTTTTGAAGCCGGCGAGAGGTAAATCTTGGCCCTCCGAGTGTTGGTGCAGTCAGTCGGGGTGTTCTGGATATAAACGTTGCTTTAGTCAGGACTGCCTCTGATCTGCCTAATCTCCCCGGGCTGGATTACAGGTTGGGCTCTAATCCGTGAAGTGGGGTCTCTGTGAATGTGCCTCTGAGTGCTCTAATCCAGAGACTGTCAGGTGCTTTAGATGAAAGCTAATTGCATGTCACAGTTTGGGGACCATAAATAACGGCGGTGACAACAGAGCGAGTTCCCACAACAAGGACTTGAGGCCTGATGATGGCTGGGCACGCACATCAGATGCGCCGTGCAATTTTGATAATCTTAGAGGAAAATAGTGAAGAAATCCCTTCCAAAAAATTGATTCCAGCGGCACGCCCTCCTACAAAATTATTCAGAACATGAAGGTGCAGAAAATTGTGGTGCTTTTGGAAACACACTGTAGAAGGCAATTTAATTTCTTGGTTGACAAAATGATAAACTTGAACCATCTGTGTCCTAAACCTGCTTGGATCTGGATTGTTTAGGAAATGTTCTTTCCATTTCCACCTTGAAACGTTGTATCCACACACACACAGTCACACACACACACACACACACACACACACACAGAGTCACTAATTAGCCTGGCAGTCACTTAACCCAGCGTAAAGCAGTTCCCTTATATCCCCTGATCTGGTTTCAGGACTCCATTGAGACTGAAACCCAGTTACAGAGAAGCATCGGTAATTACTGCGCTACGAAAATGATATTTCATTTGATGATTAGAGACTGCAGTCTTTTCATCGCTCAGAACAGAAGTATTCATGAAAAATAAATGGCACTTACAGTGTGGATTACAGGTCAAAGGGTCATTTTTAGACATTTTACTCATTTAGGGTTATTGCAAACATGAACAAAATGTATTCACGTTTAAATTTACGAGGGATCAAGTGTCAGAAATCCATTTACCCAACTCCTGTGCATGTGTTTGAGAGGTTTTTCCTTTTAGTACAATTTGTGACCTTGCAGCATACAATGTGTGCAAAACAGTTATGTTAATATTCTGGAATAGCTGCAGTATTGTCTAATAAAAATGTGTTATTTGTACCATTTTCACCTTTAAAATGACCATAAACAACTGAAACAAGCTGATACCTTAAACAATATTAAACTGAACTATAAATGTGATAATAGACTTTATAGCTGCTCGGCTGACAGTCTATAAGTTACTGTTTCACCGCTACTTTTACATCCTAAGGAGCTTTATGTTTGACTATAATGGTGCCGATAAATCCTGAACAGGGAGCCTCCCTCATCCTCATTTTATCTTTTTACAATACATCACCAGTCAGGCAACATGACAGACTTTTGTTTCCAGCAATGAAAGACAAAAGGAGGAGTTCATTAATACAATTTAACTGCCCCACTGCGCAAGGAATCTGCTGAAATTCATATTTCACTTCACTCCAAACGCTCTGCTCTTAGGGGTGTAAGGCCGATTTACTTATCTCCAAACATTTGAGGGGCTTTGATGTGACTCCGCGTATCATGTTGCATTTGAAAAACGCTCGTGCTGTGTTCCGTCCCGTGCTCTGTTCAGAGAGGTAGAAAGATGTAAAAGCGACTAAGCCAAAGTCTCCACAATGCCACTAACGGTTCGTTCGCATCAGGTCGTTCATCATCGAGGCCTCTTCAAAACAACTGGAGGCCATCTCTCCACTCTGAAGTTCATAAAATGAACCTGTGCTTCAGAGTGAGATCACAACTCCTTCAACAGTGCACTTGGTTAGAGCTCCACACACTATCTGGCCGACACTACTACAATGTCATTCAGTGAACTTTCTGAATGAGAGAAGACCTTATTTTCAGAGTATCGATTTCGGGGTGAAAGTACAAAATGTAAACGCTTCGACCAGATAGATCTGCTGTCACGTTTCTCGGCCGGGGTTTGGACATCACTGTCACGGACCCTCGGCGGGGGTGCACGGGGAATCTTCGCTCTCTCATCTGTGTGATTGTTAGAGGAGAGACACAGAATGAATCATCAATCATCCATTCAGGCCACATTCAGCAGGTAATAGTCTGCTGTTGCATCACGTCTGCGCCCAAGAAGCGCTTCATTCATCTCAATGTTTGGCAGGAATACCCTTAATCTTGATTAGGACGACCTGCACAAGATGTTTCACACACTGTAAGAGTCGATTACAGCGTTAATACCGTTTGTTATAGGCGCTGACATACTTGTGGGTGGATAAATGTTTGTTGGTGTTCCCTCACTGTGGATTGTTTTTTTCGCTCCTGTTTGTCAGTTAGCAGGATATCCCACAAACGTGTCGACAGATTCCAGCTACAAAGCACTCAGTGTGCATATGTCTAGCCAATGCTAATGCCTGACAGAGCGCTGACAAGTCTGCAAATACTTCCATTACGTTCACTGTGAATGTTTACATTTTACAATATGCTTGCATGGCAACTACAGTAAGGTTGAGGGTAGGGAAAGATCTTGGTTCAGGCAAATAAACACCAATTACAACACCGACTAAAAAGGGAAACTAACTGGTTGCAAGACACGTACAACTTGCACGTTGATTGCTGGATTGGAAGGGAACATTGCTTTTAATATACACCACACCCAGTTCTGTCTGAAAAGATTTTTCATCATTTAGACGTCCTTTAATATTTTTTCATTATTCCTTTTCCAGAAGAGTTTCGCTAAATTAGATGCATAAATCATTGGATAACCATGAAAAAATGTCTGATTAAAACGTACGATTAAAACACTATTTTGACATCACACGCACATGTCATCCGGTAGCAATCCTGCCAAACGTGATGGCATTTCACCCTCAGCTCTCACTGGACCAGTGCGATAGATTTAAATCAACAATTCCCCAAAACCTTTTTAACTCGTTTGTACAAGTGCTCCAGAATGACACATAAGTATTATCTGATGATTTTCATCATTTGTCTCTGCCTTTTATAATCTGATGATGCAAACAACTTGATTACATTTCAAACACTGCAGTTTGAGTTAAAATTACTACATCGTGAAGGTCAGGGGACCTTTGTTGTCATAGTGAACATAATGACCACTTGGTTAACTATTATTTTCTCTTTTGCTCCAGACGAAGTGGAGTCATACTTCCTACAACTGCTTATCACTTCAACACAAACCTATGTTATTTTTGGGCATTTGCTGATGCTGCAGTTTTCTTTGGAGGACAGTCTACAAGACTTCATGTCTGTGACTCAGTTGAATTGTATGGCCCCATGTGTGTCACAGCATGTATGTTGATGCAGTTTCAGAGCGTGACCAAAACGGTGTAAGCTCTCTGAGTGCTTTTTCAGTAATGGCAATTTTTCTTTGTTTGTTCTCCCAGGTTACCAGTGCTGATTCACCAAGTTCAGGAAATTCGGACTTGAGAGAGAGCTCAAAATCCAAAGTGAAGACCTACTGGACTGACAGCAGCAAGGCCTTTTCCATCAGCCGTTTGCTGTCCCAGACCCTCTATGGCAAGGAGAACTTCACCTCTCTGGATCTGAACTATGATGAAGCGGACTCGTACTCTAAACAGGATCAGTGGAACTGGCTTTACAACACTTCAAACCCCCGCGATCCTCGATCCAGGACAAAAAGGAGGCCCATCGTCAAGACCGGCAAGTTCAAGAAGATGTTCGGTTGGGGGGACTTCCATTCCAACATCAAGACAGTGAAGCTCAACCTCCTAATCACCGGTAAAATCGTGGACCACGGCAACGGGACATTCAGCGTCTACTTCCGACACAACTCGACCGGTCAGGGCAACGTGTCCGTGGGACTCGTTCCGCCGACCAAAGCCGTGGAGTTCCAGGTCCACCAGCAGCACCAGCAGTACCAGCACCATCACCACCAGCAGCAGCAGACAGCTCTGGAGACCAAGGACACCAAGCTGTTCAACTGCAGGGTGGAGTACGAGAAGGTGGAGAAGGGCACCAGGAACTCACTGTGTGCCCATGACCCATCGCAGAGCTGCCCACAGGAGCAGACCCAGAGTCACGTGTCCTGGCTGTGCTCCAAGCCCTTTAAAGTCATCTGCATCTTCATCACCTTCTACAGCACCGACTACAAGCTGGTGCAGAAGGTGTGTCCAGATTACAACTACCACAGTGACACCCCCTACCTCCCCACCGGGTGATCACGTGACCAGGGAAACAACAAGGGAAAAAAAAAAAAAAAAAAGACGGGCCGTCGAGTCTTGAGTGGTGTCAGACATTTGAATGGAAATGGAGTCAAGACACTTCAAACTTGAGATGCTGACAGGCATTAACACAGCTAACATATCCTTGCCGTGAGACTGATATTGCTCCAATGAACAGACCTACCCCGAGGTCATAATGAGAGCATTTAGGGAAGCATTTATAGGCTTGCAATACTCATATTATATGCATAGCTGCTTACATCGAAAGGAAATTCTCAAGCCAACAGTAAAAATATGCTGATTGTATTTATGTAAATACTGTGGATTCCACAAAAAGACCAGAAAACAATTTTATTAATGTTTTCTCCTGCTAATTTAGTTGTTTATGTTGATAGTGTATTTCCGTCTCAATCATGCATTCTGTCTTTTCCAATCAGTCTCTCGTAATCATTGCAAACAAGTAAATGTCAATGCAAATAAGAAGAATCTGCCAGTATGCATTAGAGGGCATGATGGAAAAAGCAAACATATTTTGAGTGGTGTTGTTTTCTGCGGTGTGATTGTTAGAGTGAATATACCTCTCTGATATTGTTGTTGGAATCTCGTCATTGTGCATGCATGAACCAAATGTGGTAAACAACTGAATAACGTCCATCTATATTTTCATGTTATTGCAGCTGTCAGAAATAATCTTCATCAAGTCACTGGAGCAAAAGAAAAAAGAAAAGTACTTTTCAATACTGTATGTGTTAGCAGTTTTAAGGCCGCGGATGGAGCACAGTGAAAGACACCAATGGAAGGCTCCCATTAGATCAAACGTAGGCAAGTAAATGTCGCAATAAATAAATAAAAAGTGCAGAAGCCACCGAAGACGGCAGAGATACAGAGAGATCATTTTCTGCACTGCTCTTTAAAAAAAAATCAAACATACCTGTGCTTTATTTCTGCTGTTTCTCAGTCCTGCATTTCCATTTTAGACATTTAGAAGTTGCTCTTTTACGATTATGATTTACAACAAAAAAAAATTTATTTCAACTCCTGCGTCAGTAACATGACAAGCAGCCTGTCATAAGAGGCGCCAGAGCCACAGTGCCCCGGCAGTATCCAAAAATAACTGTGCACACTGCAATTATAACTTATGTGGAAAAGTGCTTGATAATGACAAAAAACAAGGTCAGAAGTGTTAAGGAAAAAAAATAGACATTAGAACAAGCAGAAGAGGAAGACGTGGAAGTGATGCGTAGGACGATTTCCTAACGTTCACTCAACAAAGGCTGAAACAGAACAAACACTGTGAGAATGTGAGATGTGGTAAAATGTGCTTTCTTGCTCCAGAGGAGACAGGACATACATTAAACAGCAGGTGCTAATCACAAATTCCACCTATCACACGTCTGCACCTCTGGTTATCACAAAAAAAAAAAAAATTCTTGATGAGACTAATACTGGCTGTTAATGATATTGGAAGTTCCAATTGGCTATTAAACCTTCATTACATAAATTGGGAGCCAGTGGCTCCACGTGAAGCATTTAGAGGAAATGAACACGGTGTAAGTGGGAGCTCTGCAGAGTCAACACCACAGAAAGAATGAATTAAAGTGCCACTAGAAAACCTGTGAAAAAAAAAAAAGCACAAATGTGCACCTAGGGGCGCAATCATCGCTGTCTATTTAAATTCAGTGCTCTTTCATAGTGTACGCTATGGTATACGCAACACAGTAACTGCTAATGGCGGTCTGGACGGCATCCAATGTGCCGACATGGGGTGCATTTTCTGACAAGGCAGGCCAAAGAAAAGGGGTCTGCCTGTGGGATGAGTGAGCATAAAGAGGAATTTATGATGTGGAGGAACAAGGCTGGCAGAAATCACTGGAAGCACCTGACTCGTAAATTGAGAGCATGTTTCTGTCACCGAGAAGAAGGAATGACTAATGTCTCAGATTGCTGTTTGGGCCAGTTCTTTCATCTCAATAAAGTGACTTTGATATCTCTCCACCCCTACCCAAATGTGCCAGGGACAGTTTGTTCAGCTTCAAAGAATTAAAGCAGCACTTTGCCGAGACAATGCAGCCTCATTATGCACATAATCTTACAAGTGTAAACAGTCTGGCAAAAAAGTGTTTGGGTTTGAGAGCTGCTGAGAGATGGATCCGCTCCCCGACTGATGTCGTCTGAGGGTAAATGCAATGCGCATTATGATGTGTTCTGTTTTAGGCCCAACTGATACATTTGTGTTCACAAATATAACTTAAAGCTGCAAGTCATTATTTTAGCACTAGCAATGGATCAAATGATTATACCTACTGTGAAAGCTACGGTATCGCTTGTGTGACAAACCCCCACTCTGCTGCTCCCCCGCAGCTCCGTGGAGCGTTTTAACGTCTTTCAGCTCGTCGTTTTGGTGTCGCTTTGGCAGCAGCAGGCGTCTTTTTCTTACCGAGCGGGTTCCGCTGTGCACAACCTGCCCTGCACCGTGTCGGCCAGCAGACACAGTTAGTGACTGGCTGGTGAACGAGGTGAAGCATTTAGCAGCTGAGGAGACAGATGTTTCCATCAGAATTTGGTAGAACAGTAAAAGAGGGTGAATATTCGACTTCCACGACCAGGAGGCAGGAAAATATGGCTCCAAATAAATGCTGATTTTTTTCTGAGCTGTCCAAACTAAAAAAAATCAGTTAATGCAGGTTTAAGAGTTACAACTTATGAAAAATCTGCCTTGTGTGTTCCACATCTAGTAACTGTGAACATTTTACCCTCCATTGAAAAACAGTATTCTAGTATTAGTCCCTTTATTAAAACATCTGTCAATCATTTTGGGAGTTACAGCAAGTTCCAATTTTACGTTTCAGCTAATCTTCTGTTAACGTTCAGATCACTGATTGTACCTTCAGTGCAACTAAATTAGATGATTAAACAGAGGGGATGTAGACAGTAGGGTTTTGTAATTAGAACCTAGGAAATATAGCTTTTCAGAAATTAAATTCAAACCATACTCAAATATCTAATAACTGAAATTCAGCAGCAAATCTCTTTCTGGGAGACTAATTTGCACAAGTGGGAGAGGTTGGATTCATTGAACTCCTCTTTCAAGCCAGCATTTCTGAAATTATGTTCATCGCAACGAATCATCTTACCCAGCAACAAGGAAAACTAGCTGCTTCCTCAGAGAAACTGCCTGTTTAACCAGCTCAGTGTCGATGAATGAAACCGACAGCATTACAACCCGGCAGTGTTTGGACGTCTAAGTTATCTTTGGGCCCAGATCTCCTCCCTCGGTTCAGTTGTCCTGGGCCGGAGCCATCCGTGCCTGCCGTCTATCCCCTAGCTCGCCCACAATCCCTGATTAATGTGGTCTGGGCGGGAGCTGTCAGAAATGGCAGAGAGAATCATGGGATTTCTCCTTCAGAGTCCCAATGACACCCAGCAGCTGCAGGAGTAAACAGATGACTAACCACTGGCCTTTTGGCAGCCTGTGGAGATTCACACGGAGGGAGGGCTGTGAACGTTGCTTTGACATTTAGGTGGATTAGAAAGTTCTTGGGTTCTGCTCTCATGGTGTCAGAGGTGGTTGGCATAGTAATTATCTGCGTCTTGGTTTTCCTCCCCTTGACCCACAGCTGCAGTGAAAATGTAGAGCTTCATTTCTCCACTTACAGACAAATGCAATGTTTAAGTGTGAAGCACCCTCACAAGCCTCATTTATAAGCAAATCACATCGTGTTTGTGCTGCTACAGAAGACATAATAGGTATCTTACTTTAAAGAACAACAACCATTTGTCATTTCAGACCATGTCCTGGCGCAGAATTCATTTCAAATCTGGGGCTGCAGCTGTCCTGGGGCACAGTTTTGTGTGAGGTATTGACATATTAAAGGCTCTATCAGACAATGGCTGGTGTTTTTTTTTTTTTTAAATCACAAATAAATTACTCTCCTCAAAACACTATTACTCCTCCGGAAATGAAAACTCACTCATTGTGAATGTCTCATATCAGGTAAAAACTGGAGAGAATTAATTAACCTTTGTCATTTTAATTGCTTTAGTGACAGCTGTCCTTTGGTGCCGGAGCTATCCTAATGCACATACTGTGGGCTTGTCAATTACTTTCCCAGTGAATAGATTAAAACGCCACAGAGGATAGAGTCATTTCATTAGTCAGACTTAATGCCCCCCAGACATAACCAGGTACGAACACTTCACCCCTAAATATGCAGGAAAATGAACAATACTATTAAGCCCATATGAATCGAATGAATTGTGGCAACATGAAATTAAGTTTACGCTCTATTTAATTTGCTCCCGCTGCTTATATTACATTTGGTATACAGATTTTCCTTTTGAAGGGTGTGGAAATTAAGAATATTTCCAGGCTTTTAATACAAGGTCTCACAGACTGAAATGCAGAGCACCTGTGTGGTGCAGCTAATTGCTTTAATGGCTGTTCGCAGTAAGCATCGCACCATTGTCAACATTTACTGCAATGGATAATGGGCGACAGTAGCGCACGTCTACATTTTTCCATTTCCATTTTTTTTTTCCATCTATGATCTACTGTAATGCTACTCAGCTCATCATGAATCTGAAAGAAATTAGGCCGCTTTCAAATATCTGTCAGCTGGATGTCTCGGCCGCTTTCAACACCAAGTGCACTCTTTACCACATTATGTGAAGACAAGAGCCGTTTTCACTTTTTATCAGGCTGCTAAACCCCCTTTATTACAGCAGTCGGCCTGTGAGGATTTTAACACTTGCGCTTGTGGAGAATCAGGAAGACTCTTATCAAATTATACTGAATGTAACAGAAAAACAAGCTTAAATTCTCAGATTGCTGATCCAGAATCCCAACAATCCAAATATTAGTAAAGAATACAGCAGCGGGTTGACGTACAGGGTCTTGTAAATCTGTCACTTGGTGACTGGGTCACAGTACTGGGTTAGCTTTGCCTACGGGTACAAAACCATTAGATCACCAATTAAACCCCACACAATGGGTCATTTTGGTGTTTGCATTATATTTATATTGCTGCTGGGTCATTTATAAAAAACTAAAATATATCGTAACAAGTTAGTGAACTGTCATATTCTAACTTTTTTGACAGTGTTAAGGTAAAACTTGAGGTTATTCTGTCTAACTGGGGTGAAAATAACCATATTTTAGTTTGGCTAAATGACCCAACAGTGACTCAATATAACCTGTGGTTTTTAATGTGTATAATATACGCTCAAATTATTGACAATATATCAATCTAGTGCTGAAACCAAGTCAATCAATTGAAAGACAAGGGTTACAGCTAACAACTGGTTTAGTCAATGCAAGTCCTCAGAGCCCGAGGTGGCGACTTAGAATTGATCATTTTGTCCGACCAACAGTCCAGAATACAAACATATTCCACGTATGGTGATATAAGACCGAGAACACTAGTCATAAAGTAAATCTTATTTATATACGCTGCAGTCCCAAATCACAATGTTGCGTCAAAAGGTTTTTCACATTTACAGCATACAGCGTCTTTCTTAGACCCTCAATTCAAATAAGGAAAAAAGGGTAAAACAAGACAGTGTCAGAGGAGGGAGCCCTCTTCCAGGACAGACGGACATGTATGTCAGTCATTTCACAAGCAAAAGTGCCGAATGTTCTCTGGTTCCTTCCTCACTGCTTGCACAAAACAAGCAATTTAATTATATCACCAGGGGCTATGGGACACTGTGAGAGCACTGTTTTTAATATTTTCTGTTATAGATTATATATTGAATCAAATAATTCAGAGATTAATTGCTAAATAATAATTAGTTCCAGCCCTTTATAATTATTATTATAATGAAGGAGGAACAAGTGGCCACCTCTTATACCAGCGTTTCTCAACCCTGCATGTTTTAGATGTTTCCTTCTTCCTACAAACCTGATTCAGTTGAGTGGGTCCTTATCAGGATTCTGCAGAGCTTGATGCCCCTTTCATTTGAATCAGGTGAGCTGGAGCAGGGAAACATGTAAAGCATGCAGGGCGGTGGGCCCCCGGGACAAGGGCTGAGGAACACTGTCCTATATCTGTGCATACAGTCGATGGCTCATCCCTCAGAGAGCAACTTACAGGTTGAACTTCTTACTGGATTTATACTTGAAAAATGATAATTTCATAAGTTAATGCAGGATTTTAGTAGTTTTACAAGGCATGAATTCAACAACTTTGTAAAGAAACACAAAAAAAAACTAGGTGTTTTGAGAAACGCCCTTAAAAAATGTCATGTTTCTAAGAAAATTCTAGAATTTCACAAATTAATTCAGCAAAATACTGGACGCCTGTTCTTGACACAGCTGAGCAGCCATGCAGAGCTGCACGTGATTTCTGCCAAAAGTCATCCCAGCAGAACACAAGCGTTCCTCTGCTTACTACAGTATCTCAGCACTAATCTGTTAACTAATTTCTGCTCATCAGGTTTCTCTCGGGAGGGAAAATATGAACTTTGCCAGATCGTGTGAGAGGTAGCTCTATCAAAGCAGATGCACACGAGAACTGATGGGAAAGATGTGTTTGCTTTTCAAAATGACATGAGATATAAGAGGATTACATGGCTCATGAATATGGCCTGTTTCTATCCTCTGATTTATCGCTTTATTTTTTTTTTTTTTCTGTGCTATCAGAAATCCTTATCTCCATCCGAAACAGGCTGCCAAACAACGCAAAGGCTGATGTTCTCGTGCCTGAGTGGCTCAGATTTAATTTCAGTTAAGAAAAGAAAAAAAAAAAAAAAGTTAAATGTTGTCTGATCGCCTGAGTATATCTGTGTCTAAGTGTGTGTGTTTGTGAGGTGAAGCTAAACCCCCCCCCCCCCCCCCCCCCCCAACAATTAGGCTCATTCACAAGCAGCTGCACTTCAGAGAAAAAGAGCAACTGGTTGACTATCTATTTTTAGGATATACAATGCTGTCAGTGTATATTCAGTGAAACAACAGCGGGGAGAAGTGATGATTAGTGAATATCACCTTGTCAAACGCATCACTGAAAAGTAGAGCTAGGTGAAGCTATTTATAAAGGAGAAATACACAGAGAATCCCCAAGGTATTACATTTTACCATGGAATCTGGTTATGTCTCAAAACATAAGGGCTTTGTAGTCTGTGTTAATTGTACATGCTCATACAAAAAGCTGTCTACATGATGAGTACACCATATCTCCGTGTCATCGTCTTAATATATAGTACAGTTTTCCTTCACCGCCCTGCCTTTAAAATAGGGTAAAACAATCAGGGCCAGCTTGCACCGGAGCCGGGGCTTCGTTTGCCATTGATTTATATCTGAAACAACCTCTCCTGGTGCTTCCACTGCTAAAGGTGAGACGCACAGCCAATGTTTGTGACAGAGATGGACTAGGCGCGGTGGCAAGAGAGAGAGGGATGATGCGGTTTTAAAAAATGCATCACCATTAAATCAAAGAGTAACCTTGAAAGAGTTCAGGCCGGTGCCAGCTCGGTGACACGCTCTGCCCTCAGCGCTCGGTGCCACGGAGCATGCCAAACAGCAGGGAGAGAGAGAGCTGCGACGCTCTGATACAGGTTAGGCCGGTAGTGCTGGGTAACGGTCCAGCTCCTCGCTGACCAAGGGCATTCACACCGACATGCTGTCCAAGTCAGTGCTCAACACGCTATAGGAAAACGTATGTTGTCTGAGAGGGGTGGAGGTGTCCTTGCAAACCGCCTCGCTAAAAAGTTGACAAAAAAAAATAAATAAATGGGTAATCACTTGGAGTTGGTGGTAATCAAAAACTGTGTGCACAGATGGTGCAGAGTTAGAAACCACTGGTTCGACATATGTGACTCCTGATGTTTGACTAAAACCTCCACTGACCTTCTCTCTTTGTCTCTCCTGCATTTTTTTGCTTAAATAGAATGGATTTAGGGTAAAGAAACGCTTTCATTATGAGAAAATACCAAATGTGAATATGAATTTTATTATTCTTGTTTGCTGTGAGACAAACTCCCCGAGCTATTACATGGGCTTTAGTAGAGCAGACTAACAAAGCACTAGAGTGCAGCCTAGAGGAGGAAAAATTAAACCCCAGCGGTCCTTCGGCTACAGCGGTTGAACTTTACATATTACTTGCTCATGCAGATTACTAAATCAAGGAACTACACCTTTTTACGCCTCTTAATAAGGCACTAATGCCTCAGAGGAGACTCTTTATTGAGACGACTGGCAGAAAGGCTGTGCAGCTGCTGAGTTCCACCAAAGTACCCATATATTCAGTAAATAATGTCTTCTGGGCTGTTATGGTACACATAAAACAGTTACCAGTGCATGTGGACTGACTGAGGTAGCGTGCATACATTAGAAGCAAAAATACCGTAGTGAGAAACAACCCTTGAGATTAGATGTCTGGGCAGAAGCTATCTGTGGTATATAACTTATTTTTAAATCTAACTTCCTCCACTTCTCCCACATTCATTGAGACATGTCATCCATCTATCTCGGCCTCCGGCTGCAGTAGTTCCTCGACCATGAGTGGCTGCTGCAGCGGGGCTGTATTTCAGCATGTTGAAGTGCATGGAGAATTCCCATGAAGGGTAAGGGATTATGGATTTTGGCCTCTAAGCTGCCTGGATGCCCAGTGAGGATGTCTCTGAGCGTAGTAATCTTCAAACACCACGCAGAGTGATGAGTGGGCACTGAGGAGTTCTACTCAGGATCTAAATGTGTTCCAGCAAGTTACTGGTGAGAGAGAGAGAGCGAGAGAGAGAGAGAAAACACCATTTGGTGCAGAAATGGAAAGGATCGACTCAGTGGCTCCTCCAGGCAAGAGACACTTTTGATCCTGTGACCTGTTTTGAGCTGTAGTCTGTGTCGAAAACTCGCGCCAAGCAACGAATCATATTAGAGTGGTGCGAATGTAAATGTCATGGTTCCCCATCACCACACATAACGGCAGATGGAAAAAGTCAATTGAGCAATTTTTGGGGTCAGGTCGGGCACTCTCGGGGGGTTGCAAACCTTCATAATGAGGGCAAGTCTGGTTTAGACTGTGTCCCAGAAAATGGGGCTCGATGTGTTGGCCATTCTGGCATTAGCCAATGTGCAGTGGATGACAGTGGAATATAAAGGAAAATCTCAGGAATACAGCACAAGAGCACGAGGTAAGGGAAGGAAATGTCAGAGAGAATCAACGTGCACCTCCCTGATCAATATCAGAGAGGAATTTCTCGGACTCCATCCTGATTAAATTAAACCCCCCAACTACATCATTTAATTTAAGGCCCTGATTGTTTTCCTGTCTTCTTTAAGTGAACTCAAATTGCTTTGATACCATCTTGGACCTGAAGATAAGGTGGGTGAGTGCAGGAGGAGGATCAGATGGGGTGAAGGACACCGGTCTTTATGGAGATCATATCCTCTCCTCTTGCTCGTATCAAAAGCCTTGAGATGATGTCAGAGGTCAGGGTTTAGGAGGGGCGCCAAGGCACGCCAGGAGGACTTCCTTTGAGAAATCGGACGGTACGGACACTAAAGATGCAAAAGAATCTAACAAAGTATCTAAATACTTGTTTCCATATTACACAGAGGGTGAAAACGAGGTGCATTGTGCAGAAAGTGACCTCAGGGTGCACATGGATCAAAGGGTTCAACGTTCCTTTGGTGATAATCAAATTAAGCCTGCAAAGCTCTACATTAAACACAATTTCCAAATATAAATCCATAATCGTCTGTTTCAATGTACTGCTGAATGTGTGCTGATGTGTAAAATTGCGTGCGCTGTATGCGGCTCACACACTCCCTGTGACTGTGCAGTACAAACACTGTCCAAGGCTGCAAACAGGTACATCAATTTGGAGCATGACAAGAAATTCCCTTTAGGTGACAACAAAATGTACATGCTATTAGATCAGCTGCAGTATAGTGTGATGAAATAAATTGAAGCCAACAGATGAAAGCTCGGGGGGCCCCAACAGGAGAGAGGAGACTGTTAAAGGGTGCGCTGTCCCTTCTTTTATGTTACACTGCCATCATTTGGACAGATACAGAACTAAACACTGGTGGGTGTTTCATGTGCGAGAGAAGGAACACAGTGTCATCATATCACTAATACAGACATTAGTTCTTGTCACTATCAATTAATCTCCCTGTTACTCTTTTGATTAATCAGTTAGTCGCTCACTCCATAACCTTTCAAAATACGGTGAAATAATGGAAATCACAAACGTCTTGTTTTGTCCAACCAAAATTCAGTCTTCGGTTACCAGGGAGAGAATAAGGTTTGAGAAGTTTTTTTGTTTTTGAGAGAAGTTTTCTTGAAAATGACTGAAGCTATCCAATCAATATCAAAATACTTGCTGATTGTGTTTGTAGATGGAGTACATTAGAGCTGAAACAGTCGAGTACTTGATTAGTCGATACCTTCACTACGTAGCTGTCAATCATTTCTTCAAAATGTACTTTTTACAGTCGGAGACCAGAACAGAATTTGCATCATACAGTTTTTCACCGTATCAGTAATCTTCCAAGGCTTCTGTGTGCAAGTATTTTGCTTTTGTTTTTTGTTTTTCTTCAGTGCTTAGAAAACCATTGATAGAGAGGAGTTCATACACATTTACTGCTGGACTGTTTCCCTTTGCTGCTCCTTTATATCTCTACAGCACAGCATTTCAGAGGACAATGTTCTGGTGTTCACTCCTCTACATCATTTTACAGCTATAGCTACTGGATACATTAAGATCTGCTGCTCTAAAACAGAACTTTGCTTCTCAGCCATTTGAAACGTGAAGTACCTACAGCAGGAATATATATTATGGGAATATACTGTAGGAATATAGGAATTTTGTCTCTTTGGGAATGTGGATTATGCTTTCAGTGCTAATCTGCTCAAACAATTTAACAGTTTTGGCATGAGCCACAAAACTTGAAGTAGTTTCCAACAGGAGTGCAGGGTGCTCTCTGGGTGTCTGGACAAATACTGAATCTGTGTGTGTGATGTGTACTGTAACCCTTTAACCTCCTCACCAAGACAAAAGCAATGAAAACATTTATTCTTTATATATTTTATTTCCTTGGGGCACTAATAACAAAAATGTTTTTTAAGAACAGACCCCACATTTTTGGAAATATTGGCCTCTACCAAACAGTTGTAAGTAAAACATGTTTTCAATAAGATACAGTGAGTCAAAATGTGCTCAACCGTATGGTTTTTTGCACACTTTGGAGCACAACACGCTGCAGACACACAACACTGGCATATAATGGCGTTGTAAAGTTGATATTGTGAGGGTGTTACAGAACACACAGAACAACGACAGCATTCGTCTGGACTCTGCTTTTAGCTCTGTTTTGTTCTCCACCAGCTCCCGAGGAAAATATCTCGACCTTTAGCTGCTAAATGCCCAAAAAGATTCCACAGTACTTTTCTAAACCTCCTGCTGGGAATGAACCAAAGCATGGAGCTGCAAACACACTGCTAAACCTCGGCCGTGTTCCTCATCTTACATAAAGAGTCATTTGATCCTTTATCAACTCAAACCTGTTTGTTCAGAGCACGTTTAAAGGGAGCTTGGGAGGGAAACAAACCCAACAAGGGAAAGTGTGTGAATCCAGACAATAATACTTTGAATTATGATCTGATTATTATTATGAAATGTTATAATTAAAAACAGAGCAGATCCAAAGCACTCACTGGGTCTCTAATGTCTATTCTCCGTAGTGTTCTCTAGACTAGAACCACCAAACCAGTTTGCACAATGGTGCACACACACACACACACACACACACGGAGCCATTAGTGCTCCTATACAGGAATATGTGTTTGCACGAGACAAACGTTTGAGTGACGTCAGCAGCTGCAGAGAGGGAGGGAGCAGCTGTGTGGACACTCAGGACGGGACTGAGCCGGAGACAGGGCCTCCTCCTGCAGGCTGCCAGCACGGAGAGGTAGGTGCGCAACACACTGACGGGTTAGTTACAGGTCCGCTCATTCTGCGTTGATGTGTGTGATCTTTAAAGGGGGGGATGGGCGGGAGGGGGGGGCGCAGTGAATCAGGCGGTGTGTGTTTCGTGGTGCGGTGCGGATGTATCCTGCTCATATCCATCCCCAGTATGGCGCTGCTCCATCCAAGAAACACTATGTGTTTCTTCTGCGTTGTTAAAGCGCCGCATCACTGCAGCATTACAATGAGTCGTGACGTGCGCTCTGCGTAAAACGTGGTCATTATTTCTTCCCTCCATCCCCGGTGCTGATGGGCTGAGTGTGGTGCTGATGGAGTGAGTGTGTGTGGTGCTGATGGAGTGAGTGTGGTGCTGATGGAGTGACAGTGTGGTGCTGATGGAGTGAGTGTGTGCTGATGGAGTGAGTATGTGCTGATGGAGCTGATGGAGTGAGTGTGGTGCTGGTGGAGTGAGTGTGGTGCTGATGGAGGGAGTGTGGTGCTGGTGGAGTGAGTGTGGTGCTGATGGAGTGAGTGTAGTATGGCGCTGATGGAGTGACAGTGTGGTGCTGATGGAGTGAGTGTAGTATGGTGCTGATGGAGTGACAGTGTGGTGCTGATGGAGTGAGTGTAGTGTGGTGCTGATGGAGTGAGTGTAGTATGGTGCTGATGGAGTGACAGTGGTGCTGATGGAGTGACAGTGTGGTGCTGATGGAGTGAGTGTAGTATGGTGCTGATGGAGTGAGTGTAGTATGGTGCTGATGGAGTGACAGTGTGGTGCTGATGGAGTGAGTGTGGTGCTGATGGAGTGAGTGTAGTATGGTGCTGATGGAGTGAGTGTAGTATGGTGCTGATGGAGTGAGTGTAGTATGGTGCTGATGGAGTGAGTGTGGTGCTGATGGAGTGAGTGTGTGAGGGAAGCAGGTGGTGGATTCAGTTTAAGACAAGAGAAGCTGTAAATGTCATCACCAATCACATTTGAGACGCTGAAAGCAGGAAGTGTTTCAGGCACTTTTTCACGACAACTGACTTAAACAGTCACTGATTCATTTTCTGAGAACTGACCTACTTGATCAACTGACTGAGTGTTCTGCTAATCATTAAGATTATTGTTAGAAAGTTTCATTTTTACAAGCACCATGTTTAAGTTATTCATATGATTTGTATGTAAAAAAAACTATCTCTAAAAATCTAGTGAAGAAACTAGTAAGTGTCATGAAATGGAAATAATCAAGTACAAGTACCACAAATTAGTTCTTTAGTAAAAGGTTTCTGTCCATCACTGCATGAACATCACGCATCACTAATTATAATCCAGTGACATAAAACATATTATTCTGCTACTTTAGAAGAGTTTGAATGCAGCAAACTATTTCTACACTCTAATATTGTCACTTTTACTTTTAATCAATCAATCAATCATTCTTTATTTATATAGCACCAGTTCACAAAAGCGTTATCTCATGACATTTTCCATAAAGAGCAGGTCAAGACCAAACTCTTTAATTAGAGAGAGACCCAACGATTCAGGAGTTCAACATTAAGGATTCAAGAATCCCCACATGAGCAGCATCACATATTATGTTGAGCAACAGTGGAGGAAGAACTCCCCTTTAACAGGAAGAAACCTGGAACAGAACCAGGCTCAATGTGGGCGGCTTCTGTAGGGGTCTGTGTTGGGTGGAGGTTGGAGAGAGAGAGAGAGAGAGAGAGAGAGAGAGAGAGAGAGAGAGAGACAACACAAACAGCAACCAACGTACCAGCAGTGACTATAGCACTAACAATAGGAGTGTGACTAACAGATTAGCACTATGATATTACTGAAAAACATGATGAGGGCCGACGATCCGCAGCAGTGATTCATGAACCAGAGAACCACATCAGCAGGACCAGGACCAGGACCAGGATCCACAGGAACCAGAGAGATGAGGAAGCACAGAAAGGCTCCGGGGAAGATAGCAAGTTAGAGGCAGACATTTGGCTGACATGAGACATAATGATGGAGAGGAAGAGGAGGAGAGAGAATAGAGAGGAGCTCAGTGCATCATGGGAGTCCCCCGGCAGTCTGAGCCTATAGCAGCATAACTAGGGTCTGGTCTAAGGCCTGAGCTGGAAGGTTTTTAGTCTACTCTTAAATGTAGAGAGGGTGTCTGCCCCCCGAACCCAAACTGGAAGGAGGTCCCACAGGAGAGGAGCCTGATAGCTGAAAGCTATCCTGAACTACTTTTGGAGACCAAAAGTACCACCAGTAGACCTGCATTCTGGGAGCGCAGTGCTCTAGTGGGGTAGTACGGTACTATGAGCTCTGTAAGATATGATGGAGCCTGACCATTAAGAGCCTTGTAGGTGAGCAGAAGGATTTTAAACTCTATTCTAGATTTTATTGGAAGCCAGTGAAGAGAAGCCAGTACAGGAGAAATGTGGTCTCTTCTTTTAGTTCTCGTCAGAACACGAGCAGCAGTGTTCTGGACCAGCTGGAGAGTCTTTAAGGACTTATTGGGGCAGCCTGATAATAATGAGTTACAATAGTCCAACCTAGAAGTGACAAATGCATGGACCAATTTTTCTGCATCATCAGTGGATATGATGGGCCTGATTTTAGCAATATTACGTAGATGGAAAAAGGCAGTTCTAGAAATCTGTTTAATGTGGGAGTTAAAGGACAAATCCTGATCAAATAAGACTCCCAGATTCCTCACAGTGGAGCTGGAGGCCAGAGTAATGTCGTCCAGAGCAGTTATGTTGGTAGAAAAGGTGTCTCTGAGGTGTTTGGGGCCAAACAAAATAGAAAGATTTTAAAAGATCTGAAAGCTTCTTTCACAACTGAAGGGGTTTAAATAAATGATGTTGTCCCCAAGCCCCACTACATACTACTCCTTCCATTCGCTAATCCGAAGTCGCTCTGCGTTCTCCACAGGTAATCGTGAAAAATGGAGGGAGGAAATTTGTGAGTATACATTCAGTTCATACCTTCATACCAATGAATTTGATCGTTGTTAGAGCAGCAGTCACGGCGCTGACCGCTCTGTGTCGTTGCAGCGGCTACTCCCGAGACTATCTGGACCGCTTCATCCAAAGCCAAGACTCGTCTGTGGTGAACAGGTTCCAGCAGAAGTACTGGAAGACCAAACAGACGCTCATCAAGGTCACCGGGAAGAAAGAGGACGAGCATGTGGTGGCGTCAGACGCGGATCTGGACGGCAAGCTGGAGGTGAGGAGGAACGTCAGACTGCGGCGCCGCGGCACGTTCACAGTCACTCTGTGAACCGAGAAGCCGCAGAAACATTAAGAAAAGCTGGAGATACTTTCCCTCAGGTGGACGCTGCAGTGACTGAAATGGCTTTTTGATTCACACTGTGCCAGTATCTGCTTGAGGCTCCCAACTTACACGAGGCAGCCTCTCAACCCCCTCATCATCTATGCCTCCATTTCAGGGGTGAAGTGAATTTAATGGCTGAAATCGATAGCTCATAAAAGCTTGGACATCCGGCCTTAATTCAGGCCACTGCCACTGCTAAGTGGATATCTACGCACCACATCAGAGCTCGTTTTTAAAGCTTTGACGTGACATTTTAACGCTTCTGTTTTTACCTCGTGGAGGCTTTAGTGTTCTATCACATCCATGGTGTAGATATTCTTTATCAGTATCATAAGGCTTTACCAGATATCCGTGGTTTGTCTTCTTGAAAGTAACTTGAAGACTCACTGAGAATAACGTGATCAGGGATCTTTGTTTGGCTTTGCGTCTGAGGTGATCTCTTCTTCTGATCTGCAGGTTTTCCACTCCATCCAGAGAACATGCATGGAGCTGCTAAAGGTCATCGAGCAGTACCAGAGGAGGATCTGCTGTAGGTTCAAGCAGCTTAAGTGTTTGGGGGAAATCTGAACTCTAAATTAACAATGAAAGAATCACCTGCTGACCGAGCGGGCGTCCATGCATATTCAGACATATCAGTACTCCTTTAAATGCACTAACATGTAAATATTAAATCATACTTACAAGAGCCTTTAGTAACGTCGTACTAAACACGTGAAAATCCAGACTTATCAAGGTAGCCCATACTTCGTTCTCCCCAGCTATATCCTGCAGCTCCTCCAGGAGGACCCTGAGGCACACTCAGGCTGGATGGGACCCTGCCCCACTTACCTCCATTCAAAATACACAATAAATTAAACTGACCTGTTCAAGGAGACGAGGAAACACATCAATAACAAAAAAAGAGGTGCAGAGATGAGAGATCCTGCTTACAACTTGACTAGATGAAGAACAGATGAAGCCCTTGTTTGTCTGGACCCAACAGGGTGGTTTACAGACTGTCCCATTAGCTCCAGGTCCTTGCTTCAGTCCCAGATGCTACTGTAAGACAAGGAGGCATCCAGGAGGAACTCTGAACCAGCTGCTCTTATGAACCACCTTGTGCTTAAATGTCTTGGTTGTTGAAGTAGGTGCATGAGCACAAAAGTCTAATCACTAAACACCTCGTGTGTTCAGATCAGGCACACAAATCCTCCTCAGCAGCAGCAGAACTACAGAGTACCCCGGTGACGCCGTCTCCAGGAGCCCACCCAGAGGCTCCTGGAGGGCCAGGCACTGTGAACTGCTATTTGTGACACTGACACACCTCCCATCAAGGGTTATTCTGGGAAAGGATTCTCCAGATGCACATTTGTCTGCCCCCCCCCCCCCCTGCTGGGAACAATCTTTTGCCTTGGGAGACTTTTTACCTGTGGAGCTGTTGCTTCCAACAACGCAGCTCCAAGGGTCAAAGTCCCACTCCCCAACCACACGAGGGAAGTCCTTCTCAGAGAGGGAATCATGAATACAGGATACGTGTGTTTCTATGTACAGTATGTATTCATCATGTGTACAATCACTGGGCTACATGTGATCTAGATACAAAGTTAAATATCAACGCTCATCATAGAAAAGTTGTTATACGTGAAATGCTGATTCCAACTCGTTTTGTACGAGATTGACACTTGCTCTCTCTACCATGCAGTACTTTCCCAGGAGGAGAACGAGCTGGGTCACTTCCTGCGCTCCCAGGGCTCGCAGGATAAAACCAGGGCAGGGAAGATCATGCAGGCCACGGGGAAAGCACTGTGCTTCTCCTCCCAACAGAGGTAGGCAACGCCCAGTGTGTCTACAACATATGTATGTGGGAACACTATAAAACATCCAGGCAATTCACGACAGTTACAGCTGCATTAGAAAATAGTTTTATGTGATGTCTTCTCGTCCTCTTTGTCCAAACTTAACTACAGAGTTAGGTGTGGGCAGTCCTAGGAAATTTTCACCTACAGTATTTGAATAATTACAATTACAGAGCAAAAGTCTGAGGTTAAAAATATGACTTCAAATTATTCAACAGACTGTATTATACACTAGGTTGTAACCTTGTAAGGTATAAAACTAATGTAGTGACGATGATTAGCAGTCAAACTTGTCCCACTGACACTTTAACTCTCCATCCGACAGACTGGCCCTGAGGAACCCTCTGTGCCGTTTGTACCAGGAGGTCGAAACCTTTCGCTATCGAGCCATCTCAGACACGTGGCTGACGGTGAATCGGATGGAGCAGTCCAGGACGGAGTACCGCGGAGCTCTGCTCTGGATGAAGGACGTATCTCAGGAACTGGACCCAGACACACATAAGCAGATGGAGAAGTTCCGCAAGGTTTGTCACACGTCACAGCGGGAAGCACAGGTGTAACTAATAACTAATAACACACGAAATCCTGCCTGTTTCTGGGCTCTGGTAACTTTTCCTGCTATTACAAAACAAAATGGTTCTATATTCACCAGTAGTTACAAGTCACAGCATTTAGTGTGTAAAATGTACAATAAGTCAGTTTGTTGGCTGATGCTCAGTTTGCTAATCACTGTGTGCAACTGTGTTTATCATAGATTATTTATTTTCCACTAGGTAAGTACACTGTTGCCCATAAAGTTGGAATAAAATTTTTTTTTACCTCTTCTCATGAAATGATTGTGACAATGTGATTTATTCTTGATAAATAAAGTGTATATCTTCTCAACTTTATTGATCAAACTCTTCCAAACATATCACAGTGAAACTTAAACCACAACTCAATTCCAACTTTATGGGCAACAGTGTAAATTGTAAAATGTCTATTACAAATCCCAGAGCTCAAGGTCATATTGTCATAAGGCCTGTTTTGTCCAATCAGTCTTAACCCTTTAACGTCTACCAAGAAAAAAGCAATGAAAAAATTTATTCTTTATATATTTTATTTCCTTGGGGCACTAATTACAAAAATCAATGTTTTTTTAAGAACAGACCCCACATTTTTGGAAATATTGGCCTCTACCAAACGGTTGAGATGTCGTAAGTAAAACATGTTTTCAATAAGATATAGTGAGTCAAAATGTGCTCTACCAGATGGTTGAGCAGAAGGTTAAAGGGTTAAAACCCAAAAGTTTCATCGGAGGAGATGGAACAGACCATGTTTGATGCAGAACTTAAACAAATAAATTGATTATTAAAAGGGGCCTGCAGTTCATTTTCTGTCAGTTGATTAATCATTTCAGCCCTAATTTTGGTGCAACACGGAAAACCGTGTAAACATAGATGAGAAAAAAAAAGCTATTACAAAGAAAAGCCACTAGAGGGGGAAGCACACCATCAAATACTGGTCCAGAACGCTTCACAGTCACTGCTGTTGCTCGCACACACAAGCACTAACTTGAACTCCAACGTTTGTGTTTTCACTGTTAAAACCTGTGTGATATGTAACACTAAGTGCGTGGGACATTTTCTTATCGGCTGCATCTCAGGTTCAAGCCCAGGTGCGTACTTCCAAAACAAGTTTTGACAAACTGAAGAATGATGTGTGCCAGAAAGTGGACCTGCTGGGAGCCAGTCGCTGCAACCTCCTCTCTCACGTTTTGACCGCATACCAGGTACACCGCAAACCCCAGCTGTTTGATTATACTCCACTGATTCTGAATAAAGAGTGTTTTCAATGGCTCTGTACCACATGCGGTTAAGCCAGGAAGGAAGACAAAGATGAAGGGAACAAAGAAATACAAGACACTGCATGGAGATTTAACTGTCAGACCATGCAGGGAGACACTGCAGTCGACAGGAGAGATGAATGAATTACTTTTAACTTTTAATAGTGTGGCCTTGGTTTTGTTCCACCGGTACAGACAACACTTCTGCACTTCTGGGAGAAGACGTCCCACACCATGGCAGCCATTCACGAGAGCTTCAAGGGCTGTCAGCATTACGAGTTCTCCACACTCAAGGTGAGAGAGCGCCTTGACCCGCACGGATCTCAATTGCCGACGCTGCCAAAGTTCTATAATCAGAGACTTGCGTGTATGTTTCCAGACTTTACGAGACCCCGCGGACAAGCCGGGGAAGAAAAAGGGGAAGAAGAAGACGAAAGCAGAGAGAGGAGATGGAAAGAAAGCCGAGGCCACGGAGGACCAGTGAGTAAAAGAAAAGAATGCACCGATCTCATCTTGATCTTTACTATGCAGGTAGACCAAACACGGGCCTGCCAACGGTGAAAACAGAGAGCACGCTTCTAAACGCTGAACCTGTCCGAACAGAACCCACTATTTCCACACAACTGCCTCATGAATGGGGAAAAATGTTCTAAACTGATCGTCTGTTTGTCATATTTGTAGACTCATCTCACTAGCACATGATCCCACCGGCGACAAGAGCAGAGAAGGTAAAAAGACTATTATAAGACTATATTGTGGGCACTGCACGTTTGAACAGAATCACATAGTATAGATATAAGTTTGGTTTATTTTATGGCCGCAACAAATTATATTTTATCATTCTGGTGATTGTTTTCTTGATTATTTGAATAATCAGTCGCTCTCTCTGCCTGTCCAGAGTCGGAGGGAGAGGACAAGGACAGCGTGGCCTTACTGAACGAGATCCTGGGCGGCGTGTCCGTGGACGAGGGCGACTTCTCTCGAGAGTGGACCGAAGTGTTTGGAGATGCGGAGGAGGGAGCGAGCGCAGCATCGGGTAGACCAGAGGAAACTCAGCAAAAGGACGGCTCCTTCTATCTGCCATCTCAGCTGCTGGACCAGAGCTTGAATGATCTGCAGTCTTCCCTCTCAGGTCAGAAGCTTTACTGGCCTGCGTGCGCAGTCGTGCTTGTGTCAGTCAGAGCAGAGTGAACCAGGGAAGGCCTTCATACAGTAGGTCCACTAAACTCTGTGGTTAGCGGAAGAATTCGTTTTTTTTCCATCATTAAGAGCCCGCTTGAGGTTGACTTTAGGGAGAACATCTCTAAAACACCAACATTAGCCACCATTATCCTAATTTCATCAAGTACAAACATGAAATAAATATGCCAGAGTAACATACAATTGTTTGTCCCTGAATGAGCGCTGTAACAAAGGCAAAATAGCCAAAAGTTTCCCCTCTGCAGCTAACTATTTCCACACCGAGAGAAAAGAACTGATTTATCAGACCCGCGTCTGTCAAAGTAATAGAAGGAAGCTATTATAGCATGGCAATTAGTTTTGCCTACCCGTAGGTGTTTGCCAACTACTTTCCATTTCATCTGGGCCCATGAGCTTGCTGCTAGCACTCATCTGGTTTTGTTGATTTGTCCTTTTTTTTTTTTTTTGTAGTTTTCCAGCTTGTGCCGCTCTGAAGCTGTAAAGGAATGAAAATGTGCATTATGTTTGGTCTATGAGATTCAAACAGGCCGAGAGTCCAGCTGGTCAGCGACGCACACTCGGGGCCCGATCAATCGGCTCTTTTGAAAAAGCTGTCAAAACATATTGAACAAGCTGCTTGACTTTTACCACATTCGACTGGTGTTACAGCTGGAATTCCAAATTACGGGGCCACAGAGCAGAAACGAGAACAACAAGCAGTCACAGGAAACTGTCGACAGAATCGAGTCCGAGTCCGAATATAGTATAAAATGATTACACACGGGCAGGCACCGACTTGTGGGAGCAAAATAAGGAAAACCAAGCTCGCAAAACAACAGGAGCGAGCTCAAAACTAATTTACCACGAACAAATCGACTTCTGTGTAAATATGTCTTTCACTTACTGATTTACACTCAAATGAATTTGTACTGTCAATAAACCACCAGACTTTCAGGAGCTGCACAAGCTCCTTCCCGCCGATTCACCGAGAACTTTGGCTGCCATCAAACATCCTGCAAGCGACACCAGCGTAGGTGCAAGCGCCTCTCAGACACGTTAAGTCAAAGCTCATGACCTCCACTTCACCTAATGATTGGAGCCACAAAACAGAACAGGGAAATCCTGGAGAGGGCCTTGGTTTCGAGATTCAAAAAGTCTGAGTGATGTGGACTTGCGTGGCCCTTGGCTCGAGACCAAGAATGTGAAACAAAACTACTACAAATCTTCAAGGACCAAAATCCCCAAATCCCCTTGCCAGTCAAGCACATTCATATGCATCCAATAAGACCCGCTGCTGAAGTCGCATTCAGAGCTCTTAAACACTTCTAAAAGATTTCTTAACTGTGTCGTCATGTGACGTTTACCTCAAAAAACAACAACATCCATCTTCATTCAGAATCTCTTGCCTCCACACCAGGCAAATGTGGATAGGGGTGTTTTAGTAAGGGCGACGCTAGCAGAGGACGCTGGAGCTGAAATAACGAACTACTATGCAAAAACATCCAAAGGATTCAAAAGGCTATTTGGTCATTTGAGCCTGTTGGACTCATTTGTGTGTACGTGGAGTGTAAACAGTTTGTCACTGAATACAATAAACAGCACATTCCAGTGTCTCCCCTGGTGGTATTTAGTGCCGCTACAGACACACAAACTAATAAAAGTCAAATAAATTTGGCGTGAAACAAGACCTCAAAGCTGCGATCGCAACTTCTGGCTTGTATTTGATAAACAGCGATTGATGTCCGATGTGATAAATGGTTTGGCTCGCTGCCGTTTGTGTGTCTGTTACTCAATATCCGTCCACATCAGCACAGCAGCGTGTGAGAGAGTGTGATGATTTATTTGTTGAATCATGCTCTGGCACGTTACGCGTCCCACGTTGATCAATCTAAATCTCCGTCTCCCGTTTCAGATTGGGCCAGGACCATTCCGCAGCCCGTCGCCCAGGCAACAGAGCGCTCATCTGGAGCCAATCAGAGCCTTCCTAAGCCAGCAGTGAAAGGTAAGGATCAGGCCAAATGAGTAAAACATACGGAAAGACTTGAAAGAACATCTCATTCAGAGAGACGTGTCCAGCTAAAACCTGTGTTTATGGGTATTCTCCGAGAATTTGTGGGCTGTTTCCATTCATAACTAATAACTCGTTCCTTTATAGGACAAAGGGAGGCGGTTTGTGTTTGCTCCGTGGCTTTAGCAAATGTGCGGCAATGTGTCTGAGTGACACGTACCCTCTGTTAACTCCTTTTACAGAGACAGCAGGGGCGTCCAAAGACCTCTCAGCGTGGTTCAACCTGTTCGCCGACTTGGACCCCCTCTCCAATCCCGACGCGGTCGGCAAAACTGGCACAGAGCACGAACTTCACAATGCATAATTCTTCCTCGGAGTCAGGTGATCTGAAACGGGCAACTTTTGTTGGCGGGCACAGCGGGATAGAGCTGAGGCATCTGAGCAGCGACACAAAGGTGTCCTCTATTTAGACTTCATCTAGAACTAATTAGCAACAAATGAACTAGAACAATAATAACTATTTTGATCAGTTATTTCCAGTGGTGGGAGACCAGATCAGCTCTCTTACTGAAGTAAAGTAGCTAAACCACAGTGTAAAAACGTCCTGTAAATGTACTTACTCACTTTTTATTTGTCCTTTTTCAAGCCAAAATGCCAAAAATATATATTTGCAGATTCCAGATTTTAAATGCGAGGTTTTGCTGATTTTCTTTAGTCATACATAGCAGTAAACTTAACATCTGTTTTGAAATGTTTGTCAGAAAATCAAGCAAATTCCCTGAGTGAGCCTGGACTTCCTGCACACCTAACTGGGTCTTTTTCTTGTTATATTCCAGCACTATTAGTCATTATGGTAAGGAGCCTTTTTCTACAGTATAGTTATAACACTGTTCTAACAAGAAAAGTTTATCATTATTCAGATATCTGATTAAAACAAGAGAAATCTTCCTGTTACTACAAGAAACAGCTCTGATGTTGTTCTCATGGTGGCAGTACTTCGCTGCTGGAAATGTCCCACCAACAACTAACAGCTCTCTCGTCTTTTCCGGTGTGAAAGAAAAGAAACATTAACAGGGCAACCTTATCAAGCCTGTTGGCTGGTTCACCGGGTTAAACATTCCATGTTTAACGCGGAAACCTCAGTCAAGAGTGTGGAACAAGAAGCCTTTGGCATGAGCTGCCTTAGAAGTCAGCAGTAGCGGTCGTGTTTTATTTCGGATCCTTGTTACTGAACACGACGGGCAGTCAAAGCTAGGCTGGGAGCTTTAAAACGACAAAGATCGCAGTGCAATAGTCGGTGTGTTTACAAGACACCAACATGAGGAGTGAACTAAAGTTAAAAGCAGAAATATTCCTAAATGAGCTAAAGTATAGTTTTCAGTCTGTCCCAAGCAAAGGACCTGAATTATTGGCCCCTATTTGACACTATATCTGAAAGGGTGGACTGGATACATCCAGAGGTTGTTTCTCTCTTTAAAACAGCAGAGAAGTTTCCTTTTAAATGCGCTGTGTTTGTGATCCCCTTCTGAATATATTCCAGATCTAAAAACACACATATCACTTTTTTTTTTTTTATTACTGCATGTTGCATGACTTGTTTTATGTCATCCAGTATGTGTGATTGAACGAATAGTACATTTATATTAATGTGAGGTGTTTTTATTTTATTAATATATATATATATATATATATATATATATATATATATATATATTTTTATCCCTTGGCATTTATTTGACTCATTTATGGTCTTACATAGGTAATACATGCAGTTTTCACTGTAATTTCAGTTTTCAGAGCCAAACTAACTGGAAAGTTTGCTAATTATGAAAATAATCACATCATACTGAGTTTGACTAAAATGCTGCATAAATTAAATATATATCTGAGTAAATGCCTTAATCTAATCACAGGTCAACAATAAAGAACCTCATAATTAATGGACTCCTTAGACAGAATATTACAGGTGATTGTCTATTTATTTTGTTGTAACTTTTTTTTGATGTTCAAGCCATGTGACGTTTGTTAATGTTTAATCATAACCAAATACATTGGTTGCCTTACCTTGACTCCTGTTTGTATAGGAGGTGTCATGCTTCTGAATACTGATATTATTGGTTGATGTGTCTGCCTTTGAAAAGAGTACATAAAAATCCAAAAAGGAGATTTTTTGTTTTCTTTATTGAAAAACACACACAAGATCTACATAAAAATGCGTAATACACAGGAGAACTGAATCATCATCGCCAAACATGGCAACCATTTCCTAACTGCACAGTCTGCTTGTGAATAAAATCAGAATTAGTATGATTGAAACTGTTGGAGCTGCAAGCAGAAGAGAATACTTCAACTTCATTTGTGCTGAATGTTGCATATTGTTCATATTTGTGTTTTTGTGTGCAAGTGGCTTGACAGACCAAAGTTTTGGAATGAAACATTTACTAGTTTACTCACTAAATCAGTCATGTTTTTTTTTTTTTTTTCTTCCTATACATGTTCTGGTGATACAACATGTGCAGTTAATGTTAGCGCACATCTGGTTGGATCTGTGTATGGAGCCAAACTGTGTTACATAAAAATTGTTAGTGTAGCTTTACCTCAAACAAAAAAAAAAAAAAATCAATTGCACACTCAAGTTCTGATTGTTTTAACTTACAAATTGGTCTAAAATAAAAAAATAGTGATTATCAACTCACTTCCAAGTAAGTGCTTCGGCGTGGTTTAATGATTATCGCCAGTGTTTGTATGTCGCTGAACGGTTTAGAAACAAAACAAGGTGCACATAGACATTCTGCTTGTGTCCCTAATACATGACAGGCCTTTCATCGTTTTGTGATTTGCTTTGGTACATGTTTAACACAGGGGCGAAACATACAACATTGTCAACTTCTCAATTCGGGAGAGTGTAGCTTATGTAGCTAGTTGGGTTTACGTGAGCGCTCACGGTTGACCAAAGCAACAGTGATCTCTGGAATGTGTCATAGCACCTGAAACTCTAACCTGAACAGGTTAACACAAAGAGTCATTAGTCACAAGTTGTGACAGCAATCAGTTGATTCAGTCCTTAATAACCTCCCTCTCTGGGGAAAAAAATAAAACATTTCTGCAAAAGACTGGAATGTCTTTGTGTAGAAGAAGGTCATAAACACTGGGGAAAGGCAACATAGTCCAAGCAAGTACATTCCACATGACCTGAGATATTGTTCTGTGTGGGGCAATAAAACAAGGCAATGGGGGAGCTGTGTGCTTTATGATTGGTTATTTGGTCACTGAAAAACAGCCGATATTTGCATTTTGTGTTGAGCTAACCAGGTTTTTAATAGTGATCAGACTAGAAATGCAGATAGGTCTTGGCTTGTAAGCCTGTTGGGTGTAGCCTGCACTCGAGCAACTGCTGGTTTCACATAGACACTGTGCTACAAATACTTTAAGATAAACAAATAAAAAAAATAGGCCATGGCCTGTATCATTCTGAGCCAGGTCTTAACAAGTGCAAACATCGTGGTTAATGTGGGGCAATGTACTCTCACTAAGACATTCTGATATGTTTAAAATATGAACCGAGCATTTCCCCATCCTGTCAAAAAGCTAATGTATATGTGCGTACGATGTTAGCTCGCTGAACACTGAACAGCAAATAAGCTGGTTAGATAACATGAGTAGAATGTGTCTCTCTGATACTTGATCCCGTAGCTGTCTCTCGTGAAAGTTTAGGATTTTTCCCGTTTCATTTCATCTTGATAAAACTGCAGGCGCTATGTAAGAATTATTTGAGCAGTCATTTCTATTTTCTGCAAAAGAAAGCAAAGCAATTTTTGTTACGGGTGTCGTCACGGTACAGAGGTTAGTGGTGGGTGAAGGGATGCTGTGCCCAAGGTCAGCGCACTGCGAAGTCTGGACAACTTTGGCCAAGTTTTCTTGAGAGAACATCACCGACAGTGAGACGAACACTGGGACCGAGCAGAATGCTTATGCAGCAGGATGCTGGTGCAATTGTCCGCCTATGTGTTTGTCATTTCTAGACCTTGGGCACTCCCTGCTGGCTAACGTTAGGATTAACGGAGTGCAAGGATTTTTTTTGTGTTTGCTTTTTTTTTTCCCCATTTTGTTTTAAAACCATACCACCAGACTAGCTGCAGTGTTTTAGCCGTAGGTGGTTTGGTCATGAATACCTGAGGACTAGCTGGTGAGGAGTACTTGTGCTGAGCCATCTTTCCCCACATCTGCGTCTGGGCTCTGGCTGTCTGTGCTGTTGTCTGTGTTTATGCCTGTGCTTGTGTCGGTGCTCCAGTCAGTGGAGGCTGGATAGGTAGCTAGTGGTGCAGTGGGCAGAGCTGGGGTCACCTGAGGCCCTGGGCTGTCGTTGCCATAGAGACTGGGGTTGGCGGAGGAGTAGGACGAGGGAGAGACGGGGGAGAATAGGGAGGAGCAGAGGAGTTTGACAGGGCAGAAGGCTGAGCCCCTGGGAATGAAGTTCACCTTGTTTTTGTCAGGGCACGAGAAGAGAGGGAAGCCTTTTGATTTGCCAGACCTGAAAAGCAAAAACACTGAGCTTAACTTTTGTTGATATTTTCTTTCCACGACTGTTCTGATTAAATGCAGGTTGTTTATCCTACACAACTATCTTGCCCTCATCCCTTTAACCCACAATGCAAATAAACATGCTTTGTTGTACTATAACAGAATCTCAGAGTCCGTGAAATAATGCAGTCACCTGTATCTATTATTTTTCTTTTAATGGTCAGTACGCTTAGTGCTTGTAAAGAGGCACAGCTGTGCAGTGGCAAAGTGTGACATGAGGGTGCATTTGAAAACACAAGCAGATAGTAAAATGAAAAACAAGAGGAAATACTTACACCATCTCCTCAAACACTTTGACCTTCTCACAACCCTCTGGAGGCTCCCTTTTGAACATGTAGCTGTTGTTAGGTTTGGGAGAGGTGGCAAACTTGGGGAGAGGAGAACTGCACACACTGTCTGGAAACACAGTGAAGAATGAAACGTTAATAAACCATATCGCTTTTGTAGTCACGAACGAAAGCCAAACTTCTTAAATGTTGAAGACAAGCCATACAAGAAGTGTGCCTACATATCAATCACAATTTATCCAATCTAAACCTGCCAAAATTATCATTCAGTTATGATTTCATTTCAGCTTTCAGTTCCTAGTTGAAAAGTACTAGACTAACTTTTAGTGTGCATAGTGTTGTCCATGTCTCTCTGTGGATGTTCAAAGACCAAAGACCGATCTAAGTAACTTAAATGATCATTTTGAGATGCATGAAAGTAGCAACTGACTAATAAAATACTCAAAACGAAAAAGAAAAAGGACAAGTCACAGCTCATCAATAAAATGCCTTATGGCCTATATTATTATGAACACTGAAGCTGCCTTTGTCAAACGAAGGCACACCTTTGTCGATGTCCTCTGCAGAGCAGGGGCTTCCATCAGGGGAGTGGAGGTGGTCAGAGCTGCAGGGGCGGGGCAGCGGGCTGGAGTCACTGCTTGAAGGGGCCTGTGTGTCTGTGTCACGTGTGTCCCCACTGCTGCTGTAGTGATGCGGAGGGAAGGGGGCACGGCGGCCATCCACCACATCCATGGCCTGCGAGGTCAGGGTGCAGAGGAGGTGGTGAGAAGTCATGCGTTAACGTACATGGATCCTAAAATGGCAGACTGGTGGTGCTTAGCGTTTAGAGAGAATCGTAACTCAAAGGTCACATTCAATCACCCATAACAGCCAGCGTGTCCTTGAGAAACCCATGTGAACTGCTGAAGCGTTCCTGTGCAACTCACTGAACAGCTACCTGCTCACTCACTGGATGATGTTGCTCTGGGTTAAGGGCATCAGCTGAAACGTCCAAAATCTAAGAATCATGGGAACTGAAAGGCCTCTGCTGTGTTTGACTGTCTGTTTAAAGGGCAATTGGAGAAGCAAACACCACACCAGGTGGTAATACTTGACAGTAGATGAAGAGTGTGATGTGCAGAGTGTGTGTTCATGTCTGTTTAAACTGTGCGTGTACACTGTATCTGTGACTTTCTAAGAGGGCAGCTTCACAGACCTGCTACCTGCTAGGTTAACTGGTCTCCTCGCCTCCAAGCGTTTGAATTCAGTGTGGGTGAGGATACATGCAGTCTTACAGTGTGGTGACTTCACAACACTGTGTTGGCATGCATGTTATAAAGTTTAAGCATATAATATATTATAGAGGCATATTCATGTATATAGATGTTAAGAAACATGCAAAATGTTTTTTGAAGTCCTTTTTTTTTTTTTTTAAACTTGCATACTTTAACTGCATCAACTGACAGCTGTAGGACACCAGGCACACTTAAAGGGCCAGTAGTTAAGGTACAGCAGCTGGATAGGATGACTTCATCCAGGGAGCTGATCTGATCAACAGTACTGGTATTCTGTTGAGTCATAACACATGAACTCCGGGAACTGCCACAAGGATGTATCCTAACAAGCTGCCACACATGTAGTGTGACCGTGTACAGGCTTACATAATAATAATGGGTGCGGGTGTTACTGTGTACAATGCACGTCGGTGTGCGTTGCCCTTTCGTCTTTGTATTAAAAGATGATCAGTCAATTTAAGAGTGATTGCAAGTCCCTATTCTGCATTTGTGTTTTGCTGCTGATGAGCTTTTGTTTACATTCGGGTCACAGATTGTGGCTTTTGCTGCATTCGCCATATGTCAGCAGAATGGAACAAAAGGAAAACCTCCCATTGTTATGACCTGGGAGCCTTTGCACAATTATTACAAGATGGTTAGCCAGTGCCTGCCCTGTATTCACAACAGATGAATAGAAATGAAATCTAAATGAGCTACTTTGTATTGTCTTACATATTTGTAGTAACTGTGGGCCAGACACCTTACAAGAGATAATAAACTGTGTAGGCTATATTCTGTGTATAGCATTTTCTCCCCACTTGGCTGCCTGGATTTCCAGTCTGTATGATACAACATCAATGTGGCATTAAACCCAACTGGAACAAAACATTATAAGACTTTACTGCAAAGGGCAAATTAGGTAAGTCAGGTGAGTTCAGACATAGTACAGATAAACTAAACTTGTACTATGTAAAGCATACTAATCTCACGCATTTGCAGATCAACAAGCACTTGGACTAATTTATAAAAAGAGCTTGGCCTGTTGCTTGTGTGTGTACACATCCTTACCTGTATCCCTTGCTCCCAGTCCTCTCTGATAAACACATTTTCTAGCTCGTGGTTGATGCCCTCCACACTGCTCGGCACTCTGCATATGAGGGACTTTGGCACGGGGATTGCAGACAAGGCTGATGAAGTTCCCTTGTACTGGAAAGGCAAAAGATGACGTACATATCAAAATAATATACACCAAAACAGATACCCCCTCTCACTACACACTGAGACACTCAGGACAACTATGCAAATAAAAACATAATACTGTGTCTGTGTCTTATGGTCTGTGTGAAGATCTGCTTCAGGATACAACTGTCAGTGATCCAGTTTCATAAGATACTTAATGGGTGGAGGCGTTCGGTTTTAATACATGTTACCGTAGTGGGATTAAATGTCATGGGGAGCAAAAACAAGCCACAATTGTCATCTACCGCATGTTGGTATAGGGCATAGCACACAACATATCACTGTTTGTTAATTTTCCCACAGTAGTTCATTTGTACTGTTGCTGGGCATCTGTTAATGACTGAACTGCAAACAAGGAGAGAACAGGGCATGTCCAGACACATTTCCTCTCTGCTCTCCTCTTTTGACACAACTGGTCAGAATGGGGACTCATTAACTAGACCTCCTAAAATGCAGTGCAACATGCAACATCGTTATTTTGGATTATGATCAAATATGACCTACACACAAGCCTAAAAGATTATACAAAACATGCTATAAAAAACACATCATCACTTTCACTGTGTAATGTAAAAAGCCACCTTGTGTAACCCGGGTATAGTCATATTCTGCTCTCTTATCTTTAACAGCTGCGATATGGTTTGGTCACAGTCAGTTTCATTTGTGTTTTTTTGCTTGGCTGCTAAGTTACCTTATCATATCAAAGCTGTCGCGGTGGAGTTAGTTAATGTTTTCACCTGAAAAGAGCATGTTGGTAACTTGGTTTGGCAAGGCATGAATATCGGCATGAATAACTCACCTGCGGTTGGCATGCAATTCCATGCTGTGCCTGTTGTGACAGCTGCAGTGAGCTCTGCTCCCTGTCTTTGCTCTGTCGGCTGCCCTGTTTGCTGCGCTGCAGCTGCAGCCTCAGTTTAGCAATCTGCTGGAGGAAAAGTAACATCAGTTCAGCAAATGACAGCTCACAATCAAATCCTAGAGGCCTCATTTCTGTCAACATGTAAATTTGTACTTTTCCCTAAAAATAAACAGTAAAAAATGCAGTTTCCTAAAACCCAAGGAGATGTCCACGACCAAAGATATTCAATTTATCATAATGCTAAGATGAGAAAATGTTGCAAATTATCACAACCGATACTCTGGATCTAGCAAATGTTTGGCATTTTTGCTTAAAAAAGTGACAATTAATCTATTATCAAAGTAGTTCATTTTCTGTTCATCAATTCCTCGGTAAATCAGCCGGAAACATTTATTGACTGTCTCTCCTTTTTTGCAGCTGCCGGGAAACAATTACAACATATACCAAAACTACTGTGCTATTTGCCAAATTAATATTTATTCTATAGTTTTCAATCATTTCTAGGGTGGCTGAGAGGCTTTCTTGTCTTATTTGGCTGACTACATTAATATGACTTTATATACTTTCATAAAGATAATCTAAAACTTTTTATTGATTCCGCAGTGGGGAAAGTTCGCTGTTATTGCAGCTCAAAGGACAGACATAGCACACAGTTAACGAAAGAGAAAATTAAATAAACACAATATATACAGAAAAAACATTATATACAAAAAAAGAAACATTATATACACAAGTAATACAATAATTACAAAGAAACCTTATGTGGATTATTGCACAGTTTGGATTGGTTGAATAATAATAAAGTGCATTTAGTAGTGATTGTAGTTGGTGCTGCAGGTTATAGTGCAGCATTGTACAGTCTGACTGCAGTCGGAATGAAAGACCTGCGGAAGCGCTCGTTCTTACACCTAGGGTGTATGAGTCTTTCACTGAAGGAGCTGCTTAAGGCCCCCACAGTCTCATGCTGAGGGTGGGAGGTGTCGTCCATGGTGGAGGACAGTTTGGCCAAGATCCTCCTCTCCCCAATGCACAACTACATGCACTCATAAAGACTGATTTGACTATACTGCACATAATCAGCCATGGATGTGATGACACAAGTTAGGTCAATGGGTGTTTCTACATCTGGCCCAGTATCAGCCTAAAAACAGGATACCCTTTGTGAGCCAAACAGACGCAGTTGTACTATGCAGACAAAGGTGTGGTCTTCACTGCTGATCTTGTAATCCTGGCAACACAGTCAACAAAGAGACTTGCTTTTTCATAGATGTCCTCCCACACATGTAATCACAGAGGTTAGAGAGCTAGAGTACAGTTCCCCGCATTCATTGAGTGACCACAGCAGTCAGTAATGACGAGTCCAGGCAATCCCAGTGTCATCTCAGAGAATGAGAAAGACAGGTCGAGAATGTGCTATGCTACTGATTGTACAGGCCAATGTCCTGGGATCCTCTGTAGAAAGTTCAGTACCACATTCTTCTAGCAGGCCTGGTCATAGTGTTGGGTTACATTTACACTTGAATTTGATTCATGAGATTTGATCCAAACAATCAGATTTTATGACATTCCACTGCTGTGAATGTCTTGTGGCTGTATATATTAAAATGTGTCTCTTCCTGTATTCCCTTTACAACTGTTGGCACTGCTCAAGTGTAATCTCACTCACTACCAGAAGTCTGTAATCACACCATGTCTAATTCTATTCACAATAAAAGCCTGTAACACTTTCATTTCACATCTTAACAATTTAATAGTAATGTGAGTAAAATCTAAGTCTTGTTCATTCAGATTGGTCACTGAAATGCATCACGATCAAGTGTAAGTATAGCCTGTAGACACATGGTTAACAAAATAAAGTCTGTTCCATCCCCAACACATCTCAGAACTGGCCTACCACACCTGCATAATGTGAGGTTAAACTTGAATTTGAATAACACCATCTTTGGCTTTTTGATCAGAAAATGAAATCATTTATGGAATTCAGTTCTGTGATGGTCTAGTAGTACATTTGTGAAAGTTTACTTGTGAATTTCTAAAAAGGGTCTGAGTTATATTTTTTTCAGGTCAGTACTGACAAAAACCCAAGACATCTGTGTGCTATTATTATTTTGGAACTAAATATTGATGGCACACAGATGTCAGATTGTGTAGCGGAGAGAGAAAAATGAGTGTCTTTTGTGGTGCAGGGACCTCTGTGAGGCTTTTGAGTAACATGAGTTACCCTGAATCAGTTCACTCAGAGCAAGCTAAAGGAGGAACAATGTGGAGGGGCTTCTGCACTGTCTCTCAAAAACAACAGGCCATAATGAGATGCAAGTGTGCAGCTGAGTGAGAAACAGAGGGGATAAGGAGGTTAAATTTAGATTGTGGTCTGGAGAGTTGGAGACCTAATACCTCCATGTGGTCGGCTGGTTGGCCACCAGGCCCAGCAGATAGACAGAAGTGGAAACCAACCTTAAGGAGGGTAATATTTAGGCTGACCTCAGACCCTGACAAATAAAACACATTTTGAGTAAATGGAACGAACCTCAAAAATGACAAAAACATGCTCAGGCTGTGAATGTTTTAAACTGGACTGGTCTGGCTTTGTGTCAGGCAGACTGCTGACACTAGTCCCTGTGTTAACCCACTGTCTGTGGTGTTTGTTGTCAGAAGCAGCTGTGACAGATGAACCTACCTCTTTGAGGTGGTCTGCGCTGCCCCAGGAGGCTGAGCGCTGGTGAGGACTTCCTTGTTCTGCTCCCTCATCAATCCAGAGACCTGGAGTCTGAAACATAGAAATACATGCTGACACATAACCACATGTTACAAAACTTAATATCATTTTCTCTAACACACAGACAACTTATGCTACTAATATGTACTCCAAAATATACTGTGCAACACTGTGGCCACCAAATATCATAGCTTACGTTGCATAAGCATACAGAGACGAGTATGGTGTTCTCCTGCACAAGACAGGAAAACACGTTTCCATTGTGTGTGGATGAAAAGATATCAAAATAGAATAGATTACATCACACTTAAAAGTCGAAGATTAACCAACCTGCAATTCCTGAGATGTGTTTACATGGCAGACTGGCCTAATGTTTATAGAGATCAGATAAACGAACGGTCACAGATCTACTCCTGGGTGAGTTTTGTTGTATGTGTCCATCAACAGTGACAGCTTATATTTATTTTTATTATAAATGAAATCTACACAGACATTCACATACAGTGTGTAGAAACATAATTTTATCTACATATAGAAATAAAGATATACATGAATTTAAAGTAAGCAAAAGCTTGTGGAAAGAGGCAAAAACATTCTAGATAAACCTCTCTTAAAAAAAAACTCATAAAAAAGGTCCCGGATAGGGACACTGAAGCCAATGTGCCACCTCATGGTGAAGTCACTCAGGATGTGAGCATCAACTGAAATGTACCTAAAAATGTAGAAAGATGTGGGAGAGAGCAGTAATGGGTGCCGTGTGCTCAAGAGTCAAGCTGAAAATCTGGAATCAATGTAAATAAGGAAAACAGTCATGAGATACCATCCCTGAGGAAAGAAATACACTCAACAGGAAAAACAAAAGTCATAGCATGTTTGATTGCTTCCATTAGTAAGATGGGTTAAGATAAATACATCTGTGGTACGGAATAAAACTCGTTTGTCTGCGGGCTAAAACAGACTAGTGCATTCCAAAATCCAGCAGCCATTTAAAAGCCAAACATATTTTGCAAAATTAATTACAGCACTACTGAAGAACACAGGACTAGCTGCCAAGAAGCCAGTCTTGTCAGTCACAGGTGACATTTACAAGGGCTTTACTAGCAGCTGGCATTTGTTTCCCACCTCGGAGTTTCCACATTTTCACCTTCTGTAGTTTCAGCTAGTCGACAAATCAGTGTAACTACTCTGCTTATACACTCTACAGAACGATGCTAGGCTTATATTAGGCCAACGAGTCTGCAGAGAAATTTAATGTTGTTAGTTCTCCAGTAAGAACACATGGGATATACAACACATTCCCAAACAGGTAGCATAAAGGCAGTTCTGTCTCACTCAGCATGTCTTTTAGACCTCTACTGCGTCCACAAGGAAACAGTTAAGTTATGTAAATATATGCAAAAACAGAAACAGACTGAGGATGTTTCATAGGGTTGTCTGAAACCACATACTTCCCCCTGATTATGCATATCAACAGTGCCTCCGGTTCTCAAACAAATCCTCAAAACATCTGACGTTTTATGGTCAGCACAGTAGTGTGAAACATCTTAAATGTCAGTGCCTTCACACTGCCTTATGCCTGACCCCACTCAAACAGAAAAACCTCTATGGCTCTCCAACTAAGGCACAAGCCTTGCCCTATGATATGGAATATCACACTGTGAATAATGAGGAACACCCGTGAACACCCATTTGCACTGGATTGCTGGCGCTGGTTTCCCCAGAAAAGGACAGCGAATTAAATGGGTGCTTGTGCTCTCATAAAAAAGGGACCTCTGTGCTTGGCCACGGTGGACGGCAGATGTGTAGCTAGCCTTTAGCATTAACATTTTGTGCATGGCCTATGGAATGGCTTGTGCTGTTTGATGCCTCTGCTAAACATTGAGGGGCTTGATGCTGCAGCCTAATCTGTTCATACAGAATGCAGACTGCTGTAAAAGGCCAGAAAGGCTTCATGGAGTCGTGGACTTGAGGAAAAATTAAGTTCACACAGATGTTCCATGACGTCAAGTAGGGAATGCTACTCGCTACTTGTAACACAGTGAAATGTGAAGCACTTTTATTAAGCAGTGAGTCTGTGGGCACAAATACTGGAAATACTGGATGAAATGAAAAGCACAATTATTTTGTTTGAGAATCAAAAGAATGATGAGGCATTAAAATTAAGGGTTTGACTCTGACACAACAAAGTGGTGTCATTGGACGTATTTCAACCTAATACCATTTGATTATCTGTATTATTTTTATTCATTCGCATTTTAATGTTCCTAAAAGCAAATGATTCCTTTTTAATTTGATTTAAATAAGAACTGCAATGCATGTGTGTTCACTGTAAAAGTGATGATTGCAACTTTCAGGACACAAGAAGTAAAAATGAGCAATTTGTAAAACAGTTATCGAGGTGAGAATGTAACCTGCAGCTAGCACCATAGTTGTTTGCTTTTCAACCAACATTAAACATGTCATTCCCAAAAACTCAATGTTTCTGACACATGAGACTTTCTACGTTAATCTGTGTTTCTGATTTAAAGCTTAATAACACTAATTACTTCAAAGATGTCAACAGGCCTAGTGTGTCAAGGTTGACACAATGTTTTTCTTTATGATGGATAACTTTCCCCCAGGCATCCATAGTAAGACAAGACAGTTAAAAATACTGCAGCCTATCTATCTTGATTGACTCTGTTCCTCCCAAGCAAACTGTCAGTAAACAAGAACACCCACTTTTATTTACCTCAGAGGCCCTTTTATCATGCTAGCTCTTTAACTTCCGGCTGGAGTTGTGTGCTTTGAAGACTTGTATGCCAGGTGTTGTGCCTGATAATATACTGCTGTGAGGATAAAACTGTTACCGTAGCCTGCAGCTTGCTTCCCATTATGATTCCCACCCAAAGGGTTACATGCAGGCAACATCCTCAAGAATCCAGCTCTGTTCCAAAGCAGGAAATAATGACTGGGCTTCAATAGAGTTGCAGTGGAATTTGTGCTGGTTTGTTTAGATTGCATGCCGAGACATGCAAGCAGAGTGCCACTGCTATCATTTAGTGGGATTCAGAGATGAGGAGAACATGCATTCTGATACGGTGAGTTGACTTCGTGTGTTATCTCATGCATGTCTGAATCTCACTGAGCATTCCAGAAAATAGATCAATATTTAAGACAGTATTTTTCTGTCTGTTTTCAAATTAACTAAATCTAGTACACATATGTTTACATTAAACAGCAACTGTGGGAGGCAGTGAAAGCAGAAAGCAAGTAATACAGCACAAACGTAGGATTAATTGTGCGCATCAGGTCTCATTAAGCATTTGCGAACAACTTTTGTGTTTGGCACCATTGATTTTATCAGCAACTCTCAACAATGCAAAGCAAAACTTTACAGTGTCAGTTCCAAATGTTTATCAGACCTATTCTCCATTTATATTTCAGGTCCATAATGTCACAGTTTAAGCGGAGTCAGTGGTATGATAAACAGCAAGCTAGTTTGTTTAGCATACATACACATCAGTGGTCAGTTGGTCATTGGCTGCAGTTTCTGTGTTGTGTTCAAGTGCAACTTTTAGCAGAAGACATGAGGCGATGAAAACTGTTTGATCAGTCTGCCTTTGTTGGTACTAGTTCTTTGAGGTCTGCTTGGTGTGTCAGGGCCCTAATCTTCATACAGACATTCTCTGTGCTCTGTAACCACAGGGCCCAGGGCACGCAGACCTATCCCGGAACAGTGATTAGCATATGTATGGACCCTCTGCTCCTCAACACCCACACAAAAGGCAGGCGGGCCGTGCAGCCACGAGGGCCAGGTGGTAAGCAGTGGGATTTCTCCTCGCCTCAGCCATAGCCTGGGGGACAGGTGCAAACAAGTTCACCTCCATGCAAGGCTACATTACAGCTCAAAGGAGAGGCTGTCTTGACCTAGTGCAGTGTACAACAAAAGAGGCCAGGGACCCTTTGTCTGCTGCTTTCTGCTGTTGTTGTCTTATAAAAAAGAGCTGGGCCCAGGCATAGCTTGTTAACAGGAAGTGGTCTCGGACTATCCTTGGGGGAGTTTGTGCATTTAATCATTCAAGGACTGTCAAGTGTGTCACACTCTCCCACATCCTTAGAACATAGTTCAATGTTTTCCATCTCAGATTTCTACAGCTTTGGCAGCCATACATCTCTTAACTGCATTCATTTTGGCCAGCCTTCAGTAACTTGACTGAAAGCTGAACGAAGCCATTATCATCCATTGCTGATAGTGGCTTTATGGTTGAGACCATGTCACTATAGCACAGGCAAATATTACAATGTCCAAAAAAAACAGAAGGTCTACAGGATCACTGTGTATATATGCCCAGATGTTTTTTGTGCAATAACATTTTTTAAGACCTGATAATTATCAAATTGATTTTCCATACTTTCCATGGCTGCACAGGAAACCTGTAATTAGAGGTGTTTACTCTGCATAAAACAACTTCAAGAGATCTTGCATGGCCCTCTTACCACTTCCTCAGCCTACACACAAAGAAATGCGAGGCAAATGAGGGCTTAAAGGGACGAAGCCCATGTAAATGAGCCTTGGCGGTCTTCATTCAGACACATGAAAGGCTTCTGTTAGCAAAGAGGGAGCAACCCTCATCATCATCATCATACATAGTCAATAGTCTTTCTTAACACAAACCCACTCAAACCCCCATCGCCCAAAAACTAAGCTCTTAGAAAAAACTAGCCAGTCAGTCACATGGCAAGATTAGTAGTGATCATGTGTGGGCTGCTATCCAGGAATACTATGTCTAGGCTCAATGTGAAATCTATATATATTATATTTAAAGCATAATCTATTAAGCCTGTATTGCCAGCAGATTCCAGCATCGATCACTAGGTTACTATAACAAAATCTTTGGCTTGTAAATTTGTCTCTTTCACCAGCCAGTACAACAGAAACCAACAACTATTTGGAAGTCCCAACTACCATTTTTGGCGGGAGAAAGGTGAAAGTGGATATTGAATTTGGCGTTTTACCAGAAACGCTGGCCTGTGTGTGAACCATATGGCCTTAAAATAACATTACAATGTTTTAATAACTTAAAACTAACTTCAACTAATTCAACTCAATGCAGAAAATACTAGATAAAAACACTTCTAGCTCCTGATTATTGAATGAAGCCTGGAAGTTCTTCTGCGGTGAGCCTCCACCTGAATATGACTGATTAAGCCATTTGATTCTACTTTTTAATCTACTCTTGTAAAAAGGTTTTATCTTTTAGCCCTGATGTTGCAACACTGTCACCTGCTGAGTTGAGTCACACAGATCATGACATCTCATTTGTAATTTGGGTACAGGACAACATATGCGGCCTTGGTTGTGTGACGGAGCACACGTTTCTTTTTTTCCCCCACAGTGGATGTTTTGGTCATGTTGTCTACACCTTAACCTTTTGGCTGCCAGGGAACCCAATGTCTCTGTAGATATGTGTTATCACGGCACTTATACACAACCCAAGTCTTTCAATTTTCAACAAGCACTTTCACTTTCAGCCATGTTGGCAGCTGTGTGCAACCCCTAAGTACATGTCAATAATGTGTTGCAATCATCAGTATAAAAGATGAACAACTGTATAAGATTACATTTGGTTCATTATTGAAAAGTCAAAAGGTACAAGACTGAGTAGATGAAAATGACTCCCAAGGTGCATTTTGGCAGGAAATATCCAGTCACTAAAAGTCAGTGATAAGCACTGCTAACATATGGTAAAAGATAAACATCACAGCCTGCAGTTTAAACCAATTTACTTTTGGATTCTTGGTCAATTTTCAATGACTTCTTTTGTTTATAAAAGCTGCAAATCACTGTGAATTTGCGGTCGCTTGTGCCTCTGACTGGTTTCTTCAGCAGTGTAGACTCGTGAGTATTTTAGTAAATGACAGGTAAAACACGACTGTTCAGAAACAAAGCTGAAATAATTGAAACTGGCAGTCATAACCTAAACCAATACGATCACTACATTGTCTAGAGGAGTCCCATGTTTCTATGTTAAGTAACATTGATGAATGAGGGAAAAACCTTTCCAGAGCCAGCAGGTCGTCCCATTTTGCTACACTATTATCATGAATATGATATGGCCCACCCCTATTCAGGCCTATAGCCAAGATAGTGTTTTCTTTCTGAAAGGCATGTACCTGTGTGGCTTTGTCTTTCATACAGGAAGGGTAGGGTCCATGGCAGTCCCGAGGCCACTGGCCTGTGAGGTATGGCCCTGTGATAGCGTCCAGGGAAGATGTTCGTCGAATGGCACTGGAACTCCGAGCCTGTAACTTGGACCTTTCTGCTGTGAATTGGAAAAGAATAAACAAATGAGATGAGGCACACACCCATGCAGGTGTCAGCACCAATTGAGAAAATATTCCCAAGCACCCTGAGGCATCTTTAAAATGTGATGTGCCAAATTTCCTGATTGCGTCAATAAGACTACGTTCAGCATACAGTACTAAAATGTCACTAATCTCTCAGTACAAATGTGAAGCCAAGGACTGGGGGCCATATTTTGAGTGGCACAACTCTAACGGTTTACATTTTTCATCTAAAATGAAAAGTAATTGCGTAATCATAGTTTTCTAATCTTAGTTAGATTTGTTGGCCTGGCTTCTTTTACAATGTGTAGTGGGAGCACAAAATGGAGTATGGGTAGATCTTCACACAAGGTTAAAAAAATACATTTCAGTCAACTACAGAATAAATTATTACTCAGGTACATTATAATCAACACTTCACCCTCACCTCTGTTAACTTGTGTCATTAACAGTGTTTCATTGAGACGAGACCTTGCCTTGCAATCTCTTTTTGTTTTCAGAGTGAGGACATTTTTTTCTAATCTCATAAGTACTAGTGCAGGGCAAACAGCAGGCTTGAGAGCGGAGGCCTGAAGCAAATGTAAATGGCTGAGCAGGAGTATCTGATATTATGAGAGCAGTCTGCTGTGAGCCAGAGAAGTTAAGCACAAACCACCCACATAAGAACTCATAAACAACCACAACACAATGCACATCAATACTGCCTGCATCCACTCAACATTCCTGCAGTGACACGCAGCTGAAAAGAAATAGAAAAAAAAACAAAACACACAAACACAAAGACATTAGCTTGAGAATAGCACGAGTGCAGTAAGAACTGGATCACATTTATTAGCCTCAATTACACTTTGTGTGACTGCTAAAAGAAAATGAAAGCTTCTTCATTTCCGATTAAAAAGACAGAATAAAGCAACAGCATGGTGATCAGGAAATATGCTCATTCACTCTGTTCTTTGTCTGAGTAGGCTAAGGCAGAGGCTTTTCCAACACGAACACACAAACTAACACACACACAGACTGAACTATCTACATGAGACACCCCTCTCCTAGCAGAACTACACAGACATTCATTGTTGTTCTTTGTCCATAGAATACACAGGCCTACCCACCCAAAGGTATTGCCTAAGTAAGCTTACTGGGCTACAGTAAAATTCCCTGAAGCATTGTAGACAAAGGAAGCAGGCTATATTTCCATCAATATTGATATAGGCCAAGCCAGTGCTCTCAGAACCGGGATTGTGGTTATTTTCCATCGTCTCCCCACTTGCCAGACTAGAATAATCTCCTGATGAGAAAAAAGAAACAGTGTGAAAGAAGCCAAGACATCAAAGCAGTCCATCTGCTGATTTCAGGGGCGACTGAGTGGTGTGTGTGTGTGTGATATTAAAGGAATATTTTCAGGTTGAATTTTAATAAGAACTTTCCTGCACCAGGCATTCGGCGAGCTGTGAAAAAGTCTCAGCATTTCCAGGGATAAATGGGTGGATTTATTAACTGTAGAGCAGAGGCAAATGTGAAAACAGACATGTGCTCCAAATCAGTAAACCATAGCAGAATGGTTCCTTGTAGGTTTTCACAAGGTTGCATGACACTGTTTGAAAGAAAAATCACGATAAATTAGCTTCAGCTTGAGATCACGACACTAAGTTACTTTGGCACCTCAGAAATACACTAGTAAATGAAACCTGGTGGGTCTTTTGTGTCACTTTGATGGACACGTGCTGTAGATGGTCTTGGACATATTTAATTCTGTTCGGTTCAAATCAACTCCATTGTAACTACTCAAATTACATTCACATTGAATAATGAAACAAAGAATTGTCTACCCTGAAGACTGTGCAAGCTTGGCCATTGTTAAGAACAGGAGCAAGAAGAAAGTATAAGAAATGGATACAGTGTCGGATCATACTGATACTGCTTAGTACCTCATCCTAAAATTACTTGCCAATACTACATTTTATTTGCCACCATTTCAGTATTGAGAACCGATATGATTCTGTAAATATTTATGATACAGTGCATTTATATATCATAAAAATAAGGCACGCTACATATAATCAAAACCGTTTTAGCAGTGATTGGCTTTCATACAATATGAGAGATAAATGATGATAATAATCTCGGACGTGATCTTTAAAGTTATCAGTTTCAGCAACTGTCCCTCAGCTGGTCAGGAAACAGCTTGTTAGCATCATTAGCATCACTCAGTGAGTCCAGTGGGCACCACCCACAACAAGCTAGCTTGGACTAGTTGGAGCGCGCCCCGAAGGATGAGGAACGATTGCAAAGTTTCCAACTTAGAAGTGAAGAGTGAGGCAGCTTAACAGCAGAGTTAAGGTTCGACCCGATGCTACACAAGCAGTTGTGTAAGCCGATAAAGCTACAGAAAACATAGCACAGTTCACCAGAGTCGACTGATTTGGACAACACGCTCATTTCCACATTTGGTCCTACTCTGCAGTTTGAATGGGTGACAATGAAGCACGGCTGTTTCAGCACAGCTGGCACTTTGACAGAGAGTGGGACTTTCATTGTTGGGACAGTGTGGTAAGAGAATGATGTCATGCCAGTGAACCTAAAAGGTCATAATGTGGAATATAATACTCTTCACTCCGGCCTTCATCATCAGGCTATGATCTGAACCGTGTGAACACCAGTGCAGTCCACTGCCAGTGTGACATTGTCTGGCACCAACACTGATGTTGCTGTAAGGCACCATCGGACAGAATTTCCAACCAAATGTCCATGAGTGGCTCCAAAGTACTACAATGAACATGAAATTACATGACCGTTCCAGTCACATCAGACGGACCTGCTGTGATGAAAGATGAAGATGACTGAATTGTGCCCACATTGTTGTACTTGTTTGCTTCCTGATATATTCAGGACAATTTGTACTTTCTGACTGCTAGTAACCAGCAAGCCTACATTGACATAATCATAACTGTCATCTGAAGCCTCTCATGTGTGTTTGGATTGTGAGGTCATAGCAATGAAGGAGGGTCAAGTCTCCATCAGCACCACTGACATGGGACACTGGCCTGGGTTAGAGGTCGTCTCTTTCAGAGGACTGAGGTATGCGTGGCATGCCATTCGGGTGGGAAATCAACACCAACCGCTGGCCAAACACGGGTGAATTTCGTCGTCCCTGGCAAGACTGTCTACTCAGTTGTTGCGGAAGAGACTTCCTCTCCCGACTTGCATGGTACACTGGTCAAGGTTGGAGGTCATCTCATTCAAAGAACCGAGGAATGTGAAGCACGTCACAAACATAAAATTCCACACACAACTCCACAACAACTGCCATGCTGCACTGAGACAAGAGGGCTGCCATTTTGGTTAAAGGAAAGAGGGAGAAGCTATTAAGTACAACTAATGAAGGTAGCATTGATCCACTTGTGTAGCGCATGTCGATATGGGACTTAAATTCAATAAGTACACTGTTGTGGTGAGAATACCTGGTGCTTTTCATGGAAACTGATGCAAAGTCAGAAATACCCACTGAGGTAAAGAGAACCAGTAGGAGTGTTTTTGTCTACAGATACTGGAAAAACAAGCTGTATTCAGACACCATCATATCATAGTGTGCCTCAAACATTCACCAGATAGTGTGTGGTTACATACAACAGAGGGTTTACATAAAAAAGCAGCGTTCTCCCAGCAAAAATGCAGTTCTGGCATAGGAAAGAATACTGCTACCATTCTTAAAAAACCAGCCACACTGTCGATATTTGGCAGGAGAGGCTGTCACATAAATAAGATTTAGTGAAACACTGGGGAAAACGGATTTAGGGCTTCCTGAATTCTCATGTCCTCCTACAGATTGTCCCCATATCATTTCCAAGCAGCTGAGCGTGACATGAAACGACATAGCACTTGCCTCTGCTTGCCATGTGCAAGGCAACATGGTGAGGCTCAGCATATGTTCTGAATATGCCGAGCTCTCTATGCTGTAAGCGTGGAGCGAGGTCAGAGTAGGCAACACCTGACCATTCGCTCAGCACTGCTTCTACTGGGACTGACGTGGCCCCTTTTACAACTGAAAGCATGTCTTTCTGCCAAATCTCTCCTCCCCTCCCTTCTGACAAAAGTCCATAGGAAATAAGAGAGCCAATAGTGCACTCTGTTCTCTTTATAAGCACCTAATTGTGTAAGTGGACGATAGGCTAAATAGTTAATGCATCAACCCTCTGCAAAAGTGCCAACCTTTCTCCAGACATGGAGGGTATAATATTTCCAATTCTTTTGCGCAATTAAACTATAAATATGTACACCATGTATGTATACATCTATACATCTGTATATCAATCAGAGAAACAAAAAAATCTACCATGACAAGGTATGAGTGAACAACAGCACGTGGTGACATGGCATTCCTTGGCCTATATGAGGCGAAGCAGATGAAAATATGTGTTATTACCTCTGGAAACTGGAGAGTCTGGGGGACAGGAGGAGTCCTTATTTTCGGGGGACAGTCTTTGCTTAGCATTTGCACTTCCTGAACTGAGCGTCGGGCTGGAGGGGGGGCTGGAGCCTCGGCTGTTCGTGGCTCCTCCGTAGAGGGTCTGTGCCCGCGTCGGGCTGCTCTGACCCGCACGCAGGAGCTGGTAGGGCACGGTGGCACGGATGGGGTGCAGACGGCAGCTGCTGTTGTTGAACGAACCGGGGGAGCCCGCGTTGCTGCGTCTCACCCTCGGCTGCTGAAAAGAGTTGCTGGGGGCTGACATCCTCCGAAACTGGCTGTAATTCCTATCGCAGTAAAAAAAGACGTACTGCTATAGCTGCTGCTTCTCTAGAGGAGGAGGTAGGGGGGTGGGGGGGCGGTAAGATAAACATTAGCTTGTTAGCAAAAGAAAAACGTTAGCTTCCTTTTTTAAAATTTCAACTCAAGCGCTCGAGGGAGAATAAAAGGCTCCAGCACGCATTGTTTGGTGATAACTTACCTGTAAGATATTAACACATGCCGAGGTAAGATGTTACCATTACACAAGTAACTTTAAAAGTAGTTTTTAGTACTTCTTAAAGCGTTTAATTTAATAGTTTTCCAGGCTCTGCTCGGTCTTCCCCATCATGTCCACTCACTCTAAATGACAGTTGTTTCGGCCACACTACTGGCTGATGCGTGTGGGCGGGCTACGAGCCTCACTCCTCAGCCTGTGATTGGACGCTGCCGTCGTACAGTAACCTCGCTGATTGGCTCAAGCTTATCTATGGATAGTACTTTCAGCCAATCACATCGGAAATGTGTTAATATGGGTAAAGTTTTTTCTGTTAAAATTAAGATGTGAAAATTATAGTTAACCCAGGTGTTGCTCATGAATTCTGCCTGTAAACTGTATTCATTATATGGGTGTGGATGTTTCACTTGTTTCTCCCATTGCACTCTAATTATGCTCCATGTAAAGTGACTCACATAATCCATATATTTATATTTACTTTAGCATTGTACAGATTAGAGTAACATTTGAGCTGCATATAGAAACTGCACTGTACGTGTGTTGTTGACACACCTTATTTCATACTTTCTTACGTGTACATAATAGTTACATGTTTGTGTTTGGCCTTGTCCCTGTTTAGGATGTATGTCTGTACACACATTGTCTTTCTATACAATTGTTCTGTGCTATATTCAGATGCTTAAACATACTTGGATAATGAATTTAATTCTTGATGTGGTGAGATTGCTGATTAACTGCTGCTTGCAAAGGTCCAGAGTAGATTTCAGTCTCAACTTTTAACCTAAAATGGGCAAGAGGTCGACATAGATATCCTTAAAAAAGATTGTGATGCAGCTGAAAGCACCAGAACAGCTACTGATGGACCTCGTGGTGAGACTGTTGTACGGACAGCTGTTTCCAAAATCAAGAATGAACCTTTCAGTCCAATACGGAGCTAATAAGGAGATGTATTGCTCGTCTACTTGGGGCCAAAAAACTATAGTTTTTTTTTTCCCACTGTGTCCATCTCTGCCTGGATTGACGGCCTGTGAATCTGTGGGAGTTCCCATGGGAGAATAATGTGTGACTCAATGCTTTTAAGCAAGGATAAAGAATGCACATGACAGAAAACCCACGCCATCTGTGTCCGTGAAACATGATAATTTACAAATAAACCATGTAAAAGTATGAAAAACACTCTATTCAGCACTGCTCCAATTTGTCAGTCGGAATTTATTTAAAAGGCAAACACAAGAAACAGTGAAAGGATGAAATTCTAGCCACCCTGTTTTTTGGGACGCTACACAGCTCGCCAATTTGTCAGCTCCACTCCAAAATAGTTCACAAAAGGGCACGCAGGCCTATAAAACCTCCCACACCGGGAAGATATCCTGGTGAAAGCAGCATACAGTAGCTCCTGTGGCCCCCCCTTCTCCTCACCACCTCCTCCTCCCTACTCCATGACTAAGTGATTTAGCCAGCTCTGGTGCAGGCCGCCTCTCAGATACAATGCCTCCCTAGGTTAGTGACAGAGCGGGGAGGGTGGCAGAGAAAGAGAGAAAACCCATTTACAATGCGGCTTACACACGGCCGTTCCCCCACAGACGGCGCCCATCCTTGGATTGATTGGATTGATGGTATGCATAGTTTTTGGGTGCAATTTGGGCACCAGAGAGAGGGAGAAAGAAAGAGAGGGCAAGTCTGTGTGTATGTCGGAGGGTGTAGGAGGGGGGGGGGGGGGTACGGGGCTCAGGCTGTCTGTTCTCTCGCCCTCTCTTTGAGTCAATAGTGTTCCGGCAGCTGAGGTTCTTTATGAGGGGAACAATCTGGAGGGTCTTGTCAGAGTGCCGAGCAGCTGCTGTTTTCTGGCGAACTTCTTTCATGGACCACAGGCCTGGAGTGGGCTGGTGAATACAGACGCGCCCTCCCACCCTCCTCCTAATCGCCCACCACCCCTACCTTCTCCAATTCCCCATCCTCGCCCCCAAAACCACCCCTCACACTGGAAGCCCTCCCGCACAATGCCAGATGAAGAGTGGCACGGAGGAACATGAAGAGAGCATGAGAGTGTTGTTATTGTGCGCTATGCTCCGATCCGTCACCAGGGGTACCGTCCTTCACCCTGAACAATGCTTTCATGAGGTATGTGAAGATCCTTTCGTAAGACAAACACAGACGTTAAATAGCGTATTAAAACACAAGCCACAAAATACAGCTCAGACATATTGGCACCTGTGATCACATCTTTACAACCTGATGTGTTAAAGTGGACATTTGATTTTTCTGAATAGATCACGATAAAACCATAAGCCTGATTCAGGTTAGATTGGAAGAGGCTGATTACAGCAGAGCCTCTTGTATTTCTCCTGAGTGGGATTTCCATTAGCAGAGCAGTGAGTTTTGCATTTGCTCCCTTTCTGTCATTGAATCAGTTAGTCAGATCAGTAACACACACACACACACACTGCCTCCCTTCTTCATATAGGGCTCTGTTACAACGTTACATTCACTAGACTATTACTTAACAGTATGTCATTCTATGCGAGCAGCCACTCCAGAGAAGGACGCTGCTGGCACCCTTTGTCCCTTGCCCAGCTGTCGGTGTGGCTGATGCAGCAGTGAACCTGCACTGGTTGGCTTCAGGCTGGTGTTTGGCTTCAGTTTCCGACAGGCGTCTCCTGTTTAGCTGCCATCTGAAGGCACCAGGTTCCCCGTGGTGTCCAGCTGCATGCATTTACACGTGCAAGCTGACACTGGGCACTCTGTGTGGTCTCTGTAATGGACACATGAAGGTTAATAAAAAAAAAAAATTCAATAAATAAAAGTGTGTAGATAGTAGATAACAAACAAGTTTGCACGGCCTGGGCACAAGAACGCAGTAGGTATTTCCTAAATGTGTGTACCTTCTGTTCATCACATTTTTGATTCTGAAACAAAAATTCAAATTTGGAATTTCTGCAAACTCCTTTTGTTGCCTGCCCAGAAAAAAATACAAATTGAAACGTTTTCTGATGCAAAAGCTGAATTCTGAATTGCAATGTCCATTTTTTTTCTTCATACTTTCACACTTTTTTAATTCCCCCTGTATGCCCAACTCTCAGCATATGTCTGAATCTTTAGCAATCAACCCTTGATTTCTTTCAAAATAGTCTAATTCGGCATTTCAGCATTTGAGTGAGTTGATATTTCAATATTTCTTGTCTCTGAATCGAAAAAAATTCCAATGAACGGAAGGCACATGGATCACAGAAGTGTGACGAACATCCAGTGAGAGTCCCACCTGAACCAGCTGAGCATGTGGCCAGCGTGGCCGCCGTGTCGACAGTTGTGACACCAGGTGAACCAGTTGTTGAACTGAGCAAGTTTGTTCTCCCTTGTTAAGTCCACCTTCTCATCTGACTTCCCAGTTCCTGCCAGGACCGAGTTAACCATGTGTCAATCAATAAAATGTGATTATTTATCAACGTTGGTATGAGTGACATCACAGCAACAATAAAACTGGATTGGCCACTGAACTCCCTGGTGCAACTGCACCTAAATGTCTGATCAAAGTCCACACATTGTCCCCTGCAAATGCTCAGTTAAGTATTATAGGCACTTAAACTGCTTCAACACATCTGCCTGTTACTGGCGATACTGGCTAAGCATCTGTCTACGTGCTCCACACAGGCCAGTTTACCTGGACAGTTTGAAACAGGGGTGCCCATGTTCATCAGGCAGAGGGCACAACGTGGCAGTGGTTTCCTGCAGCTGGGGCAGCTGGTGACCTTTGACTTGGTGGGGGAGCCGCTGACACCGTACTGGCTGAAGCCGCGGCCCTGGTGAGGTATCGTTGAGCAGCTGTAGGAGATAGACTTCCCACAGAAGTTGCAGCTCACAAACACCTGTCACAAAAGAACAAACGCAAAGGTCGGTTGATAAGGACCCATGAACATGAAGGTAAAACCAACAAGCACACGCTCACCAGCTGTCTGATTTTCACTTGAGGGGAGAGGGAGATAAGTATTAGATAATACAGCAATAATCCCAACCAGCTTAAGTGTAAATATTGGAGTGTCAGTGATGCAGTTAGATAGAGCCAAGTTTTGTGTGCAGCAGCAGCAGCGTACTCATAATCACACCTAAAAACATTTGATGTGTTTGACACCCTCAGATTACTTGGCACGCAATAATAAACGGTGCAAGTTTCCCATTTTGTCATGAGGGAAGTCGTGTCTAAAACAGTAAACAGACAGACAGACGGCGTGTGTCACTACATACGTACTATATATGTCAGCAACATGTATTTCTGAAAGGTTTAGCACATCTAACCTGTAACCTATAATGGTTGAGATTATCAAATCCAAGTATTTATGGCTGCAGTTCATGTAATCTTAATTCATCATTTTCCAATTATTGTTTATTCTGTAAAAAGTGCGGGAAACGTTTGTTGTTCGGCCAATGGTCCAAAATCCAAAACCAGTCAGTGAAGGTTTGACATTGTTCATTGACAAATCAAATTAATCGTTAATCAAAAGTGATGTGTCCGTTACCTGGGCCAGTGGTTTGGAGCTGGGGTCCAGTTTGCCTCTATGGATGTCAAACTCTGCCCTTTTGTGCCAGAATCTCCACGCGTCCAACAGGTTGCGGTAGTTTTCGATCCAGCACTGGACTCGAGGGTCTTTCAGCACATCGCCTGGGGAACCCTGCGGAGGATTTTTTTTGATCTTAGCCTTTTTTCACATGATCACTTTGGTTTACACAGAACATGGGGAAGCAGGCCACAAAAACCAATAGTTCCAGTCTACTTGGAGAAAACAGAAGTCTAAAGGTCGCACCCTTCCTCTGGTGCAATGTGTACATACATACATGTGTATGTATGTGACTTATATTTGATTACTGTATAGGGGGTGGATGCCTTACAAACTGCAGTACTGGACTCAAGCAACAAGCAACAACAAGCAAACCAAGAGATGAATGAGCTGTGCTACAGCATGTTAAAAAGCTTCAGACCTGTTCCACAACTAGACTTGCTTCATTGTTTCTTTATAGAAACTAGAGCATTAGAGCAAACAGCTCCACAGAGGTTACATATTGTTACAGGAGGTGGCAATTGTGTTTAGGATAAAAGCTGTGGTCTTTTAGAAATGAACAGGCAAGTTTTAGCATGCGCCTTCATTTCTCCAAGGGTGCGATCAGACTGTAGCTTGTTGGGGCTGTTACCTGTACTTTCAACCATGTGAGCCTGCAGAGTCTGCCGTCTGCACGGCACAACACGAGTGCAAATTGTTCTCAGCTCTCACAATAAATCAAATTAAATGATCTAGGCATCTGCAATCAGTTATAACCATGGGGCAGTTTTTTAGCAAAATTGCTCAGTTTCACAGGTGTGGTGGAGTATCGTGTGAGTATTCTTTTAATTAAGTTAAGAATAAAAAAATAAATAAAATAGTTTTGTATCTGAGGCCAGATGCCATGCACTTTAACTGTGTGAGAGCTAACAGTTACAGCAGCTTATGCTACTGTGGAACTAATTTGACAAAATATACAAATGCATGTTCTCTGTTGCAGTAGAAGACAGGTCTAAGTGACAAGTTATCCACAAATGATAAAAACGGGCTGCTGCATATATCTTCCATATATCTTGTTGTTGTTATTGGTGCGTAGAACAAACTAATGTTATGAGCATGTTATTTCTCTCAGACTACAGTATCCCCTCTGTGTGTTTGTCTGGCACAAACCTCTCCTGCAAAAAAAAACTGCCTCAGATTTCGTCACACGGCCAAATGTTTTTGTTGGAGGACTGCTTTTGGCCCACGAGCCGATATACGCCTACTCCGTTCCGATCACACTTAGTATGAATGTGCGCTTGGTACAAAAAAAAAATGACGAACTTGGCGAAATGTGTCTGGGTTTGCGCACCTTCAGCATGCAGAAGCTGGCAGTCTGGACATCCCCAGTGCGGTCCACGTAGCTCTCCATGAGGTCTACGCCATCTTTAGTTAAACCCGTCAGCAGGATGCCCTCCAGGTTACCCGCCTCCTTCATCTCATTGGTTAGTTTGTCGATGTATCGAGGCAGCTGCAGTCAAACACCCCAGAGACAATCAGTTGATCAAAACAGTGGGATACAACAAAATCATGCTCTTCTGAAGAAATTCAAGAGGACGTGGCGTAACAGGGTGTGACATATGCGTAACTACAGAATGGTACCATCAGGACATAGTCTGCTGAGACTGGCTTCACTCTGTTACCTGTGCGTCGCTGAGAAACATACACGCAAAGGCTACTCGGTCCCGCACAGCAACACTGCTCTCATACTGAAACACAGACAAAGAATTTCATCCTCTCTTTCATTTCGTGAATTAATACTTTTGAATCACAACTTGAGGAAAAAAAGGCTTCAATGTGCTTGCTCAATGTGTCTGCATGTAAAAAGTCTTTGCTCGTTGCGTTTTTTCTGCTGTGTGACACAGTTCTGTTGGAGCGCCTAATAAAGTCTGCAAGCCAAGATAGCAAGATACAAGTTAAAGTGACTGACTACATGTTTTTATAGTGGAGTCATCACTGCTGGTCAGGAAAAGGTCTGCAGCGATGAATGACAGCAGCTGGTGGCCAAAATCTGATGCAACTGAGGGCGGAAAAAGCAGAAGCACGCGCTCTGTCCTGGGCACGGGTTCATTTTCTGTGAAGTGACTTACGGTGCTAATGAAGGAAATCTCTTCCTGTGTATCTGAGCATATGTAAAACCTCTCATGAAGTGGGAACAAAATGGCTCCTTTTTCCGTGAGAAAAGAACCCACTTTAAAAGTCTGATTCTTTTTTTTTCCCCCCACTAACTCTCCTTGTGTTTGCAATAGAGCAACATGAAATTCCATGACAGTAAGAGACCCAGTACCAGCACGCCGTCGTAGGCTCCTGGCTCGCTGGTGAGAAACGCAAACATGATGCAAAGGTAGGGGTTCTTGAGCTGCAGCCTCAGAGAGCTGCACATCTCCCTCCACAGGGAGGACTTCTCGTCGGTGTAGCCTGACAGAGCCATGGCAACCACATTCAGGTTCAGGTCACCTGTGAACAAGAATAAGTCAGACAAGAAGATTTATTTACTAACTGCAAAGTCTGTGCACCACTGTTGCTGGACATAAAAAGCAACTTTTTTTTTTTGATGGAGGTTCTAAGACAGTTGTTCAAAGTGAGCCAGCTTGTTGATTACTTCAAACAGCTCTGCTTTATGGATAGCTCACATTAAGCTCACATCGTGCTGCATCCTTCATCAGGGAGCGGCTTTCAAAACATGACTGCACAAAAGGATTAAAGCACCCTTGAAGAGAGCCCTTTCTTTTTCAGAGGTACACACGGCTTGTTGGTGCTGATGCTTGGTTATCAACGATAAACGATAACGATATTGTTTACTAGTGCAGTGCCCAGCCCGGGTGCAGCCGCTCGGAGTGCGTGGCCGTTTGGAGCAGGCTGATTGCTTGGCCCATGGAAGTGCCGCTCGCAGCGTTCTTGAGTGCTGCTCAGCCAATTAACTTAATACTTCACACTGTGCTCCACTGGGTCCTCAGCAATAGGGCAGGAAAAGCAATCTAGACGCAAATGGACATGGCTTATACAGAAAGATTCATCTGGACCCAAAGATTCCAGGAGGACTTTAGTTTCTGAGACGGTTCAAAAGATGCAGGCAAAAAGGTAAAGTTGGTCGTAGCACCATCTGGCCAAATTCAACACTGCACTCCCTTGGGTCCTCAGCAACACAGCCACCAAGTGTAAAGTCAATGTGATGGACGGTTCTGAAGAAAGTCAAAGGACAGACAGACATCTGAGATGTCAAACTCAAAAAACCACTGACTCCACATCAATAATTTACAGGTCCCTTCAGATCAGTACAGATGTAACACCTCTAAAGCTTTGTTTTCACAGGTTGACACTTTCAAACAAGAAATAAGATGTCAATGAGCTTCAGAGGTGCTGGCAGGTGTTCTTTACCTTTGAACGGAGCCAGGCTGAGCCTTATGACAAGCTAAGCACAGCGTCTTGTGGCTGTAGCTCCACATTTCATAGATAGATGTCTCATCCAACTCCCAGCTAGGGAGAACATTTTTCCCAAAATGCCGAACTGTTCCTTTTAATATTAACGTAAATGTAAAGTTAAATTAGAAATATCAGCAAAGTCAAATAAAATACTTCCAATGGCTTTCTCTGCATAAGTAACTGAGGCAGTTTTCAGTTAGCCAGCAGATTATACCCCCCTGGCTAGTTTTAAAAACATGTTTGACTAAACTGAACCACTGTCACAAAAAGGTTCATACATCAGGTCTGTAGAAGAGTGTAGGTGAGAATCAGTCCCTCTGTTTGAGAAAAAACACTTTAACTGTGGAGATGGCTCTGGTGACACACCTTATCTAATGAATCACCCCATCAGTCATGGTCAGGACAGCATTCATTAGATCACACAACAGAAAAATGTTTGACCTACATTGGTGGAATTTTTCGTAGTCAAGACGTGTGTAAACATCAGCCTTCTCGCTCCGTTTTCATTAAAGCTCAGTGTGAAAAGCACTGCGGCTGATACACGATGAGTGCTGTGTGAAAAACAAGGTTCTCCTGCTGTTACATTTCTGAAATTCCTAAAGACTTAATTTCATTTGTTACCAGGGTTTTAAGGGCAAAAGGTATTTTATGTTTATCATAACAGTACAATGTTATACCCTGACATTTCAGAGCAGTTTTTGACCTGAATGACCTGAAAACCATGACACGGCTTTTCATGGTTTTATGCAAACTGCAGACCTGAGTCCTTGTTCGACATAGCTTTATCAATACTGCTTACACCATTTCCTGCTGAAGCACCAAGACGTTTCAACACACGTGCAGAGATAGATCACTGACAGGTGTAAGTCATGTCAGAAAAAAAAGGATCATTGAATTGGTTTGAGGTTTTGCTGCTTCTGCTTCATTTCACTTCATAATTTAATCCAAAAAACATAAAGACCAAGCACATTTAGTCAGTTACTCAATATACTGATAAAAAAGTAAACTACTCTGAAACTATTTGTTTCTTTGTTTTTTTTTTTAATTAAATTAAAAACATTTCATGGTTCCAGGAGGTCAAATGTGAGAATGTTGCTTTTCTTGGTCTTACAATGCAGTAAACTAAATAATTTGGGCTTTTGGTCAGAAAAAGACAAGACATTTGATGACGTGGCCTCAGCCTCTAGGATGCTGTGATGAGTGTACTTTTTTTTTTCTTGATGTTTTAACAGACAAACATTTAAAATGCATGTGTGACAGTGTGTTCGGTCTGAATCTTTCCTCCTCATCAGTCGACGCTTAACTTCATAGACGCACCTGCTTCCTTTCTTCCTCCTGTCCCTACAGCACTCACCCTTCTCAGCAGTGGCTCCCTTGTTGAGGATCTGGATGGCCCGCCGGATGTCCAGGTTGAACAGAGCCACGGCGGCAGCGCGCTCCCACTCGCGCTCCTGCTCCAGCGACCGCAGGAATATGTCCACGTCGATGTCGGGACCCCGGCTGATCCAGCCGCAGAGCCGCAGGGCGAGGCAGCGCTCCTCGCTGAGGTACCGCGGTACGTCTGTCTGCCGGTCTGACCCGCTCCAGCACCTGCGGCTCTCCGTTGTGCCTGACGGAGCCACGAACACACACACAGAACATTCAATAAGTCCGTTTTCCCAATTTCTACAATTTGCTATCAATGTAGGGAATACAAACACATAGCATTTTATCATTTTCAGGAGATGATCGGTGTGTCAGTGACTCACCTGAGCTGGTCTTCACAATGTTCTTGATACCAGAGTAGACCACAGACTGTTTGCTCCCCTGCAGTTTTAGCTCCATGTCCTCTGCACACTGCTTCATATGTGATACTCATATAGGAACTGTAACTGTGTAACTGATGACTGCAGGCTCAACATAATCACAGCATGAAACAGGGCAGATTGAGATTGAACTTTATCACTTTAACTCCAATTCAAACTGAATCAAAGTAGGATAAAAGGTAAACTGTTAATAAATTCAGACATTTTAACTCTTTATGATCAAAACAACAATGATTACTGACTAGGATCAGTGAAGACTTTCTGTAGGTTCCTAAATGATATACAGTTTTTCTGTCTTTCAAAATAAAAATACATCTCCATTTCACATTAGGTAACAAAAGTCCTTGGTAGAGAAAACCAGAATGTTTTCATCACCACTAACTGTCATCTGTTGCACTTTTAGACAAGCAAATTGTTCATCATCCAAATTTTTTGGAATCAGGACAAAAGGCAGAAAAAGGATATAGAACAGATCGTACCACAAAGACTTCAGCTGGGGATCGTTCCCTCCCGCCAGCAGGTGGTTCCTCCACACCTGGACGGTATCGTGCCCGTACCTGGACTGAGCCCTCTGTCTCATCTTAGTGGCGATGTCTTTCTCAATCACGCTCTCCACTCCTTCAGCCCCGTCCTCAACGCAGTCGTACAAGTGTCTGCCGCACGCCCACATGAGCGAGGTGGTGGAGCTCCAGGCCAACGAGATGCGTTCGAACACGGTGAAGTCAGTCATGACCCGGTTGGCTGCTGACACCACCACCATGCGGTTCTGAGAGGATGGGTGCCAGGCAAAGCTGCCAATCTGGCTTTCACAGGGCTGCACGCTTCGCTCGATGATGGTGGGCTCCGTCTCATCACCGATGGGTGTAGGAGTGTGCTGCATGTCGTACAGGCGGATCACGTTGCTGTCTCGTGTCAGTGTGGCTAACAGACCAGTACGTGTTGGACACCAAGCCACCTAAAATAAGAAAGACAAGCATCATGTTATCAATCACAACTTTCTGCCTATAAAGCCTGCTACATTACATCTTTAGAATCCTTCTTCAACCAATTTGACTGAATAAAGTTTAGACGTTTTGCTCCTCTCAACAAACAGCATCATACCTTAGTGAGCGGCTTAGGCTGCTCAGTGAGAGTGAGCACAGGCTTCTCAAACTTCCTCAGATCCCAGATGGCCACCTGGCCCTCAAAGAAAGAGGCCACACGGTCATGGAAGTGCGGGTCAACTGTCACCCCCTGGATGGCCTTGGTGTTGACGAACGTTTTCTGGCTTGTGTTCCTCAGGTCAAAGATTGCGAGGTTCCGGTGCATGCCGGCCAACAGCAGCTTCGGGTCACGAAGCAGCCAGCAGAGGGACAGACAAGCGTCGTTCTGACCCAACTCGTACAATGGTTTGGTGACGACCGTGCTCGAGTCCAAATCAACAGACGAGAGACGGATCTTCTCTGCAGCTACGCTGGCCTCTGGGGAGAACTTAGTGCTAATGTCCCATATGAGGACAGAGAAGTCTGCCCTGTGCTTGTCCAGCCCAGCAGCCAGCAGGTTGCTGTCCACAGGGTTCCAGGCTAACGTGTTGCATTGACGGGCGTGCTTTGGCACAAACTCTTTCCCCACCAGCTCTTTACATGTGGAGTTGTGGCTCTGCCCCAGGCTGGTGAGCACCACTCTGCCGTTAGCTTGGCCCACAGCGAGCAAACACTCAGGCTCATGTTTCGGGTACCAGGCTACACATTTCATATAGGGAGTGTCAGAGTTAATGGCTAATAAAGTAGCAGCAGTTTCCTCGGACAGCGGCAGAGTGCCAGCCTTGGTTTCTGCACTGCCCACAGGCCCAATGCGGTACAGTCCCAGCTCAGAGTCACAGATGACATAGCGGTCCGGGTGGTGGGGGGACCACAGGATGTCCGGCTTGGAGCCACTCATGATTCAGGTGCAGCTAGAAGGATCTCGGGGGAATGTGACTTCTACAACCTGGACAGAAATGAGACCACGGATAAGCAGTAGTCATATTACACAGCTCACCCTGCTGAAACGTACGCAGCGACGAGAGACTTCATGAGCGTGTCAAAGTAACGTTAAGTACAGTTCCAAGTTTGTTGACATGCTAAGCTAAAGCTAACAGGTGAAGGACGAGCTAAAACATTTAGCTACCGTTTAGCTAGCGCAGATTTAGCCGTCTGAGACCTTTGCTAACATTTTGGATTATCAACGATGCCGTGTTACTTACAAACACACAGAGTGCTTAAACGAGCAGGTGGAGTACGCTTTGGCATACACATGTCGGGGAGAGGACGCTTCGAGCTCCACTGAGTTGTTGTGTGTTACACCAAAACACGTCCGTCCTGTTAAGACTGTCAGCTAATCAAGAGTTCCGGTGAGTGCGTAACACATCCACGTGGTAACCACCAGAGGGTGCTGTTACCAAAGTGTGTGAACATCCACAGATTGGGGAAGAAAATGACACAGATCATCGGAATATATTCAGCTAATCTAATAAGATTTCTCAGATTCTTTGAAAATACTTTTTTTTTTTCCTGCAAAACAATCAGTGGCACCGTATAAAATGTTCTACTTCTACTTCTTCAGATAAAGTTAATATGTGCTGTACATGGGAATAATACTACAACTCATCTGGTTTTCACATTAGTGGGCGACAGTGGAAAAATTAAACAGTCTCATTTGGGGCTTTTTTTACGCACAGCATCCAAACAGTCTCCATGCGCAACAGCCCCAAAACAAAACAGTGAGGCAAAATGTAAACTGTAATAACCCTCCTAACATATGCGTAAAAGGTGGAACAGGTATTCTGTCATTAGAATAAGACACAATGGGCTGCCTCTTATTTAAAAAAAAAACACTGTAATGTTCCTTTAATATGCCTACAGAGCTGCATGTTTGTGCTGTTTTTTTTTTATTGCAGGGTGCTTTATTTTGACAAACTGGTATAATGTGTTATCAGAAGTGCCCAGTGGGAACTTCTAAATATTAAACATCCACACTAATATTCCTGCAGGCTCTTATTGTGTCGGTGAGCAGGAGAGTCAGGAAAATAAAGTCCTCTCGGTCATTCAGTCATCAAGCTCTGATCTGGACCAGCGCTGAAATGTTGGAGCGGCCCCAGAGCCCCCGGCTACACACACAGCACATCAGCTCATCAGCCCATCTGATGGTCCTCAGTTTATCTCAGCCCGGTTTATAGGACCAGATTCCGCGGCGAAATGCCCCCCAAAGAGCCACAGCTGTCTGGACCACTGCACTGACCGCAGCTAAATGACACTCTAGGTAAAGTCTTTCACTTCAGCGTTTATTTTGCGTGTGTAATACTGTCTGCACTCTTCCTTTACTTACTTACTACTTAATTTAGTGTGTGTGGTGCAGCTTAGACAAGTTTTTTTTATGTTAACGTCCTTTACATTTAGTTTTACTGTCCTTTAGTATAGTTATATTTTCAGTTACATTACAGATTATTTTAAGTTTACAGTATTTGAAACTTTAGATTGATTTTTTTTTTGGGGCTCAGATTATTCTGGCTTTACACATATTTACATATTTTGGCACACTAATATTGTAGGCATTTTAAAAATCACATTATCTGAATCAGGAAAAGCGCAATTTCAATTTTAACAAATAAAGGTATTATCAGAAAGGGCAGCTTCACAGCTCACTGTTTGGGTGTGGTTAGTAGGGTAGCAACACGAGGTGGATCTTACGATAATGGCAGAATATGTTGTGCTTTGCATGCAAGTTCATGCACTTCATTACTTTGTTTGAAACAACCTATGCAAATGCTCTCTCTGCTAGGATGGAAATGCTGCTGAGGGGAAACCTGAGGAGAGGAGTGGGGCTCTGCCTCCTGCTGTTGGCTCTCCTACACGAGGCCACAGGCCAGAGGAGAAAGACAGGACGCAGGAACAACCACAGGCAGCACGACGAAGGAGGAAATGGTAATTCTTTTTATATGAGGTATCCACATGTTGGTGGGAAAGGTCAGCCACTGGATCCTGTGGATGTAGCAGACCCCAGGCAGGAGGATCAGACATTCACTGTGCAACATCCGCAGCTCAAGAAAAATACAATACAATACAAAAATACAATGATAATACTGTGTGTAATATTAATTGAGGAGTTTGTCTGGGTGGCGTAAGTGGAGAGACATATAGAGTTTCACAGCTCAGACACAAAATAGATAAATGTGGGATGATGGCCAGCAGTGTGTCATCGAAGTCCCAACGTGCTTTGGGTAAAACGGTCGAGCGCCTTGTATGGTGCCATCCATGTGAGAGTGCGTGTATGTGTATGAATGAGAAGCAAGTTGTAAAGTGCTCGGATTAAATCATTTTAAAGTTGCAATGTTGAAGATCTCCATTTGGTTCTCTATGGTGATAAGCAGTAATTCCAATTTTCGGTAATTTGGGGGTTAGGTTCTGGGGTATGCAGCCCACTGAGTTTGCATAGTAGTATTAATCCCATCATGCCTCCTGTGCAGCCAGGATATGAGAGTCCAAAAGAACTGCACCAGTCTGTGTTTGTTAGAGGCCGAGTGTTCTTTTAAATGGTAATTCAGATGCTTTTGCGTCACAGCACGATTAAAACTCTCTTGCAAAATAATGAAAGTTAATTTGTAACGTTCTGATATTAAAGATGATATGTTTAAAGGCCTGGTGTGTAGGCTCAGGAGATTTGGGGCTTTTGTGACTTTTAGTGGCAGAGTAAAAAAAAAAGACAATGCAAAGCAATGCATGCTATGGCTTAAGCTATTTTCAGGTTATATTAAACAACTGATATTTTATTTTTGAAATATACAAAATCTTAAAAACTAGTTCTTGCAAGAGTCCAAGGTGTTGATATTGCTTGTTTGGGCTGCCCAGCAGTCTAAAACCGAAACACTGTTGCTTTAGTCCACGTAGGGGACTGTTGTTCTTGTTCCACGTGAAACCAAAAGTCATCACGGACTTATTTCAACTTACGTACACAGGTTATCTTACGTAACTTAACTTACGTCACACACATAACGCACGCACTTATTTGAACCCAAATCATGAACTTTTCCAATATCCAACCAAGCAGTTTTGGCGCGTCGACCTAGCCAAACTGTGACCGTTTCAGAACATTCCACAGCAATATTAGACACTCTCATCAGTGTTTGACGTGAAATGAGAACTTTCTGGGACAACCCTACTAAAAACTCTCACTTTCAGTTCTATTAATAGTTTGGTATGGCTTGTGTACGTAATCTTCCTCTACAGTATGTTGAATCTCTACATTCACCTGAGGTTTTATCTCCCTCCACCACAGGTTTGACATGTTCGCTGGAGGTGGCTTTCATCCTGGACAGCTCAGAGAGTGCAAAAATATACTTGTTTGAGAGGCAGAAGGCCTTCGTGTTGAGCTTCAGCACCCGCCTCTCTACCCTGCAGATAGCCGGCTGGACGCTGAAGGTGCGAATGGCTGCACTTCAGTACAGCAGCTCAGTGTCCATCGAGCACCGATTCTCAGCCTGGAAAGACCTGGACTCATTTCACGCTGAAGTCAGCACCATGAACTACATCGGCCATGGAACCTACACCACCTACGCCATCACCAATGCCTCGCAGCTGCTGGTGCAGGAGACGCCGGCCGACAGCGTCAGGGTTGCGGTGCTGATGACTGACGGGGTCGACCATCCCCGCAACCCCGATGTGATTGTTGCTGCAGCCGAGGCCAAAGGTCACGGCATAAAGTTCTTTGCTGTAGGTTTATCAGACATCGCCCAGCAGAGTCAGAATAACGCCAAGCTCCGGGCCATCGCCAGCACGCCTGCTCAGCAGTTTGTCCAAAGTCTTCTCAATCCTGAGCTGGAGGAGAGGCTGTTCAAAGAGATGGTGAGTGGTGATCTCAGTTGAGATGGTACCTGCGTTAACATGACAAACAACAGGGGCTGCTTTTTAGGCAAAAAGTGAGATTTAAAAGCAAGAAATTCAGATATCTGGTTATGTAATGACTAGCCATTTTGGGACCAGAGGAACTTTCCATTGTGTCAGCATTGCAAGAACTGAGAACAACTGTAATTCTTCGATTTTGAGGGACTTTTTAAGCTCCTGCTTCAGAGTGGGTGCTCTCCACAGGAGACAAGAAAAGAGACAACAAGAGCACAAGAGAAGCCATGAGTGTCGGAGGTGTACGGAGATTGGTCGAGACAGAGCTGTACATTGATTGGTCGAATACAATGCGGCACCAGTAATGACTTGTGTGGAGCTTGTGTGGTGTGGAGCAGTAGATTGTTGGTATTGTACGCAGAAGTGACAAATGTTGTGTAAAAGTGACGTTATACCAGCTGCCGACTAGCTTTCTGCTTCAGTGGTCCTGTTATCAGTGGGTGCTAACAGAAAAAATGCTCCCAGGTAGAATGTTGTACCAGATTTTAGCCACTTTTGACAAACTCGCCAGTGCCAGAGAGTTAAAACAAGTTCAAAGTCAAGTCGGTCTACCTTTCTTAACTTTGCAGACTGCTGTGTTGTCACCACATACAGTAGCAACGACGTCTTGTGTTCAAATCTCGACTCTTGTCCTCTCTGTATGGATTTTGTGCGTTCTTCTGGGTTCCCTCTGGCAGTCCTCTGTCCTTGATCAAACCATCGACCTCAGCTGGGATTAGTCTTTGAAGCAGTTACGTGGAACTTTAGTCCCTGTGAACAAAAGTGGTTGTGTTTCCCTGAATGAAAACCACATCTGAGAACCTCAGAAACTATAGAAAAGTACACAGCTTAAGAAATGAAGAGAACACTTAATCATCACAGTATAACACCAAGTGAAGTAAACTTAAGGGATATCAATCTGTCCAGTTAGGAAGCATAAGTGATTGTGGTTTTGCAGGTGGTTGCCACAGACAAGTTGCCCTCTCTTTCTCCTTCCTGAATGATTCGTCTCTTGTTTTGCGTTTTGCTAGTGTCCATGTCACTGCTGGTAGCATGAGGTGGTACCTGCAGCCCATTCAGGTTGCACAGGTAATCTAGCTCCTCCAGGATGGCACATCCATATGTGCCATTGCTAGAAGGTTTGCTGTGTCTTCCGGCACAGTCTCAAGAGTTTGGGGGAGATATCAGGAGACTAATCGTTACACAATGAGAGCTGGACAGGGCCATAGAAGGGCGTCAACCCAGCAGCAGGACCGGTATCTACTCCTTTGTGGGAGGAGGAACAGGAGGAGCACTGCCAGAGCCCTACAAAATGACCTTCAGCAGGCTCCTGGTGTGCATGTTTCTGACCAAACTGTCAGAAACACACTCCATGAGGGTGGCATGAGGGCCTGACGTCATCTAGTGGGACCTGTGCTCACAGCCCGGCACCGTGCAGCTCAATTGACATTCGCCAGAGAACACCAGAATTGGCAGGTGCGCCATTGGCGCTCCATCTCTTCACAGATGAGAGCAGGTTCACACGTGTGACAGACGTGAAAGAGTCTGGAGACGCTGTGGTGAACGCCATGCTGCCTGCAACATCATCCAGTGTGACCGGTTTGGCGGTGGGTCAGTGATGGTCTGGGGAGGCATATCCTTGGAGTTGGTGCACAGACCTCCACGTGCCGGCCAACGGTACCTGAAATCCTCAGAGCCAGTGTCAGACTTTACGCTGGTGCAGTGGGCAAGTTGGATTTCACTTTTACTTTGATTTTCAGTGTGATTTTGAATCCAGTTGGTTGGTGATTTTTCCATTGACCGTTGTTGTTACGTCATTTTGTTCTCAGTGAATTACACAATGTACAGTACAGATTTTGAACTTCAATATCTTCTCGCTGATGGTCTTGTTTGCTTATGTAGGTCGTATAGAGGCATCAGTATTGAACCAAGACTGTTTCATAAAATTGACTTACAGCCAGTAGACCAGTGGACCCTCCATAGAGACCCAACATGAGGGGTCACAAATGTTGTTTTTGTTTTTTCATTTGCAATCATGCTTGTTTAATAGTCCTTCACACAGCTGAAATGATCTCCTGCACTTCCAGCAGCCTATCACAGTGACAGCAGCATGCAGCTCTCCTTCCACAGTGTTTATATTCCCCCTTTTTTTTTTTGGCACTTTGTCCTCAGAGCGGGTTCACGTCTCAGAGGCAGAGTTGTGTCTGCATGAGGGGCTTCCCCTGCCTGCTTTTCCACACACACGGAAAGGTCGGGGTCAGGACCTGTCTGAGAGACTGGCATGGCTTGTTCTGCTTTCCACAGATTCATTCACATTCATCATTTGCAAGAAAGACACTTTTCCTCTCAAAGTAGCTGGAACTTTTAGTTCCAGGAATTTGTTCAAGGAACTAAAAGGTTCCTTCAGCCCACTGTTGTCTGAGTTTCTGATGGAGGAAAGCCTGTAATGTGGTAGTTTAGATGATATTACGGAGAAAGGTTTGAGATGGAAATCACAGCATACGTTGGACATGATTCTTGTGTTATAATGAGTTGATGAAGTGGTCACTGCACACACAAACATCTTTGCCAGCATTGAACTGAGCAACCGTGAATGACCCATAGGAATTTTGACAGTTTGTGACGGTGCTTCCAGCGTAAAACTACTATAACTATACAACTGCTCCACTCAGGTCTAGTGGGATTTTTTTGACATGTTGAAGCACATTGAAAAAAAAAAACACAGACAGTTTGCAGCTGCAGATTTTTAAGAATGGTGGCTGAAAAAAAAATACTTGACCAAACAGAAATGTTTCATGCTGCAAGCCCCAAAGTTTAAAAGTAACACTGCTTGAACAGGGACTTTTGGGGGGCTAAAATTATATCCCTGCAACTTAATTTAGAACCTGGTCCTTGCAGAGTTCCTCCAAAGCTTCCTAGTCCCTTAGAAGAGTTCCTGCGGTGGAAACACAGCTACATCAAAAATAAACTGATCTTGTCTGTGAGTGAATGACATGATAGTGAACCTGTGGGGACCAAACTGATGCTGTTGACACTTCTGTCTTGTGTTTTGCCTCCAGGGTGCAGTCGCATTTGATGGGGTAAGTCTGTCAATGCAATCCAATATTTTATGTCTGTGAGTAATTACTGTAAACAGTATCAATGACGTTGTGTTTTTCTGTACAAGTGTCCACAGGCCCAAATGTGTATGTGTGAAAGAGGAGAGCGAGGCCCTGCAGGAGCGCCGGTGAGTTTTTAGAAATCAACATTGCCTCAATAAAAGTTCAATAAAAGAAAAATTATACAAAACAGATTCTTTCTGGGTCACTCTGTATTTCTTCCTCATAAACTTACTCAACATCGTCTTATCTTTTAGCATCTTAACTGAGACTGAGACTTTAATGGTGAACTATTACTAATTCTAGGGTAGAAAAGGGGACTCAGGTTTCAGAGGGCAACCTGGTTTAAAAGGAGCAAGGGTAAGTCACAGCAGTCAGAAGCAAACTATTTTAATGCCTAATTATATGAAGCTCATTGTATTCTGGCCTCTTTTGATAAGGGAGAGCCTGGCTTGAATGGTCGACCTGGAAGTGATGGTCCAGAGGTAGGAAAGAAATTCTCTGTAACTACGAAGTCATATTCTTCTTAAAAGACGAAATGCAGATTTTAATACGTTTTCACCTTTTACAGGGTCGTCCAGGTTACAAGGGCAACAAGGTGGGTGACAATCAGCCTCGGCTGCTTTACTCTCATCAAGTAAATTGGCATGTTCTGAGAGTTCTGAGTGTAATCTTGTGTTTGGTTTTTAGGGAGAGAGAGGGGACTGTGGTACTCCTGGGGAAAAGGGTGACCCTGTATGAACATCACTAACTACATTATTTTAATGAATACCACAGACTTTGTCCTCATAATCACATTTGAGTGTCATTCTTGCAGGGACCTGAGGGGCCTCCAGGACAGCGAGGACCGAAAGGAGAACAGGTAGAGCACGGAAATTATGAATCTTGGTTTGATGATTTAAACCGTACAAATGGAAGTTTTGTCATGTATGGACAAAAGCATCTACTTCATTACTACTTTACTTTTTATGACTAGGAGTTGTTAGCATCAGTGCAGAGGTACAGTATAGGCTGTTCAAATCCTAGTGATATGAGATGTGTGCCACTTGAATTTTGTTGTATGGAATTCTTTATTGCTGGTGATTTTGTTGTGGTGTGTTCAATGTCTCCCTTTAATTTTTTTGTGTTTTTGTTGTAGGTTTTTTTGTGTGACAGTAGCCAAAGACACAAAGGGACATTTTTTTCCCAATAGGATAATAAATTAATCTAACTAAATCACTAATATATAGACATTGTTTCAGAGGTGGGCCTGCATGGAAAGTCAAACATCACTTCTGGTTCTGAAAAACCATGAGGGCAACAACCAAAGTGCCATACTCAAGGCTTCAAACAGTGTAGTTACAAACCAATGGGTGACATCACAATGGCCACATCCATTTCTTATATACAATCTATGGTCCAGACTGAAACATCCTAAAAACTATTGTCACGATATCTTGTACAAACATTCATGGTCTGCTGGCGTTGAATCCTACTGACTTTGGTGATCCTTTACTATCTCTAGCGCCACCATGAGGTTCACATCTGTGGTTTTGTGTGAAATGCCTCGACCACTGTTGGATGGATTGTAGTGAAATTTGGTTCCCACGTTCATGTCCCCCTCAGGATGCATCCTAATAACTTTAATAAACCCTCAGCTTTTCATGTAGCGGCATCATCAGGTCAAACTTTTAATTTGTCAAGTACTTTGCTTTATAATGTCCTATCTCCAAAAGTAATAAAATCCATCAGCCTCAGCTGTAGATTGTGTTTGGTGCTAATTACCAAATGTCAGCATGTTAAATAAACTAAAATAGTGAACAGGGCAAACATTATTTGCTAAATATCATCATGCTAATATTGTTATAGTGAGCATATTAGCATGCTTATGTTTGCACTTAGTGAGAAGTACCTCTGTATTTAAGTACCTTGTTATAATGAATTTTTTCATCCTTCACGCCCCTCAATGTATGTTTAGGGCTTGCTGTTCATATTGATCCACAGACATCATGATACGTCGACATGAGACAGTCAGTTCACTCTCCAATATGAAAAATGGAAGTGGAATTTGTCTCTCGTTCATCTCTGCACTAATGGAATGTGAATATTGGATTATGGGTAATCCTGATACTAATGTGGCTAGCCAAAGCAGTGAATCCAGGCTTGCAGGATATTATTCTTTTGCAGGAACAGACTTTGTGTGGTGGGATTAGTGCAGGGACCTGGCCGCCCAGCACCACTCTTCCTCCTCTGTGCTACTGGCACACTGTCAGTATATGTAACCTTGTTATTTTGTGAGCTTGGCCGAAGGACTTGAAAGCTGTGAATGTTGATTTTATTCCTGTTGTATTTTTCATTCAGTGGGGTTGGGTTTGTTTTGACCTGCAGTTCAGTCACAGAACATTGGGCTTCTTTTTAAATTCATCTATGATCATTTTGTGCTGCAGGATTTTAAGTTTTTATCGCAAAATTAAAAAAAAAAAAGCACCACAGTTGTTTGGGTAAAAACAAAAGATCCGGAACAAATGTAATTAATGTGACTAAAGCAAACGTATGTGTTGCACTGAGGGTTTGTGTAAGATTTTAAATTTGTTTTGCAGGGCTCAGTAGGACCACCAGGAGACATAGGTGCTGAGGGCCCAGCAGGAACTAAGGCAAGTTTTCTCAAGACCTCAAGATGCATTAGGAAATTTTCCACTGTCATTTCTGCTCTAAAAGTTCCCAGCAGGAACAGTTTGATTCACACCTATATCATGTTACGTTCTGCTTCCTATAGGCGACATATGCAAATGCACAGGGAAGGGACACACAGAAGGGGGAGATTAACAAATTTGGGGAAAAAAATTTACATTAACACATGTCATCAGGAAACATAAGTGAAAAATGGTCCAAAGATATACTGCTAACTGTAAGTTTGTAGGGGGGGTACCCCCTCTGGTCCTGGCAATGCAAACAGGGGGATGGCGCCAGAGGAAGCCTGCCTAGGGCACTGAATGTGCTAAGTCATGTTCTAGGGTTTGAAAATCACTAGCTTTAATGCCCTCCAGTGGTAGTATCTAAAAGTACACAAGAATAAATAGAAATTTTTCATCAACAATTTTAATTTGCCTCTGAAGGTGTTTGGAAGAGCAAAAGTAACACAGTCCTCAATAATGTTTCCCAAAATACTTAGCTAGCAACCTCATGTGGCCTCAGTCTCAGTTGAAATAAACAGTAGAGAGACTGATTCATGAGTATTATGAGTAGATAATTAGATTTCAGAAGTATCCCCAAAATTCTTACAACATTTTTCTCCCATTATGCAGACTTCTTTTCTCAAAGTACAGCAACCGTTCTTCACGTTAGATACCATGATAGATATTGAGGGGATGGTTCTACATTTTGGGAAATACAGTTATCTGCTTTGTTACCAAGAATGAGTACTGTTTTACGTTAAGTATGGAGCTGGAGCCAGGAGGCAGTTAGCTTAGCTTAGCATAAAGACTGGAGATGGGGGGAAACAGCTAGCCTGCTTTGTCAACAGTTCAAAAACACACATAGCTATATCTCTAAATGTATTAATACTCTCAAATTAACGTATTGTACCTTGTTTGTTTAATATGTACACAAATAGAATTGTAGAAGAGACAATTTGTGGTTTTAGGCGCAGTTACATGTGGGAATTACAAGAAATAGTCAGAGCAGCTAACTTCTAGTGAGTGGATTTTTCAAAATTTCCTTTTGAGGTTTTAAGAGTTTTTTTTTAAAGAAATGCAATATTTGTATTTTGTGGTCTGTAATTTCACCCATCAGCATCCCACAGATAAAGATAATTCTCTCAGTAAAACCATGATTATTTGGCCAACCAAGGACTTTAGTTCAGCTATTTAAGATAATTTAGGAATTTATTTTCCCCCAGAATAGAAGAATAGTTCTTTATTTCTCCACTGACACTTTCCCACACAAAATTTGTACTTTCAAACAGCAGTTTTGGTGAAAAAGCAGCAGCCTGAAAGTGACCTTTAAAGTGTGTGCCCAAGGCTAATAAGATGCTGATGTCTCCATCGCCATAGAGCTTTTTTTTAACAAAGATGTCTTTATACAGATGAAATGTAATGTGATTTATAGCACATCCAGGAAAACTCCAGCCATTAATCAGGAGCAAGTTTTACCAAAGGAACAAAGGACGGGTGTTTATTTCCTAAATGCCATTAAATATTGAAATAGGACCATAGGCCCATGGTTTTATTGATGTAAATAGAAGCACAATATGTATTTTTATAGCACTTTCCACCAGATATACCTCAGATACTACAGTAAATTATACAAATGCCATTCATTTATTTCCCACAGACAAAATAGAAAAAACATGAGGTTATGGTTCTTCTTGCTGAGGATGTTGTGTGTAAAACATCCCAGGATGCAAGTGAAATTAGATGCTTTTCCATCCACATGTTTTATACACAATTTATGCACACAAAAAAGTGAATGGAAACACTGAAAATTCCCCAAAATCTTGAAATCTTACAAAAAGGCATTTAGGCTTGGCTGAAGTTGAAAAGTTGGTGTATCACTGAAAGCGAAATGCCACAAAATACATTGAAAACAATTTTAGCGAATCAATGAAGTGTACTGGACTTAAGTCCGTGCGGCATGTGGTGTCACCTAAGTCTAAGAGACAAGACATTGACGGAGATGAGTCTCCTCATCGCTTCACACAGATCTGATCTGTTGTGACCTTCCTCACATTAACACTTGAAGCAAACAGAAATTACAGATTTCTTTTGAGTTTCCTACATTATTTTTCACCAGTTTAGGGTTCACTGGCACTCTTTTAGGTACATCATCAGGTTGTGACCTTCTTGTCTGCGATGGTATTCCAGCTGGAGAATTCATGCCACCTACTGTTTATCTCATTGAACCAACTCCTTATAATTGCATAATGGTAACAGGTAAAAACAAGCACTCATTTACATGTTTTTTTTTTGCAGATTTTCTTGAAATTCAGTAAAAAATTTCAATTGGAGGGAAACCTGGTTAATTTAAAAGAATGCAATGACTTCCCTGAAGTGCTGTAACATTTCTACATTAGTGTTGCTTGGCTTGGTGTGAATAGTCTGGGCATGGATGGTGGCTATTTTGTGTATATTCTTAGTCTTGTGTGTTGTACTGTACAGTGGTTCTGTGCATTCGGAGAGGACAACATAAGGGCAGAGTCATCAGCAAACATGTAGAGTTGCCATTAAGATGAAAATGTATTTTGATTGTTCTTAACTCAGCGTATGCCAATGGGAATAAGATGGTACCCTGTACATGTTACTATGCATTAATTTCACATTTTGTTAACCTACAGGGTGACAGAGGGCCCGCTGGTGCTTCTGGGCCACCAGGGGACATTGGCATTGGATTCCCAGGAGCCAAGGTAAATCCTTTATATTTATAGTAGGACATCCTTCGCAGCTGGAGTGATGAGATAACTCCCTTAATGAAGTTGCTCTGATAGTGACAAACTAATGAACCCCTAATGAGTGTCTGAGACCTAGTAAATACGGTCACTCTTTAACTTTAAATTATTGTGTTGAAATGATGCTTACAGGGTGAAAAAGGAATTCAGGGAAGGTCGGGTCAAACAGGTCCTGTTGGGATAGGAGAACCAGGACTACCAGTGAGTACAAAAAATGGTCTTGTATTCGTGTTGATTAGTCATTTCTATGCATAACAGTGTCTTGAAAGCATATATGCACACTAGTTTCAATGTGCAACACACGGATAAAATAAAGTCTTGTATTCAGAATTTATAAAAGTAATTTAAAATGTACTTAAATGGTAATTGGATTGTGCTCATATAGCACCTTTGTAGTCTTTTTGACCAGTCAGAGCACTTTTACACTACATTCACACACCAAGCGCTTTGCTTCAGGTGCAAGCAGAGGTTCAGTGTCTTGCCCGAGGGCACTTTGACATGCAGAGGAGAATGGGATTGAATTTCCAATTGATGGATGATCCGCTCTACCTCTGAGCCACAGAGTTCAAGGTGAAATGTGTTAAATTTAGGAGAATCTGTTGGCAGTAATTATGTTTTCGGTTGTGTATAATCACCTGAAACTGAAAAAAACGTTATCGTTTGCTTAGAATGAGCCCTTTATGTCCTTATAAAGAGTGGGACCTCGTCCACGGAGTCATCCATGTCACACCAGCATGTTACTTGAATTGGTGGAGTTGGGTGAATTGGACGAAGAAAAAGAAAGATTTGGGATGCAATTTTGTGTTAGAGCGGTAGATCATACTTCTAAATAAAACCAAGGGAATCCTCATCAGCTGTCACAGCTTCTCCTGCACACTTGAACCTATTCACTTGCAATCTGCAACATCACTGCTAGATGCCACTAAATCCAACACACTGCACCTTCATCAAAAGTAAAAATAGAGGGGGTAATAATTGGGGTGTTATTACTGATGCATGGGGAACAAGGGAGTAACAATTGGACATTTAGGAGGAAAAGATAAATAAATTATACTTCCTTTAGCAAAAGTTTGTGTTGCTGATATTTTCAATGGCACACAGCAGGTGTGGAGTACATTTTTACTACATCATACACTGTTGGATAATTTGCTCTGTAATAATGTGTCAAAATAATCTACAAAATAACCAGAAACTAGTAGTGGAGAAAAAGTACACTATTCTCCTCTGACATATAAGGGAGGATGAGTATAAAGTAACATATGAAGTAAAATACAAGTTCCTCAAAAATTGTACTTTTGTATAAAGTTACATTCTACCGCTGAACACGGCAGGATTTTGTACACAAACACACTATTTTTTATTGCTTTGCTGGAATGGAGACCCTCGTTAGGTAAATGCATTTAGGAGGTTATGAACTGAAAATGAATGATCTAAACTTTACAGAAACTTTTTTTCTTAAGGGTGCTGAGTGAGCATCCACAGAAAAGCTAAATCACATATGCAAGATAGATTTGTCTTGACTTTATTCTGGGTTTCGTTGCTTTACACCCACGGCAGACCAGCCAAGCTGTCGAACATGAGCATGTTCTGTGCACTTGACTCCCATCCCAGTCCGGGACTCCTGGGACCTGAAGCCATTTCTAAACCCCTGCTGCCACCTGGAGCACCAATATGCAAAGTTTATTCTGTCTTATGCAGAATTGTCTTATGGACACTCAATTTGTAGCTGCCTCTTTACTGTTTTATGTGTTAGCGAAGGCTTCACTTGTGGAGATTTTTATCAAAAGTTATGTGTTTGTTACAGGGTCCCCCAGGACCACCTGGAGCACAAGGAAACCCTGGACCATCTGGAGAGGGGCTTCCAGGCCCAAAGGTGAGTCATGTTTTTGACCATGTGTTGGCTAAAGCAGTAGTTCTCAATAATATGCTATAGTAAAAGTACAAGAAATAGTATCTTGACAGTAACCCAAATGTATGCAGACTTCCATATAAACCAAAGTAGGCTGATTTCAGTAGACTTCAGTGTTTCAATGTTATTCTTAAACAGCTGGAAAAGGTTATAGTTGTGTTCCATAATATACATACGCAGCATATGTGTGTGTGTGTGTGAGTGTTTTTTTTGTTGGTATTCTTATCGTATCATCGTGTTTTGTCTCGTTCTGTGTGCGTGGTCCTGTTAATGTCTATGTAAAAAGGCTTAAAAGCTGTGCTATATGGCATCAGTCCATGTTATGTTCTGTTAAAATAAACGTGAAATAAATGCGTGGCAGTCTGTATATTGTCAGTGGAGATGTATATCCCCTGTGCAGATGCGTTTCATGATATTTACTGCTTCATAAGCATCACAACCAGAAAAGGTTCCGCACATTGCTACACAACATTGTGTGTTTACTCAGGACTTTACATTATTGGCCAAAACGTCACATTTAAAACACGCTGGACACACTGTGAAGATTATGCAGTGAGTTTATGAGAAGTGCTTTGAGAGGAGTCCCACTGTCCTGCGTTTGTTTCAGGGCGACCGAGGATACGACGGTCCCCGGGGCAATCGCGGACTTGCTGGTGTTGGGGTCAAAGGTGACAAGGTAAACAGAGATGGAATTTACACATATGTGTGCCGCCGTGTGGAACTAGTCCACTACAAGTAAACTTCCTCTATTCAAAACCTTCCTCAAGTAAAAGTATTTCAGTATCTGCAGTAAAATGTACTTAAAGGAGGCCTATCAAAGGGAAATGTGCTCATTCTGCAGTAAAATGCTCCACGTAGGTGTTTTATTATTGTATCTGTTCTTTCTGGATTCATTTCTGTATCAATGTGTGTGTTTCTGTGTGACTCTGGAGATTTTCAGTGGATATGAGGGGCATGAAAAAATATATCTGAAGAGCAGCATAGCTGTCAGACGAATGTAGAGGAGTAGAATGTACAGAATTTGATGCTGTGGAGCAGGAGGACACAGTGGCATAAAATAGAAGCAATAGAATTTGAAATAAAATGTAGTATTAAGTGAGTATACTTATTCATATTCCACTATTGGAACCTGAGCGCTCACCCACGTCTCATACTCTATGATACAGAGCTGGCTCTTTAATGACTGTATTTCTGCTACTGCTTTTCTCAGGGCGTTCAGGGCCCGCCTGGGATCACAGGTCCAATCGGTGCACCAGGTTTAGGACTTCAAGGAGAAAAGGTAAAAGCTTCATTAATGTGTATCAGACTGTTTGGAGCTGACTTTTGTAGAAAATCGTATTTCTGTTACTTTTCTCTTTTCATCAGATCGGGTTAGAAAAGAATAACGGCAAGCTAAACAAACTTACCGAACAGAAAGTTACCAGCGTTTCTCACCTGCCCACTTCACTTTGTCTGGTTTATTGATTTGATTTCAACTTAATCTGTTTTCACGCAGGGTGATCGAGGCCCAATTGGACCTACAGGCCCCAGAGGAGCTCCAGGTATTGGAATAACAGGACCAAAGGTAAGTCACAGAGGCAGGGATGGGGGAGGGGGGGGGCATCCATTAGCTGACAGGATGTTTATCTCAGAAGCAGAAACTCAGATGCTAATTGTAATTGACAGCTGGTTCTCTGCCTGATTGCATCTAAATCGTTTTGCATATTTTGTCACACAAAACACAGCTGGCTTGTCAATCAAACGCCCGGGAGTTCGGCTCAGTCTCTCTGACTCACGGAGGCAGCAGAGAGGCTGCTGGTGGTCGGTGGTTTATAACCAGAGATGCATTTATTTCACATTCACGTCTGTTTCATTTCAGAGCCCTTTTGTGTCCTATATTTCATACAAACAGAAAATAAAAATATCATAATTATCGAAATCTTCTTGAAATTTTAAACATGTAATTGGAACATGATTATTCTTTGTACTGGTGTAAAAATCATGGATTTCTGTTTTTCACATTTAAAGACTAAAGCTGCGATATTTTTCTTATTGTTAATGTCTTGGTGTGTGAATGGTGCTTTCAGGGGAATCAGGGAGTCACAGGTGAGCCCGGCCTGCCAGGTGAGAGAGGTGTGGGAGAACCAGGACCCAAAGTAAGTCCTCTAAACACTACTGCACGATGAGAAGCACTTTAACCCCTTGTTGCCTGTTGTCGCGAATTCGCCTCAAACCTCTTCAGCTGAGGTGGCCTCTGTATCCCACTACTACCGATTGATGCATATTCTATGTATACATTATATATACATAGATGCATACATAAATAAATAAATATATACATATTCTATCCGTATGTACATATATATTTTATTATACTATTATTATATTGCACTAGTCTATGCTATGTTATATTCAAATTAACAATCTCCACTTCATGTAGCATCTGCTTGAATGCAAAAACACAAATAATTAATTTTTTTATATAATTGTAAATCAATTCAGGCAGTAAGGGGTTAAACTCGTCTCAGAATTATCTTGCCAAGAGTTGTACAAGCAGATTGCTATCACTCTCATGTCTGTACTTTAAATATGAGGCTAGAGCCTGCAGACAGCTGGGTCAGCTGAGCTTAGCACAGACGCTCCACAGCCCGGATCAAACCAGATTTAACATGGTATTTAGTGAAGGTTAGAGGTGCTGGTAGGTGGGATGTATTTTCTACTTTTGGAGAAATCCAGACTGGTTTTACCCCCACTTTCAGTCTTTATGCTAAGCTAATAACCTCCTGGCTCTAACTCCATTGATAAAGTACAGACATACAGACTGAAGGCTAAAGGCCAGTGTAATCCTAGAGTGACTTTTTAAACACACGGGCAATTTCAAAAAATGCTTTCACAATTGCTCATGCTTAGGGGTTTACTTCACTCTCCATCAGTCTGCACCCCGCTGATGCTCTTGCACATTATCTTCTGTCAGGGTGACCCAGGGTCTGAGGGGTTACCAGGTATACCAGGTCAGCCAGGGGAGGATGGAGCCCCCGGACTAAAGGTAACATCAGGACATTAAACCAGTTTCTCTCTGTTTTACATTTCATTTGTAATGTTTCTTACCAGTCTGCTGTTTCCAACTGATGGCAGGGTGACATTGGGCTACCAGGACTCAGGGGACCTGACGGTGCTCCTGGTAAAGGTGCACCTGGAGAGAAGGTAACAAACATTTTTCACAGCTGACGTGCGCATAAAGATTACATATGAATGTACATAACAACAGATCCAAGGATCTTCATATAATCAGACAAGTTATCTGAATGCTTGTTATAAAGCTTGTTTGGAAGAATATGAGCAAGAGTTTTGTTATTTTGGCAGGGAGACAGAGGGGACAGGGGGACCAGAGGCCAGCCGGGTGCAGTTGGTCCTGTGGGGCCAATGGGGCCAAAGGTACCAATATACAAAAGAAAAGTGTATTACACTATACTATACATTATTCGTTTTGGATCTAAAATTGCTGTCACAATGAAAGCGCAGGTGTCTGAGTTCCATCTCGTTGCCTGTGGATCAGTGGTAGAGTGGGTCGTCCCTCAATCAGCTCCTATGGGTCAACATGTCGAAGTGTCCTTGGGCAAGACACTGAACCCCAACCTGCTCCTGAAGCAGCTTCAGTGTGTGAATGAGTATGAAAGAATAGTCTCCTCCAAATTAGATCCGTCCTGTATGAACGATGTGTGAATGGGTGAATGAGGATGTGATGTAAAGCGCTTTGAGTAGCTGAAATAACTAGAAAGGTGCTATACAGATACAGACCATTTACCTTGTTTTCTTTTTTTAGGGGGAACCAGGAAATACGGGGCCACCAGGTCCAACTGGACCGCCAGTGAGGGGTATACCTGGTGCCAAGGTAAGCTCACGCAGAGCAAACAAACAGCTGCTGTCACTGTCAGCAGCAGCAATTGATCTCCTTCTGGTTTTTGCCAGGGGGAACCAGGTCCACGAGGTGCACTTGGAGCCGTGGGAGAACCAGGGATAGGTTTACCCGGACCGAAGGTGAGTTCAGCTCAGGTTTACTCATCACCGATCCTCTCATGATGAGCGCTGATCAAAGTGGCGTGCTTTGGTTTGTAGGGGGACAGGGGGTCACCAGGGACTCCCGGGCCATCTGGACTGAAAGGTGAAGGTTACTCCGGCCCTCCAGTGAGTTTATCGACCTACATTACAGCCTCCTGTATCACATTGTGCTTCCTAAGAACCACGCTCAGCTCTATGTGTCATCTTTTCACTGTCTTAGGGACTCCCGGGGCCTCCGGGTCTGGCAGGAGAGACTGGAGCAGATGGCGTTGGCTTGCCTGGTCCAAAGGTAAAGCTGATGCAGGACGAACACACACAAGGACGGAGTCATGAATGAAACTGTTATATGTTATAACTGATATGATCATGGATTGTGTAAAAAATCTAGAAACAGAAAAGAATTCCGGTTTAACTACCTGATTTGCTGTATTTCAGGTGGTTTTACTTTCAGTGTTGATTATGTATTTGTTCTAGCTGCGTTACTTACAGATGAGATGTTTCATAAGCCTCTCTTTTTAGTCATTGTGCCTTTTTTCTGTCTGTCAGTGATTAGATTACTGTGATTGTTGACAGATATCTAAAAATATTTTACCAACTGTTTCCTGCTCAGGGGGACAGAGGTTTGGCTGGACCTCCTGGACCTGCTGGACCCCCAGGAATTGGCCTAATTGGTCCTAAGGTAACCTGTCCTGATCCAAACCCTGGCCAGTATGTGACTTTTTAAAAACTCACTATATCATTTTAAAACTAAAAAATATATTTGGCATGTGAAGGCTCTTAAATTTATGACGGTATCCAAAGAGACCAACAGTTTTCTTGTCCTGTAGGGTTCAGCTGGCCGACTGGGACCACCGGGCCCACAGGGGTTATCTGGAGAAGGCATCCAAGGACAAAAGGTACATCTATTATACTGTCTTGGCATCACCGGGCCAAAAAGGGAAAAGTGAATTAGACTGGAACCAGTCAGTCCATTTTCGATTTCTAAGGAATCAACAGGGGCAGACCAAGGTGCCTCTGGACGCAGTTGGACAGACCTATAACTAATCAACGCAACAAAACCTGTGACATAATGCCCAGCGTAAATTAAACTTTTACCAAATCCCATGGGAAGCATGTTAAATACATCTTTCTTATCAACAGAAGCTTTACAGCTGCAGCTGGAAGCACTGAGAGGAGACGATACATGTGATTAAGAACAGGGGAGCAGAATCGCTTGTTGACCAGTGCAGAGAGATGCACTTCTGCCTTTAACAGCCGGGCTGCTGCTCACCTGTCCGTCGACAGATCACTGTGTGTCCCTGGAGCGGGAAGGAAACATGAACTATGCTCCACAGAGCTGTAGTAACATAGCTCTTCTATAATAACATAGATCTGTGGTGTAATGATAATATGTTCTTCTCTGATGGTGGCTGTTTCTCCACCATTGTGTTTGCTAAGCTCCTCCTGGAGATACAAAATATTGAGCATGTGTGTGGGGGGGCGGGAGGGGCTGTGCAGCGTGTGCTGAGTAGTGATCGACTGCTGCTGCTCTGATTGGTTGTTTTTGTTCAGGCACAGTTGATTCTCAGAGTCTCAGCGGTCTCTGCAAACTGGACTTTTAAGTGCAATCGTTTGTTCTTCCTTTAGAGAAAATACGCCGTCAAGTTTGTTTATTAATGACGCAATAGCAGAGTGTTCTACATCAGTGGCAGCCATTTTGGTTGTTTACAAATGTCCAATATCAAACCTGCCCCATATTAGATAGACCAGCACAACCCGGGCTGGAAATCTGTCTGAACTAGAGGGGGACCAGGCACATCTGCCATGGCAAAAAAAAAAAAACATGAGCTCAGGCTAGTTGTTAGTAGTAGAAGAAGTAGTAGTAGAAACCCATTCAGTGCAGAGTCCCGGGGACTTGTGTTGAAAGACACAAGCTTTCCACAAACTCCGTCTTGTTCTTGCTGACATGCACTGTCCTTTATGTTTCCAGGGGGAGCCTGGATTTCAGGGGATCCCCGGCCCCAGAGGTCCTCCTGGACAAGGTCTGCAAGGGGACAAGGTAACAATACAGGAACACGACATAAAAAGTGACAGGAAACTTAGCAAGATGAAAAAAAATGAAATTAAAACTAAATACGTAAGAAACATGACATCAGGAAACAGCACACGACAAGCTTATAGTAACCAACGAATCTGTTCTCTGAACATGTGAGCCCAAAGGATAGCAACCAGCAAATCTAAAAAGTAAAATGTGACTCAGTCCGGCTCACTAGATAAGTGTTTATCTGCACAGGCTCTGTAAGCAGTGTTGTCTCCTGATCATTTGACTGTTTCTTTCCTCTCGCAGGGGGATCGAGGGTTCAGAGGTGAAAAAGGCAAAAAGGGAGATAGAGGAGAATCTGGAGAGGCTGGAGCCCCCGGACCTTTGGTACTATTTTTACAGTGATTCAAAAGCTCTTAAGGAAATCTCCAAATATATGAACAGCTAATAAATGACATCCTCTAATCACAGGGTAGAATGGGAGAAAAGGGAGACCCTGGGCTTACTGTAAGTATTCAGTCGTCTCACACTACAGATAGAGACACAGATAGAGACTGATTTGGATTTAAATTCCCTCTAATTAAGGTTGAAAGCGAGAACCTCACCCCCATAATCACTTATTCTTTTCCAATAGATACATAATGCAACACAAGACAACATATACAGTAAAAAAAGGCATCTGTGAACCTTATTCTAGTGACTTTTCAGATCACATCTTCATACCCTTCCTGTCTAGTGAAAAAAAAATGTATCTCCAATTTGATGATTCGTATTATTTTCGCTAAACTGAAGGATGAAGATTCCTTTATTGGTTGAGAAAAATTCTCCCATTTCTTAAACTGAATAAAACTCATAGATCAGCTGGACAATACAATGATCTTATAGACCATGATGCACTGCTGTAAATAAACCCACCAGCTACACTAATCCAGAAACATCAGATACAACAGGAAAACACTGACTGACCATTATGCTGCTGCTGATCAGAATCAGACTCAGAACGTTTTACTGTCATTGCACCAAGTTGTGCAGCAACATTTGTTGCGCTAAAAACCTACAAACACACTATGTGACATACACACACAAACAAACATTCACTCATTCACTCGTGCGTCAATAATAGATAACGATAAAAAGGCATAAAAGAGTAGCAGCAGTGAGTAGTGCAAGTGTTCCAATGTTCAGATTCATTTATTGCACATGGTGACCACAGTGCTCGCACCTATGAGGTGTGTGGGTGGTGGTCAGGCCTGATGTGTGTGAGTAGGGTTTGAGTTCAGTACTGTGATGGCTTTTGGAAAGAAGCTGTCCTTAAGTGTGGAGGTGCGGGCTTTGATGAGTCTGTAGCGCCTGATGGGTGAGTTCTGTCCTTTGTTATATATTATTATTATTATTATTATATAATACAGCTCCTCACTCTGAGTGTACATGTTGTTATATGTTATTATTAGTAGTAGTGGTATTATTTGTATTATTATTATTATTATTATTATGTAATACAGCTTCTCACTCTGAATGTACATGTTGTTATATATTATTGTTGGTGGTAGTGGTATTATTTGTATCATTAGTATTATTATTATTATCATCATTATTATTACTTTTGTGTTTGAAGTTTATTCTTATTCTTTAGGAGCTGTGTGTAACAAAAAGCAGTTTCCCCCTGGGGATTATTGAAGGAATTCTGATTCTGATTCTGATTCTGATTCTGATGATGTTGCTGGCTCTGTATGTGAGCACTGACTCGATGGAGCGCTGGTAAAAGGCTCTAAGCAGCTCTGCAGACAGGTTGGTCCTCTTAAGTGTCCTCAAGAAGTAGAGCTGCTGTTGAGCCTTTTTTTTTTTTTTACCAGCGCCGTGGTGTTGACAGTCCATGTGGGTGACTCTGAAATGTGGGTCCCCAAGAACTTAAAGGAGGAGACTCTCTCCACCTCCTCTCCTTTGATAGTTAGTGGAGAGAGGGCCTCCTTGTTGTTGCGGATGATGATGTTCACATTGTGTTTCTGAAAACTAAAAGTTCTAAACATATCGCTTCTATCTTTCACAGAGGGATGAAATCATCAAAATAGTGCGATCCATTTGCAGTAAGTGATCAGAGAGTCACATTTAGGATGTTTGTTGATGCTTGATGTCTCTAACGTGGCTCTGGCTCGTGCTCTGCCTCCTTAGGTTGTGCCGTGACGTGTCGCCAGACCCCCTTGGAACTTGTTTTTGTGATCGACAGCTCTGAGAGCGTCGGTCCAGACAACTTCAACGTGATCAAGGACTTTGTAAATGCACTGATCGACCGGGCCTCGGTCAACCGGGACACCACGCGGGTGGGTCTGGTGCTCTACAGCCACATCAACATGGTGGTGGTCAGCCTCAGGCAGGAAGCCACACGTGACGAGGTCAAGTCTGCGGTGCGCTCCATGACCTACCTGGGTGAGGGCACGTTCACAGGCAGCGCCATCCAACAGGCCAACCAGGTGTTCAGGGCAGCGCGGGCGGGAGTGAGGAAGGTGGCTATCATCATCACGGACGGGCAGGCGGACAAAAGAGATGCTGTCAGCCTGGAGAGCGCGGTGTCAGAGGCTCAGGGAAGCAACATCGAGATGTTCGTGATCGGGGTGGTGAATGAGAGCGATCCGCTGTACGAAGACTTCAAGAAGGAGCTCAATCTCATGGCCTCTGACCCCGACAGCGACCACGTGTACCTGATCGATGAGTTCAAAACACTTCCAGGTGAGCGCACGTGTCCCCGGTGTAAAAGAAATCCCATTGGTAGCCCAGTCTTTACCTGACACACTTCAAGACACACATACAGACATGGGGCACATTACCGCTAACATGATTATTATCAAAAACTCCAAGTAATATGATCATTAGCAAACTGTCAGACTGCCAAATTTGCTAAGGTCAGCGTCATTTATCTTCATAAATGCAGAGGTAAGAGAAACATACAACGACCAAACCATTTTCAGGTTTGCCCTGTGGTTTCAGGACTCATCCTGGTCGTCCTCTGCACGTCACTGAGCAGTTCCAGTAACAGAGGTTTGGGCCGTGGCTTTATGCCAAAAGCAGAAATGTTGTGTGTGCGTACGGCCTAATGTTACTGGCCCCAGTATTTTATTTTCAGGTGTGGGCCACTTAAGTCCCGCCCAGAGTGGCCACCCTGCTCACTACAGTTATGGGCCCGTGCCTGGCCCTGAGGACGTCCATCAGTACGCCACACGTCTCATACCCTGCCTTTAAGTGGCCCGTCATTAAAGGGCTGGTTCACCCACATTACCAAACCAACTCATTTTCATACTTCCTCCTGAGGTCTTTCTGTGAGATTGCTGCCTTCTCTCCACGTTTTGATGCTCACAGCACTGAGAAAGTTCCATTTATCCACAGCAGTGAAATGTAAATACGTGCACTTACTTAAATAATATTATGTAATAATAACAAGGCCTAAGGTACATTTACTGTACTGTAAGTACTCTGAGACTTTAGATTTATTTTTTATTTTTTTAAATAATCGGCAGATTGATTGATAATGACAATAATCATTAGTTGCAGTCTACTAATTACAGAATAGTTCAAAATGAGTTTCACCACAACCAACTTCAACCAGTAAATCCTGCTTTTACACTAATGCATGAGTAGTAATAATGTAATGATGTATAACAGTGGGATGTTTTTCTGCATCGCTTTTAAATCTTTAACCACATTTTTCAACTTTAGTAACATTGTCAGTGTGGGACTGTTACTTGTAATGGAGTACTTTTACAGATAAATGATCTGATTACTGTCCTGAAATTAATTTGCATCATCAAGTAGATCTTTTCTAACAATTTCTTCTGCTGACACTTGACACTTGACACAAAGACCCGTGGTCCTGCTTCGTCCTCCACACACTCATAACTGAGGGGAAAATACACACAGCTTGGATGTGAGTGTGGGAAAATCAATCTTCTACAGCGTCTACTACTACTGGAACGCTACTGACGTGGTGCTGATCACATGCACTAGTTCTCAGCAAAACAGGTGAAACTCTACGGAGCGGTATAGAACTGACTACTTACTGTCACGGTCCTCTGGTCTTGCAGCTTTGGAGAGAAAACTGCTGAGTCGTATCTGTGAGGACGGAGAAAGGCACTTGTTCAGCTCCATCCCGAGCTCCAGACTGCCTCCAGGAATCCCTGAGGTCTCCGGTAACGTTCGAGAACCCCCCTACAGGACCGATACGGACACACCCACCTTCACGGGAGACTTCAGGAGAGTTCAGATGGTGGTGAGAACGAATCAGCCGTACCTCTGACGATATCACAGACAATGTCCAGACACAGCTACTAGAAATCATTCAAAAACCCACACTAGAGCCCACAGCTGTCAGTTAGCCCAACACTTTGGTCTAGACTGAAATATCTCAACAACTATTGGATGGATTACCATGAATATATTGTACAAATATTCATTGCGCCCAGAGGATATACACTACTCACAAAAAGTTAGGGATATTCGACTTTCAGGTGAAATATATGGAAAATGGAAAAAGTGAATGCTACAGTGATATTATATCATGAAAGTAGGGCATTTAAGTAGAAGCATGCAATGGTAATTTCTTCATCTTAAACTATTTATTGAAAGAAAATCTACCAACAGTGGTAGGTAAACCACAACAAAACATGTTCAGTGTCTCAATAAATTGGGACGTGGCCAAAGGACGTCCACTCCTCTCCTTTCTGTGACTCTTCCAGTCTCTGTATCACTGTTCCAACCTCCTGATGACACTCTGTGACCCTCTAAGCTCAGTGAACACCTCCGTCTGAGGACTTCCTGTTTGAAGCCTCCAGTGTTGAGGTGCTGCTGATCAACTGTTAGGTGTCGTCTTGGTCTCATGATGTCAGAATGTGAACAGCAGGATGAGGAGGACTGTTTAAATACCAATTCTAACTGAAGCAGGAAATGTATTGGTGGATTCATGGATCAAACCTGTTGTGAATGTTGCTGTTAAGCTTCTTGTTAGAGAACAGCAGCTGGTGCAGAAAGTACTGAGACACTGAACAGTTGGACATGTGCATTCAAAGGTTTAGAGAAGGTCACATTAAGTTCACCTGGAAAGGTTAGAATGCATTTTAGGTTCATCCTGAAATTTCACCCGAAAGCTGAATATCCCTAACTTTTTGTAAGTAGTGTATATCCAAATGACTTCAGTGACCCCCTGGGTTTTTCTCTGGCACCACAAGCAGGTCAGATTTCAATTTATCCAAAGGAAAATCGCCATAAAATTTAGTGAAGACATTGGTATTTCGAAGAGGGATCAATCCTAATACCTTTAGGGGTCCTCTGAAGTCTCCAGCGCCCCCAAAGCCCCCAAAACATGTCCATGTTATCACTGAATGTATTTTAGAGGCATGCTTCAGTAGCAGACTGGCCGTGCTGGGGAGCTTCCTGCTAAAATAAACGTGCTAGTCAGAAACAGAAATTGTATTTCAGCATTGATTGAGAACAGTGTGTGTAACAAAATAATGAGCTTAATTTACTTGCTTTTGTAGTTTTCAGACACATCTCGGGGTTTTCATATGGGAAATGGGGTGTTATAAGACCACCATGGTATTATCTTTCCTGGGCAGTAGTTTAGGTCATTCTCTGCTCTGTTACAGCCCGGCCCTCCAGCATCACCCGACAGAGATCCCGTCACTCCACTGAGACCCAAGACGGACGACAGATCCTCCTCAGAAATTCAGAGATTTCCGCTTTTCGACAGGGAGCCCTTCAGACCCGTAACAGAGTTCCTCCCACAGCTGGACATGAAGGACCCCACCCACCATGTGGTGATGACGGGGGCCATCGGGCCGGCGGGTCCCACTCTGAAGGCCCCCCATGCGGAGAAGACGCCGCGACCGTCGCCTCAGACTCCCGCACGGCTGCCTTCTGACGCCTTCGTGTCAGGTAACTGCTGTGACTTTGCAGAAGAGATTGTAGGAGGAGAAATCAGCGGTTTGATGTTACAAATCAAGTGAGAAAGAAAAATGCACCAAATGTTTTCTAACATTTTAGATTTTTACATTCAAAGTCTTCTGGTCATCTGTTCTTCAGACAATGAGGTCAAAATGTCAAACTCTTCACATGAAAATGGAAAATCTTCATTATCTTAATCATAACAGATGAAAATCATAAATACAATCTTCATTTCTGTAACAGGACTGAAGTGTCTCAACATCTACTCCATTTATTGGCACAAACGTTTGTATGAACATTCATGGTCCCCAGGGGATGAGTCCTACTCATTTTGGTGATCCCCTGACTTGTTCTCTGGCGCCCCCCCCCCCATGCGATTCACATATGTGGTTTTTCAGTCAAACATTTCAATAACCCTTGGTTGGATTGCCATGAAATATAGTCCACGCATTCATGTTCGCTTCAGGAGGAACTGTAAGAACTTTGGTGATCCACTGACTTCTAATCATCAGATCAAAACATGTCCAGCTATGTCTTGTTAAGTTTGACATGTTGTTTCTCTTCCGTGTCCAGCCGAGCGCTGTGGCCACCTCCTGGACCCTGGACCTTGCCGGAACTACGTGGTGCAGTGGTACTACGACGCCACAGCTAATTCCTGCGCTCAGTTCTGGTTCGGAGGCTGCCTGGGAAACAGCAACCGCTTTGAGACGGAGAGGAGCTGCAGAGAAACCTGCGTCAAGGCGTAACATGCACAAACACACATGTCTGCACACGGTCACTGCAACTTCAGCATCTTAGCATTTTTACCTGTAGCTACTTCGACACGAATAGTGAAAATAAACAGCAAATGTTATAATAAAAGGTGTCATTAAACCAAGGTAGCCTAAGAGGAGTTAAGAGTTTTAAATTGTTTAGTTGGCTTAGTACTATTAAATGTTTTTTCCTGTTGGCCAGAGGGGTTTGTGTATTCATTATGTGAACCAAGCCAAGCTAATGCAGAGAAACTGTCTGATGTTACTTATACGCTGTTCCACACTTCTGTTAAATACTTTTTAACCACTAACCTATCCAGAAACAGTAACCCCTTTTGTACCATGCAATGACGTATTTTTCTACTTCATGTCTTCAGTGTTTCATGTTCATGTTTTGTAATACTGTGAAATGTCATTAAAAGGAAAAAACTAAATAAACTTTTAATTTCATGCACTGGAGGTTGAACGCCCTTATTGTAAAACCCTCTGGGCCAAAGATCTTCCTCCAAACCCACAATCTAAGAGCTTCAACAGAGGAAATAGCTGCTACTGATTTTGCAGGACGTTTGCAACAATTTATACCGTCTGACAGTTTCCCACATCTGTGGTTCAGGAAAAAAAAAAAAAAAAGTCACTAAGAAGCAGAATCACCTCCCAACATGAGGGATGAGTCACTGCGAAATGCTTTCTTCACCCCGGAGAATCAAGTTGGACATGATGACATATAATTAGTGAGGAGAGGCTGCTCTCAGAACAATGCATCCTCAGCATATGGAGGGCCTGTGTCACTGTAAGGCTTCTTCTCGCTCACCTCAAGGTTACATCTTGAGAAAAATGCAGATGGCCGAGTGTGACGAGTGGCATTTTCTCCCGTGTGGTGATGGAAAGAGTCACGGAAAGCCGTAGGAAAATAGACATTTAATCTTTGGCTTGATAGTGCATTCAGTAGCATGTTCATTCATTCAGAACATATGAAATTAGCAGGGTTATGCAGAGTGGCATCATTTGTAAAAGACAAGGAAAGACGACATGATGATGTATCCGGGCTCCCTGGATGGATTAGGGTCCTGCCCCTCGAACAGGCCGAAGTAGATGACGGCGTTGGAGTCAGAGCCGCTCATGTCCAGCTGGCAGAGGACGGAAACAGAAAGGAAATAAAGAGGCAGCATTTCCATCTCACAGATATCTTCATCGGGCAAACAGGACATAAGATACACACCGAGGAGTTCATAAAAAGTCTAAAGTACACCTGAGGGACGACAGCGTACCTACTGCATATCAGTCGGCAGTCACAGCAATGTTTCAAACGTGTCATAACAGGAAGTACAGGCAGAATAAATGCAATAAATCTAAATACAGAGAGAAATAAGTCAAATGTGTAACTTTTGACGAGCAGTGTCAACAGCGCCCTCTGCTGCCACCAATGGTGATTACAGGACACTGGCACATTTAATAACAGACAGAGAGTACTGCGCTATTTGAAGGGGGATCAGTGAAATCACCTGCACCTACAGCAGTTAGACCAACAGACCCGCAGTCTGTTGCTGAGTGACGTAGAGCAGTACAGCGTTGTGCACTGCTCACGGGAGATCGTACCCGCTAAAGCACACAGTGACAGAGGAGGCGCTCAGGGGGGAATGAAAGAGGCGTAACTCTCCCTGTTACAAGGTAGTGTGCCATCAAAATGATTCTGAAGCTGCCGCTTTAAGTTTCATTATGTTGCTTTAATGCCACCATGTGTAGAGTTTGGAAACCCCCTGACTGACAACAGCAAGGCATGCACCCCCAAACACCGAGTACAGTCACACTCTTTGGGCATGATTACAAATCAATTCTACACACAGATCCTCACACATTGAAAATATTAGATTCTTTTCTTGACGTTAGCTGTTGGGGCTGAAATTATTAACTGATTGCTTTTGCTTATAAAAACCGATACAGATAATGTATGTAGATTAGAAGACACATTAGAGGAGGAAACTGTGAAATGCATCAGACTCAGACTGTCTGGAGTGTGGCATAAAATATAGGAACACCCAGTTCCAGTGACAAGTCGTGCAGTTTTCCACTGAAATCCTCGAGGACACCTGCTGTCAGCACCGTGCTGCACATGACTGCTGAGACCACGTGAGTCAGGCTACGTGATTATATCGAGAGCCTTTATGGTCAATAGCTCACTTCAGAATAATTAGCTGCTCCTTGATTCTAACGGGCTTCCTCCACCCCAGTGTTTTGCTTCAGTGTGACCTTGATTTTAGCGTAAGGCTCTTGTAAATCTGCCGGAGGATGAGAGGCTTACTGGGCCTTGAACCCGGTAATCCAGAACGTGTGTGTGTGGTGAAGAAAGGGAGTTTGCACAGATTTCATTCTGTGTCTTTCTTTTAACTTATCTGATAATTAAATACACTACTCACAAAAAGTTAGGGATATTCGGGATATATTGAAATATATGGAAAATGTAAAAAGTGAATGCTACAGTGATATTATATCATGAAAGTAGGGCATTTAAGTAGAAGCATGCAATGGTCATTTCTTCATCTTAAACTATTTATTTGAAGAAAATCTACCAACAGTGGTAGGTATACCACAACAAAACATTTTCGGTGTCTCAATAAATTGGGATGTGGCCAAAGGACGTCCACTCCTCTCCTTTCTGTGACTCTTCCAGTCTCTGTATCACTGTTCCAACCTCCTGATGACACTCTGTGACCCTCTAAGCTCAGTGAACACCTCCGTCTGAGGACTTCCTGTTTGAAGCCTCCAGTGTTGAGGTGCTGCTGATCAACTGTTAGGTGTCGTCTTGGTCTCATGATGTCAGAATGTGAACAGCAGGATGAGGAGGACTGTTTAAATACCAATTCTGACTGAAGCAGGAAATGTATTGGTGGATTCATGGATCAAACCTGTTGTGAATGTTGCTGTTAAGCTTGTTGTTAGAGAACAGCAACTTGTGCAAAAAGTACTGAGACACTGAACAGTTGGACATGTGCATTCAAAGGTTTAGAGAAGGTCACATTAAGTTCACCTGGAAAGGTTAGAATGCATTTTAGGTTCATCCTGAAATTTCACCTGAAAGCTGAACATCCCTAACTTTTAGTGAGTAGTGTATATCTCCAAGTTTTAAAATGTTAAACTGGTATCTCAGGATAAACACAACACTGGTATATTATCATCATTATTATTATAAGGGGAAGATGTCAGCCAAAAGGTAACAAACACATTCATTAGAAGCTGTGTTGCTCCACTATGTTCACTAGTTGCAGCCAAAAACTGATAAGAGCCGTGAGAGTAACTCTGTAACTGTCCATAAAACCAGGCTGGGTGCCAATTCTCTCTGGATTTATCGTTACGCACAAAACCTTTCACCTTAGATATTTACTCCAGTGTAGACAGAATGTAAAGGTTGGCTGAAGATAAATGACTGGGGCCGTACCTGCTCGGTGATATCGACCCTCCAGGGGTTGACCTGCAGCCCGTCACACCAGCCTCCGCGCCCGTACAGCCACGTGCCGTGTTCGTTTGGTACGGCGCCCTCTTTCACCCGCGTGGTGCAGCCCAGGGGTGATCCTGATGGGCCCCCCCGCCATGGCCCCACAGAGATATGGAAGTACGACAATAAATGCTACATGTTACACTAAAATCAGTGGCTCAATGTGCCGTCCTGTCTGTAAATGACAAACAGGAAGTAAATCAGTGGTTGCCTGACTATCGCTGTGTTACTTTAAAACATGACGACTCTCAGGCCGGTTCTGGTTCTTTTTCCTGTGACTTCTAGGCAGATTTCTAGACATTTATTGGCGTCCATCTCCACCTGCCGAAGAAGCTCATGTGCCACGATCAGAAGGTCTGGGAGACCGACAGTAAATGCTCCTGAAAAAGCCTTAAACGTTGCTCACCTGCAGAATCGAACACGAGGGTGTTGTTGAAGACAGAGTTGAACAAGAAGTGGTGGGAGGTGACACAAAACTCTCCGCAGCTGTTGTCGTCGCTGCCGTGGGCCGTGATGACGGCGTACAGCTCCACCTGGAGACAGACGCACAGCCGCTGAGACGCTGACACAGACGGACAGGGAGCTCTTTAAACGGTCGCTCAGCGGACGCTTTACCTTTTTGCTGGATGGCGGGACGGGGAAACTGATTGGCTGGTATCTCTTGTTGTAGTTCTTGTCGAAGGTGCCCCCGCTGTACAGGGGCATCACTCTGAAGGGGTGCAGCTTCTCTTCACCACCACCTGTAGCATTACCTGTGACACAGAAAAACACATCTTCACGTGCTCCCTCCCTGACATTTTATGGATCAGAGAGATTCATGTATCACAGAAATGATCCCAACTTTGATCAATAGTGAAAATAATCATCTGATCACACTAATGATCATAAAATTCTTATATTGAGTCAATATAATATATATAATATATCATTTTTTGAATGAGATCACAAAGTGTTGAAGTGAGATCTGTTAGTTCGTTGGCTGCTTTTTGATTTAAACTGCATTACCTCGTTGTTGTCATGTTGTCATGTTGTCAACAGCTTTCAGCTCCATTTAGATCATCACAGTCACTCAGCACCTGTTCTTTTGTGGGTCTAAATTACACACAGATGAACCTCATTGCTTCTTGTTTGTCTCAAATTTGCCTCTTGTTTGTTTTTCCGACCGTATTGACCTTCACTATTTTTGTTCCCACCTGTGTTTCTTCTACACCTGTTGTAGTTCGTAGGTTTCACGTCTCAGTGACACTGTCATGATGTATCTAGTCTGGCAGATGTTCATTTATTGTTGGTTTCATGTGGATGATGCTCGTACTAAAGGATGTAGCTAGTTTGATAGTTCTGCTATTCTTTATTATTATCTGTTTGTACCAAAAACATGATGCTGACACTGAAGGGGATCAGCCACATATTAAAAAAATTGTGGTTCACTATGTGACAGTTTACAAGCATTTCTATGGCACGGCAATCAGTGCAGGAACGGTTTCTTTACAGCCTCTGATCAAACGAGGGAAAAATCTAATGTGTCCAGAAGCATTTCAATCATTTTTGTTTTTGTTGAATCTAAATCTGCTGGTGTTTGTGAGTAAATATGCACGTTTTGTGGAGATTCTTAGTGTTTCTGTGCGTGAACACTGCAAACGTACTGTTACATTATTTGGTAAAAATGTGAACAGGAACAAAGTTCATGACAAAATGATCACATGTACCAAGAAAAATATCCAGCCGCTGATAATATAATATAGAACGCAGACAGGCTCCTGTTGATTCCCTTCTTGCTCTCCGAGTCATAATCATACAGACTTTCTCATTAGGAAACTGAGTCACAATATTTCCTGGAACTCAAAGCTGTGTCTTTGCGGTAGAAGTCATTTTTATCTTCCAGGAACTATTTTACAGACAGACTGTTCCTTCCTGCTGAGAGATTCCTGCTCTCTGCTTTTGAACAAAAAAAATGCCCCAGTGAGAGAAAATGGACAGAAAATCTTCCGGGATGATGTTGTTTCAGTCGAGGCTCTCTCGTTCTCACAGAGGGAGAGTTCAGATTTGAAATTTTCTCTGCAAGTGGTGTTAAAAAAAAAAAACCCTCAGCTGGTCTTTGAGAACAAGGATGCTACGAACAACACTGTGATACACCTCTGCTACGTTTTAGCTGCTCATATGCAGCTTATCTGAGCACCTTTCAGCTGGCACAAAGGCTGTTTACTATGTAATACTGTGTTATTTTGTACTGTAAGGTACATGTTGACACCATTAAAAGGGTGAAGTATGACTAAGAAATGTGCACAATGTATTGAATTAGGGTTTATAGACATTTAAAACTGCTCTGTGCCTGAGAGCTTAAAGTCTTGCATATAAATATATTGATATCATCAGAGTCTGGAAATATGCAGCTGTGAATGTAGCGCCAGCATAATGGCGGTTTCTACCGGTGTGGTTGCTGACGCTGAACCTCAGGTTGAGGGAGACGATCCACGGCATCGCCCAGGGCACCGTCTTCATGGTTAAGGTGCATCTGTTGCTGTCCATCAGGGGGAGCAGGGGGGACACGTCGGTCAGCCAGTGCCCGATCCCTCTGCCAAATCAACACATCGCGCACATCAGATAAGATGACAGGATTCTCACAGCTCACAACAAAGCAGGATGTCTGACCCAAGTCCTTTTAGGTGGAGTTAGGGCTGGGTGCAATGAATACACAGCACTGTGCAAAAGTTGAAATGCTGTAAAGTAAGAATGCTTTCAAAAATATGCTATTTAATCGTTTATTCTTAGCAATTTACAAAAAGCAAAGTGAGCGAATATAAGAAAATTCCAACTCAAATCAATATCTGGTGTGACCACCCTTTGGCTTCAGAACACCATCAGTTCTTCCAGGTGCACTTGTACACAGTTTTTGAAGGAACTCAGCAGGAAGGTTGTTCCAAACATGTTGGAGAACTAAGCACAGATCTTCTGTGGATGTATTCTGCCTCACATCCTTCTGTCTCTTCATGTGATCCCAGACAGACTGGATGATGTTGAGATCAGGGCTCTGTGGGGGGGGGGGGCACACCATCACTTCCAGGACTCCTTGTTCTTCTTTATGCTGATGATAGCTCCTAATGACATTGGCTGTATGTTTGGGGTCGTTGTCCTGCTGCAGAATACACTTGGGGCCAATCAGACGCCTCCCTGATGGTGTTGCATGATGGACAAGTATCTGCCTGTGTTTATCAGCATTGAGGACACCATTAACTCTGACCAAATCCTCAACTCCTTTTGCAGAAATGCAGCTCCAAACTTGTAGAGAAGAGACACCAGTTTCACTGCTGCCTGCAGACACTCATCATCGTACTGTTCTGCAGCCCTTCAGTGAACAAACCTTCTGCTGCAGCCAAATATTTCAAATCTGACTCATCAGTTCAGAGCACCTGCTGCCATTTCTCTGTACCTCAGTTCCTGTTTTCATGCATAGTTGAGTCACTCGTTTCCACATCAGAGGTTTGGCTTTTGGGCTGCAATTCTTCCATGAAGACTTCTGGCCAGACTTCTTCAGAGAGTAGATGGTGTACCTGGTCCCTCTGGTTTCTGCTGGTTCTGAGCTGATGACACTGCTGGACTTCTTCCCATTTCCAAGGGAAGTGAGCATAATGTGTCCGTCATCTGCTGCAAGTATCCTTGGCCGACCGCTGCGTCTACGGTCCTCAACGTTGCTCATTTCTTTGTGTTTCTTCAAAAGAGCTTGAGCAGCACATCCTGAAACCCCAGTCTGCTCTGAAATCTTTGCCTGGCAGAGACCTCGCTGATGCAGTAGAACTACCTGGTGTCTTGTTGCTGCCCTAAACCTCCTACAGCTGCTTCTGTTTCAGTTAATGACTGTGTTTCAACCCACATCTGAAATTGATGATAATTAGCACCTGTTTGCTATAATTGGTTCATCATACACCTGAATGTGATCCTGCAGAACCCCTGACTGTGTGCAAGTGTATCTAGAAGAACTGATGGTGTTCTGAAGGCAAAGGGAGGTCACACCACATGTTGATTTAATTCAGATTTTTCTTCTGCTCAATCACTTTGCATTTTTTTGTACATTTTGTATATTTGTATTTTTATTTCTTCTCAATTTTTTATCTCCTTTTTCTTCGATTCTGATGTAGCTGTGGTATAATGAGAATTTCCCCCTTGGGGGATAAATAAAGGTGCATCTTATCTTATCTTATTTGGTAAAGTGAAAATAAACAATTAGACTTTATATTTTTGAAAGTATTCTTACACTATTTCTTTACACATGCCTAAGACTTTTGCACAGTACTGAAATCACCATATTATCAGAATATTTTGATGTGCGTGCACTCTGTTGGGTCAAACATTATACATTAATTAGATAGATAGATAGACAGACAGACAGACAGACAGACAGACAGACAGACAGACAGACAGACAGACAGACAGACAGACAGACAGATAGATAGATAGATAGATAGATAGATAGATAGATAGATAGACAGATAGACAGATAGATAGACAGACAGATAGATAGACAGATAGATAGATAGATAGATAGATAGATAGATAGACAGATAGATAGATAGATAGATAGATCTTGCCAAGAGAAAAAGGTCCCATATTATACAAAAGGTATTTTTTAATGTCCTTTCAACATTAATGTGTCCAGATGTGTTCAGAGTTTCATTTTCATTCGATTTAAAGCCTTAAATTTAGAGGGATTATGAATTTTCAGAGCTTTTTAAAGACCCACAGATGTATTTATTACACAAATGCTGCAGTTTGTTAATATGTAAGTTTGTAGTGATTATTATCATCATCTTTTGCACTTGTGCCATCCGAGTGTTTTATATCAGCGTCTTACCTGCGGAAGGCAGTGATCCATCGCCCCAGCTCTGTGTTGCAGTACGGACCGGCGGGATCGCAGCAGACAAACAGCTGCACTGTGTGATCCCAGTGAGCGCAGGACGAGTCTCTCCTGCCGGGACACGACAGGGACGCGTCGAGCTCCAGCCTGTTAAAGTCCAACAAGCCTGCAGGGGGACGTGAGGTACCAATGTTAGCTTCATTAAAACGCTTAATAAAGAATAAAGCTGGTCTTCCCCCCCATGCTGCAGTGAGAGCTCACACTGATGCTGTAATGTCAAACCCCCCGTACTGCTCCATGCTGGTGTTGGTGCTCACATAACAACCTAAATCCAACTTCAGACCTTTTCCATTTGGACATCAAAACACTAACAAACCACAGGATACTTCACTCTTGGTGTGAAATGGCTACTGAGCACAAAAATAGCGACATTTAAACCTGCTCATCCACACATATTGTTGCTTAAGTTACCTGACGGCAGGTCGACCGTGGCTACCGCTCCTTTCTCCCCCTGCATTTGGACTTTGTCAAAAACAGAAACGACCTTTGCAGGACTTTGAAGTTTGGTCTGCAGATCCGCATAGAAGTCAAACCTGGAGACACAGTCACAGTCACAGTCACAGACAGACCAGGGTTCTTACGGCGAGTATACCTCTCACATTCAAATCATTACAGCTGGACAGTATGTCTCCGTCCTCTAGCTTGTGTCAGTGTTCTCCTTCAGTTTTCCCCCACCTGAGTCTGTGATTAAGCTCTACTTTTCCCCTCATTAAAGGGCTTTTGGGAAGTTTGTCCTTATTAGAATGGAGGGTCTGAGGGTGTTCTGTGCTAAGTAGGGTAATAAAGTACAGCGAGCCGATCATGATTACAAAACTAACCGAGCAGCGGGCATTGCAATAATGACCACGGCTCACTGCACATTATCCTGCTTATTACACGGATTCTTCCTCAAGAAATCACTCACTCACTGACTTAAAAATGTTTGATGGATTTAAAAATTATTCTGTTTTTCTGCTATCAGAATGGCATCCATAGCAACGGTCTGCTAAACAGATGACCATAGACCATAGAATGCCATGATCGACCAATCAGGACGCAGTATTACACAAAGACATGTAATAAACAGATTTAAACTTAATATTTGTATTCCTGGTCTATGTAAATACCACCGACTTGACCCGTACAATCTAATGCTACCTCTTCGGACCTTCGTGTGTGTTCTTACCACTGTGCCTGCCAGTTGATGAAACTGAACGAGGGGTAAAGAAACCACCCCATCTCAGCCAGCAACCCCTGTTGGTCAATGTTGAAGAAGAAGTATGGGGACGGGGTGCTCTGGAAGGACACATACACCAGCTGTCCAACCCTAGGAGGCAAGCAGACCTTCACTTTAGCCTTTAAAGTTTTCAGTAAATCTGTGCACATGGACGTTGTGCATCAAAGCGAGGAGGTGAGGAGGTGATCCTTCAGGTGAGACTTTCTTACTGTAGCGCCTGAGCGACCGAACTCTCCACGTGCACCATGGCGGCGGGGATGCTCAGCGTCGTGTTGCATTCATCCTGGACGCAGTTCATGTCCTGGATCGGGTTACCGGGGAGAGCGTAGACGAGGACACCGGAGGCGTTGGATTTAGCCATGTTCTGCACCTGGAAGGAAGAAGAGCAACAAGGATCCTGTGTTGATGAATTCATATCAGATGAAAGTCCTCACTGCCTGTGCGTTTCAAAATAAAAGGATTTGAGGGGATCATCGAGCATCACAAAGGAAGAAAAGCAGTGGGATTACATCTAATACTTATTTGATTATTTTCTGTTAATTATTTTTTATTAAAGGAGTAGTACTTCAGTCTATAAAATGTAAGAGAATAGTGACAAATGCAGCACATGACTGGCCCGAGTCAGAGGAGACCTCTACAAAGTACTTCAACCAACAGTCCAAACCCCAAAGTTATTCTATTCACTAAAAAAACAGCAAATCCTCACATTTAGACTTAGACTTTCTTTATTGATCCCCCATAGGGGGGAATTCACATGTTACAGCAGCAACAATAGAAAAGAAAGAGTGAAGAAAGCAACAGTAGAAAATAAGCAATAAATATATGTTGTGATGATAAATAAATATTTACACTATGGACATAAAATGTACAAGTATGGACAGAAGTATGAAAGGAGTGGAATGATATGAATGAAAAAACAGTGTGTTAACATCAGCCAGTGATGCTGCTGTTAAAGAGTCTGATGGCTGATGGGAGGAATGACCTGCGGTAGCGTTCCTTCCTGCAGGGTGGGGGCCTCAGCCTGTTGCTGAAGGAGCTGCTGAGGGCCCCCACAGTCCCGTGCAGGGGGTGAGAGGGGTTGTCCATGATGGACTTGAGTTTTGTTTAGTGTCCTCCTCTCACACACCTCCTCTATGGAGTCAAGGGAGCAGTCCAGGACAGAAGCGGCCCTCCTGACCAGTCTGTTCAGTCTCTTTCTGTCCCTGTCCGTGCAGAAAGAGACTGAACAGACTGGTCAGGAGGGTCATTTGAGGGCCATTTGAGCTGCAACAAAAGAATGTCTGGAATTTTGCCTAATAAATGAGTTTAACAATGAATCAATTGTTGCCAAACCAAACAGTAAAATCTTATTATTCCAGGATTCCCCTTTTACTTCCTCTACTTTATTTAGCCGGCTTATGAATGTACGACTGTGTGTCAGTGACAGAGGGTCACATGTAAGGGCAGGCGGAGACAGGAGCCGTGAGTCTAACATTTATAAAATCACCTAGAAATGTGGAAATCTGACAAAAGCAGCAGCACACTGACATCAACAGACCTTAGTGAAGAAAGAGCAGTTGCCCTCGGACACCCAGGCCACAGCACCCGCCACCGAGGGGGAAGGATCACACCCATCGCCTGCGTCCATCAGCTCGTATGACCTCTGAGTCCAGCGTGTCGAGAGCCAATCATATCTGGCATCTAGTCTCTTGATGATCACAGGAATGTTCCACTCTGTGAGGACAGAGAGATGATCAGTTCACTGTTAGATACAAAAACAACCACATGTAACAAAAAATGTTACGTATATGAAACTGGTTGCACCATTACAACCTGATTCTGGGAATCAGTTTGAATGTTAATAAGGTGTAAACTAGAACGTGTAAACTGACAAATGAGTAAACAGCTTCGACCCATCAATCCTTCACCCCGTAACATCAATGCTCGACAGGTTAAAGGTAGAGGCACAGCTGCAGGGTCTAAAGGCAGAACTGGAGAAACTAGAAAGAGTAGCTAGATTCTGAACATATCCACCTGAAAATATCCCACCCCCTCCCTTCACGCTGTCCTCCAAAGCCACACCCCCACAACACGTGACCGTGCGCTGCCAGCTGCTGCAGGACGAGTCCATGAGAAGACCGGCGCAGCAACAGTTTGCCTTCGATTATGGCCACAAATAATAAATGTCACATATACAGATAATAATGATAACAATAAATGAAGGGACTCTGTCTACAGAAATGCTACAGGGCTTTTACTTTGAAAGGGAAACAGGAAGTCTTTAAGAAATATAGCTATACATTTATTTTTCCCATATATGTGACTTACTCTACAGATGTGGACCGTGAAACTATTAAATAGTTGGAATCTTGGTGGTTTGATGTCAGAACACATCAGTTTCACTGTTTCCGCTGTGAACCGTGTGTCGTGCTGCTCACATGAGCTGGCTGGCTGCTCTGACCTGTTAACATGAGCACCAAAAAAAAACAGATTCTGTGGCACACACACGCTGCTCAGGTAGGCGGTGCGTCCCCTGCAAACAACAGCCTGTCGCAGGGTTCACGTCTGACAGCAGCGGCTCTGTCTTCATGTTGGTACCTCACAACAGTCTGTCGCTGAGCCGCAGCTCAAAGTTTGGCAGCACTTACTCCGTCTAGACTAACTAGCCCGCTGGCTTTAGCTTTGAGGAAGACTCGGCTTGTGTGCAGTAAGTGCACGCAGGTAGGTATGTATGTATGAAAGGAGACAGGCAGGTGGGCCGTCCAATCATTACAAACCTGTGAGAGAGACACAGATGACGGATTTTTTTTTCTTCTGTCAAACTATTTCATTTATCATCAACAACTATTACTTTACTATACAACTATTTCATTTCATGCTTCTAAAATGAGCCACAGACCCTGCCTTTGGGCTGCAGCGTGGGATCAGAGAGCTTGGCTGGGTCACACCAAAATGGCTGAAGCATAAACATCATACTCTTGAATGGAAAGCCCCAAATTGTACAGGAAAAAAAGAGGAATTGTGCCATATCACAGCAAAAAAAAAAAAGCTTTCAGAATCACATCAGTAAAAAGGGACCTTAATGTGGGTGGAGAAAAGACCATACCTCCTGGTTTGGTGAAAAAAGACAAATGTGCTCCACAGTTATGATGATAAAAGTGATTTACTCATAAAAAATGTGTCTAATGCAACTTGAATATGACTGATTCTATAATTATGCAGTGATCGTAGTATTACTTTGCAAATAACAAAAATAAACAGCTCGCATCAGCCCAGCCTCCTGTGTCTCTGCTGAACAGGTGAGTCAGACAACAATCAGTCCCTGAATCTGACCCATGAAGGCCACACGAGGACGCGGTGCTCTTACCGTCGGAGGTGAATACAGCCTGGCCGAGGACACAGTTGCGTGCTGCGCAGCCCCAGTAATAAAACACACTGGGTATCCAGTTACCCAGAGCGTAGACCGGCACCGGAGAGAAGTGCAGCCTGGACAGAACCTCCTTCTTACTGCTGCAACATGAGAGCACAGAAGTGAAGATGAGCATCACGGTGATGTTTAGTTAGACAGTCTCAGCGTTGTGATAGTCAGGTTTTATACATGTTGTATAATGTGTCAGCAAGAAAAGTAGTTTCTACATAATAAATTACCTGCCAAAAGTCCTGAGAAAAGTCAGTGTAAACACCCCCCAAAATTACAAAACATACCAAATGGCTGAATGTTAGAAACTATATTATGGAAATGAGGTTGATAGTCTTCATCCAAATGAGGGAAATTACACTGTTGGAGATTGAATCCAAAAACACTGAAACATAGACGGTTCCAAAAATGATGTGAACTCTATTCAAGAAAAGAAAAATCAGTTACAAACAGGATTTTCATCTCATCTGTCTGCTCCTGACACAAATGCAGAACATACAGAATACCCAGCACCCCCGCTGTGTCTGCACTTCCTGTTTTGTCTGTGTTTGACACCTCTGAGTATTTTGCAGCATTTTTAGATTGATGCAAATTTTGGCGACGGGTGATTTTAAGTAACTATTATTTCTTTGGCCAAATGTTTCCACGCCAGACGATAAAGACTGAATGTCTGTTTTACAGCTAATTGACTTCAGTTTAATATGATCCATCTTCACTGCAGAGATTTTCACATCCCAGTGTGTGTTTGTTAAATCTTCTTACTCCCCAGTGGTGAAAAATACCTTTATTCAAGTGTAGCTGTGGAGTATTTGTGCTTTACTTGAGGATTTCTATTTCATGCTCGTTTATATTCTTTACTCTATCACAGAGGGATTTGCTGTGCTTCTTCCTCCGCCAACTGCTTCGAGCTACTCTGCAGGTTCTATAGATTAAAACCTGATACACTTAGAAAATACGGTACAGTCATTTCCAACCTCTTTGGCTCATGACCCCTTCATAAAAGAGCAGCGGGGCCCCAGATGTTCACGATTTGTTAGCAAATGAATCATTTCCACTCTAAACTTTTCAGATTGTGTCATTTAATGCATCCATCTATCCAATATTTCACCAAAAAATCATAAGAGATCACAGAAACTTCCCCAACCCCATTAATTCAAACTAACTGAATATAAATGTACTGAAACATCAGTTACAGGGAACATTATACTTTTACTTTCTGTACTTTGGGTACAGTTACTTTCTGTACTTTTACTCTTGATCTTGAATGCAGGACTTTTACTTGTTATTAAGTATTCTAACATTGATGTTTTCCTACTTTTTCCTGACTGTTACCCCTGGACCAGCACACTCTGGCCTGAAAGCGGTGGCTGGTCTGCGGTCACCTGTTCATGGCGGCCCGGTGCAGCTGCTCCCTCATCCACAGAGCATCACTGAGCGCGGAGTCGTCCAGGGACAGGAAGAGCACCTGGGTGCTGTCGGGCAGGTCCTGCACCAGGCTGTTCAGGGACGACTCCGTGCTCCACAGGCACTCCAGGAACGCGGACTTGTTGGTGAAGGCGTGGACGATGAGAGGTCCCTGCAGAGCACCGGGCCGGTAGCGGAACTCCCCATCCAGAGTCCGGACACTGAACGCCTCCGCGGGGTCCCCTGGCTCCGGGCCGGTGGCTGTGGAGGCTTTGCTGGGTCTCAGGCTGACCGTGTTGTCTTGGGACCCACAGGCCGCATATTCCTCGGTTACTTTCGGTTTCCTCGTGTCTTCTCTCACATGAGCTGTCACAACAACAACAAGGAACCACAACATCGGGAATTTTGAACGCCACACGTCCATGTTTCCGTTAACAGCGAGTGGCCGTGAACCTACTACACACAGCCAAGTCCGGGCATGTCTTTTCCAGAGTTTATCTGGATCTAAAACTCGGACTGCGGTCTGGAAACGAGTCCTAACGGTTTTAATCTTCGTCTAAGACTTTTGAGTCGGAGGCGGGTCGTGCTGCTGAGTACGGCGGCCCGACGGGGACAGAAAGTGTTCAAAAGCGCAAATCGTACGCTGAGCGGTTCACAGCTACAGACGGGATTTCCGTTTGTTGGTTGATTGATCCGGATTATTCAAAGTTGGGATAAAGTACACAGGCCCCTCGTGCCATGAGCAAATGCAAAGAGAGAGCAAGAAGTCACTGTCATTGATTATTTCACGGTCTATGTCGGAGAAAAGATGCGATAATTGACCCGTTTAACAACTCTAAATGCTGGTATGCAATTAGTGGAATAAACTCCCACTTCTCGCGAGATTTGACGATGCTTGGCCTAAATTATTAACCCTGATTTAATTTGTATTCAAAGTAGCAAAACTGAGTAAAAGTACTCCAAGTGAGGGTCCTGCTTTTAAAACTGCACTGAAGTAAAGTATGAACATCAAGCTTTACTGAAAGGGCCAAAAGTTAAAGTGCTCATTTTACAGAATGATCAATTTCAGGATCATACATGTGGTGTTATTCATATTAATGGTTTATAATTAGTGATCCATTAATGTGTCATCACATCAAGCATCATTTCAATGTTGCTGAGCTAATTTACATCCTACTGGGTAGATTCACCTATAATGACACATTGTGATTTGTTAGTTGGTTTATGTTTAGTGTCAATTACATAAATCTGCAAAGTAACCAGTTACTACAGCTGTCACACAAATGTAGTGGAGTGGACATATCGATTTACATAAAAAGGAAATTGTTTCTTCTTAAAGCTTCTTAAAATTGTACTTAAGTAGTCCCTACTGTGCTTGAGTAAATGTACTTACTTACATTCTAGCAGTGCTTTGGGGTGAGGAATGTGTCTAAGTTACTTTCATTTGATGTTACTTTTTAGATCTAATCCGCTGTGTTGTCCTATTAACTACATTTATTCACAGGCTTCCAGTCATGTACACACGTGGACAAAATTGTTGGTACCCCTCTGTTAATGAAAGAAAAACCCACAATGGTCACTGAAATCACTTGAAACTTACAAAAGTAACAATAAATAAAAATTTACTGGAAACTAACCATTGAAAATCAGCCATTACTTTTGAATTGTGGTTCAACAGAATTATTTAAAAAAACAAACTAATGAAACAGGCCTGGACAAAAATGATGGTACCTCTATAAAAGATTGAAAATAATTTGACCAGAGGGACATGTTTAACTCAGGTGTGTCCTTTAATTGGCATCACAGGTGTCTTCAAACTCATAATCAGTCAGTCTGCCTATTTAAAGGGTGACAAATAGTCACTGTGCTGTTTGGTGACATGGTGTGTACCACACTGAACATGGACCACAGAAAGCGAAGGAGAGAGTTGTCTCAGGAGATTAGAAGAAAATTATAGACAAGCATGTTAAAGGTAAAGGCTATAAGACCATCTCCAAGCAGCTTGATGTTCCTGTGACAACGGTGGCACATATTATTCAGAAGTTTAGGATCCACGGGACTGTAGCCAACCTCCCTGGACATGGCCGCAAGAGGAAAATTGATGATAAATTGAAGAGACGGATAGTTCGAATGGTATCCAGAGAGCCCAGAACAACCTCCAAAGAAATTAAAGGTGAACTCCAAGGCCAAGGTACATCAGTGTCAGATCGCACCATTCGTCGTTGTTTGAGCCAAAGTGGACTTCATGGGAGATGACCAAGGAGGACACCACTGTTGAAAGCAAATCATAAAAAAGCGAGACTGGAATTTGCGAAAATGCATATTGACAAGCCACAAAGCTTCTGGGAGAATGTCCTTTGGACAGATGAGACAAAACTGGAGCTTTTTGGTAAGGCACA